>NC_041385.1:555806180-555902321 GCF_002162155.2 Triticum dicoccoides
CTTCAGACGAAATTGTATTCATATTACCTGTATTGGTTGCGAGCTTTGGAACCTCAGTGAGACCACACCATGGGTACTATAGATCAGCTTTTCGGTCTCTTTTTAGTCCCAATTCAAGTAACTAGATGAACAAATATGTGCCACCAACGGCAAGACAAATCCTTTAATGGGACCAAGTCAATAAGAGTGCTAATCAAACTCATACAGGGAACCAAAATAACTGGACAGGGAGTGGCCGACCGGCCGGCCATTCATGTAGATGCAGGCAAGAACATCGGTGGCAATAGATTAGTGGTGAAGACACAGCTCGAGCACGCCCTTGTTTCTCGCTATCCCTGGCTGCGCGCGCCATCTAGAGGTGGAGCTCTTCGAGAGTCAGCGCCGAGCTAATATGGCATCAGTCGTGCCGGATGAGATGGAGCTGCCAAGCGCCTGAATAGCAATGGTTGGGGAGCAGACGAGCTATGCATGCGTGAAGCTAAGGGCATGTACAATGGTTGATAAGACAGCCTTATCTTAAGTCTTGCATGTAATTTAGAGATGACAAAAAAATATGCCTACAATGGGTTATATCTTAGCTTTATCTTCAATAATTAGTTATTCCTTAAAACATGGTGAGACAAATTGTGCTAAGAGATCATCTTTTATCTTATCTTAAATAAAAGAAGACAAGCATTTTCTTATGAGTTCTCTCTCCTCCACCTTAGTATTTATCCTACATGGCGCTCCTAGGATAGCACCATTGTACATGCCCTAATGGATATGCATGCGTGAGAACATGAGACTGAGGCAGACTGCATGGGCCACTAGTAGTAAATAAAAAATGAATCTACTTTGGGCTGGGGGGGGGGGGCACGGCCCCCTCAAGTTTGTACATAGCTCCGCCTTTGCATGTACCGTTGGTCTCTAATAAGTGTTAGACTGTATATATACGAGGACTCTTGTATACACCTGTATTTGTACTCTACCCTTTGGTACTCCTATATAATGAGATAGCCATACCCCGTTTAGGGTGTCGAGCAGTTTCTCAAACTGTATGTTTTACATGGTATCAGATTAGGGTTTCGATGTCTTCTGCTGCCCTTGCCGCCGCCGCCGCCTCGGCCTCTTCCAACATCGCCGTCGCTGCATCGGCCCAAGCACCGGCCTCCACCGCCGCTTCCTCGTCGCCCTTCATGGCGTCCCGCCCACTGGCTATGGCCTGGTGGCAGGCTCAGCCGCCCGACGGGACTCCCGCGGGTCAGATCGGATCGAGCGGGTCAGGCGGCCTGCCCCCGCCGGCTTCTTCCGGCGCTCCATCCTCGACCTTCGCCCATGTGCTGCCGAGTCCTCGCGACCCTGCGTCCGCGCCTGTCGCGGCCCCTCCGCCATTCTACGGCGCGCCCTGGTATGGCGCCCCTGCACCGACCTTTGGCGCCATGCCGTCGTCCTCGTCGGCCTGGCCGGCGCCCTATGGCGTGCCGCCGGTGCAACCCTATGCTGGGTTGTCGCACCACCAGCCCTACATGGTGTCGCCGCCGTCCTTGCTGCTCTACGGGGCTGCACCTCATGTGCCTTCCGGAGCCTCGACTGGCGCGGGTGATGGATCTTTGGTTCCTGGTGCCTACCCTTCGTAGCCATACGCGGGCGCGTCTCTGGCGATCGCCCCTCATTCAGACACGGATCCTCTGCTGGGTTGCTATGCACCACCCGCGCTGGCTCATGCGGACCATGCGGTGGCGCCGTCACCGTTCTACTTCTCGCACCTCCTTCCGGTGAAGCTTACGCCAGATAATTATTTGTCGTGGCGGGCCCAGGTGTTGCCTCTCCTTCGCAGCCGTTACTTGGAGGGATACGTCGATGGCTCCATCCCATGTCCGCCGCCGTACCATCCGGCGCATCAGGTGGCCCAGGACCAGGCGATCCTCTCCGCTATTCAGTCGTCGCTTTCTCCGAGCGTGTCGTTGCTGGTCATCTTCGCCGCGACGTCGCGAGATGCTTGGTCGGCGCTTCACAGCAGCTTCGCCTTCCAATCTCAGGCGCGTGCTCATTCTATCTGCATCGAGTTGGGAGAGACTAAGCTCGGCGGTCTCACCATCACTGAGTACTTCACCAAGATGTCTGGCCTCGCCGACACCTTGGCCTAGATTGGTCAGCCGCTTGGAGATGAGGATTTCAGCACCCACGTGCTCAACGACCTTGATGACGACTATGACAATCTCATCGAGAACATTCATGGTCGTGAGGTGCCACTTCCGCCGCGAGAGCTCTATGCGCGTCTTCTTGGTTGTGAACAGCGCATCAAAGCGCGTCGAGCCTCTTCGAGTTTCGTCTCCACCAACGCCGCGACCCGCGATAAGCCACATAAGCCGTCGCCGCTCGGTGGGAAGCCGGCGCCCTCATCCCCGCAGGCTCCGCGGTGCGCCACGCCGTCCATCACTGGCGGTACCAGGCCGGTGGCTTGTTGTCCCTGCTGCGGCGCTCAGCAGGCCTGTCAGCTGTGTGACCTTGAGCGTCACATCGCCTCTCGCTGTCATCGATGCTACAAGCAAGATTTTCTCGGCCTGGGCAATAATGGCAAAGTGAATGAGAAACAGGCTGTTGTGGTGACGAGTCATGAACATGGGCGCACTCCGTCTTACTCCATTGATCCTACATGGTACATGGACACGGGAGCCACGAACCACCTCACCAACGAGATGGCTAAGCTTTCCACTCAGGAGCCGTATCACGGTCATGATCAGGTGCACACCGCCAATGGAGCAGGTATGCGCATCTCCCATGTTGGTCAGGCTTCACTTCTTGCACATAATTATCGAAAACTGCATCTTTCCAATGTTGTTCGTGTTCCCACTGCTACACGTAGTTTGTTGTCTGTTGCTCAACTTACTCGTGATAATAATGTCCTTGTTGAGTTTCACCATTTTTGTTTCTTTATCAAGAATCAGACACGAGGGCCGTTCTGCTTAGTGGTCGTCTTCGCCATGGTTTATATGCACTTGACGCGCCGCCCACATCTCATATGCAGTCTTCTCCTCAGGCGTTCAGCGGTGTTCGTGTGTCACCTACACATTGGCATGCGCGCCTTGGTCACCCTATTGCTTCTATAGTTCGTCATGTGCTACATCATCATGAACTACTAGTTGTGTCCAATAAAACTGCTGAAACTATTTGTGATGCCTGTCAGCAGGGCAAGAGTCATCAACTTTCGTTTTCAGAGTCTAGTTGTGTTGTGAAACATCCTCTTGAGCTTGTGTTTTCTGATGTATGGGGTCATGCCCAAACGTCTGTTAGTGGTCACAATTATTATGTCAGTTTCATTAATGCTTATAGCCGGTTTACTTGGCTTTATCTTATTAAGCGAAAGTCTGATGTGTTCGATGTTTTTATTCAGTTTCAAGCACATGTTGAACGTCTTCTTAAGCAGAAAATTATCCATGTTCAATCCGACTGGGGGGTGAATACCACAACCTCAACACGTTCTTCAACAAACTTGGGATTTTGCACCGTGTGTCTTGTCCTCATACACATCAGCAGAATGGAACCGCTGAACGTAAGCATCGACATCTTGTAGAAACTGGTCTTACTTTGCTAGCTCATGCCTCCGTTCCGTTTAGGTTCTGGAGTGATGCTTTCTCCATCGTCTGTTTTTTGATCAATAGGCTTCCTTCACGACTCCTGAATATGAAAACCCCGCTTGAACTCTTGCTCCATGAAATTCCAGATTACACATTCCTCAAAGTGTTTGGGTGTGCATGTTGGCCCCATTTGCGTCCGTACAACAAATGTAAGATAGAGTTTCGGTCTAAAAAGTGTGTTTTTCTTGGGTATAGTTCCCTTCACAAAGGGTACAAATGCCTGCACGTTCCCACCAATCGCGTCTTCATATCTCGTGATGTTGTATTTGATGAGAATGTGTTCCCCTTTCATGCACTTCCGACGAACTTTGCCACTCCTATGCCACCTGTTCACTCTACCACACCCTCGCCTGATCAATTTGTGGATGTTGCAAATACTCATGTGTTGCTTCCTAATCATGCTGCAGGTATTGGACGTGGTGCTCGTCTTGAGCTGCTTGATGAACAGACGCCGAATGATGTTTCGGAATGGGGCGTGGGTCGTATGCATGGGACATGCATAGCGGGTGGCGCCCGACAGCCCGTGGAGGCTACACCCGTGGTCAACCCGCGGGCGTCGCTCTCTCCCGCGGCCACCCCGCGAGCGTCGCTCCCATCGAGCCTGGTGGTTACCTCGCCTGGCCCATCTCCCGGCCCAGTGGCTGGGTCTCCTGCTCCAATTGCCGCCTCGCCCGGCCCAGCTACTGGGTCCCCTGCGCCGGCTGACCCGGCTCTGGATGGGCCGGCCGCTCGTGGCCCGACACCACCTGCATCCTCATTGCCAGGTCACTCTGGCACCAGCCCGCAGGGTGCTTCGGCCTCGCCTCTGCTGATGTCGTCCTCTGCACCGACTCCGGCATCGTCAGCACAACCCACTGCTGTTGCTCTTCGTCCTCAAACACGCAGCCAAATGGGCGCTTTTCAGCCAAAGAAACGCACTGACGGGACCGTCGCGTGGCTCGCTGCTTGCATGGCTCATATTGCTGTTGATCCTACTGCTGAGCCTCGCCATTTTCAGGCTGCATTGGGTATTCCCCACTGGCGTGCTGCGATGGAACAGGAGTTTCAGGCCCTGCTGAAGAATGACACCTGGCATCTTGTTCCTCCATTGACTGGTGTTAATGTTATTGATTTTAAGTGGGTTTTCAAAGTCAAGAGACATGCTGATGGGTCTATTGAGCGCTACAAGGCCAGGCTAGTTGCCAAAGGTTTCAAACAGAGGTATGGTCTTGATTATGAAGACACATTCAGTCCAGTTATCAAGCCCACTACTATTCGTTTGCTGATGTCTCTTGTTGTTACTCGCGGATGGTTTCTTCGTCAACTTGATGTGCAGAATGCTTTCTTGCATGGGGTCTTGGAGGAAGAGGTTTATATGCATCAGCCGCCGGGTTTTGTGAATCCTGCACGTCCTCATCATCTATGTCGTCTTGTTAAGGCACTATATGGACTTAAACAGGCTCCCCGTGCGTGGCATGCTCGTCTTGGCTCTGTTCTTCGGGCGCTGGGGTTTCTTCCCTCCACAACTGACACGTCCTTGTTTCTTCTTCAGGGTCCTGAGGTTATGATGTATCTACTCGTTTATATTGATGATGTCATCCTCGTCAGTTCCTTCGATGCTGCTGCTGATCGTCTTGTGGTTGCCTTGAGTGGTGATTTTGCTGTCAAGGACTTAGGTGCTCTGCATTTTTTTCTTGGTCTGGAGGTTTCGCAGTCTTCTGCTGGGTTGACTCTTACTCAGAATAAGTATTCTCTGGACTTGTTGCGTCGTGCTGGCATGCTGAAGTGTAAACATGCGATCACTCCGATGTCTGCTACTGATCGACTGTCTGCTCTTGATGGAGATCTTCTTCCACCTGATGATGCTACTGAGTATCGCAGTCTTGTTGGTGGTCTGTAGTATCTTACTATCACCAGACCCGATGTTTCCTATGTAGTCAACCGTGTCTGTCAGTACCTCCATGCACCCAGGACGTCTCATTGGTCAGCTGTGAAGCGTATCCTCCGTTATATCTGCCTCACTGCTTCCTATGGTATGCTTCTCCAGCCTGCACCATCTTGTGAGATCTCAGCATTTTCAGATGCAGATTGGGCTGGCAGTCCTGATGACAGGTGATCCACGGGGGGATATGCAGTGTTTCTTGGTCCCAACTTGATCGCCTGGAATGCTCGCAAGCAAGCTATGGTGTCTCGCGGCAGTACTGAAGCTGAGTACAAAGCAGTTGCTGATGCGACTGCTGAGATCATATGGGTTCAGTCCTTGTTGAAAGAATTTAGAGTCTCTCCTGCTCATCCTCCAGTGCTTTGATGTGACAATATTGGTGCTACTTATCTTGTTGGGGAAAGTAGCAGAAATTCAAAATTTTCCTACGTGTCACCAAGATCTATCTATGGAGAAACCAGCAACGAGGGAAAGGAGAGTGCATCTGCATACCCTTGTAGATCGCTAAGCAGAAGCGTTCAAGAGAACGGGGTTGACGGAGTCGTACTCGTCGTGATCCAAATCACCGGAGATCCTAGTGCCGAACAGACGGCACCTCCGCGTTCAACACACGTACATCCCGGTGACGTCTCCCATGCCTTGATCCAGCAAGGAGAGAGGGAGAGGTTGAGGAAGACTCCGTCCAGCAGCAGCACGATGGCGTGGTGGTGGTGGAGGAGCGTGGCAATCCCGCAGGGCTTCGCCAAGCACCGCGAGAGAGGAGGAGCACTTGGGAGAGGGGGAGGGCTGCGCCAGAACTTGGGGTGCGGCTGCCCTCCCACCCCCACATATATATAGGGGCAAGGGAGAGGGGGGGCCGGCCTCCTCAGATCCAATCTGAGGAGGGGGCGGCGGCCAAGGGGGGGAGGAGTGCCTCCCAAGTCAAGTGGAGGCCCTCCCCCTTAGGGTTTCCCCTCTCCCATGCGCATGGGCCTTGGGGGGGCTGGTGCCCCTAGCCCATTAAGGCTAGGGCGCCCCCTACAGCCCATGCTACTGTATTGGATGTGGTGGAACAATTTCCGGACCTCTGGATCCCCCCGGAATCCTCCGGAACCTTCTCGAAACTTCTCGGTACAATACCAAAAAAACCGAACTTTTTCCGGAACCCGGACAACAACTTTCCATATATAAATCTTTACCTCCGGACCATTCCGGAACTCCTCGTGACGTCCGGGATCTCATTCGGGACTCCGAACAACATTCGGTAACCACATAAAAACTTCCTTTATAACCCTAGCGTCATCGAACCTTAAGTGTGTAGACCCTACGGGTTCCGGAACCATGCAGACATGACCGAGACGTTCTCCGGCCAATAACCAACAGCGGGATCTGGATACCCATGTTGTCTCCCACATGTTCCACGATGATCTCATCGGATGAACCACGATGTCAAGGACTCAATCGATCCCGTATTCAATTCCCTTTGTCTAGCGGTATTGTACTTGCCTGAGATTCGATCGTCGGTATGCCGATACCTTGTTCAATCTCGTTACCGGCAAATCTCTTTACTCGTTCTATAACACATCATCCCGCGATCAACTCTTTTATCACATTGTGCACATTATGATGATGTCCTACCGAGTGGGCCCAGAGATACCTCTCCGTCACACGGAGTGACAAATCCCAGTCTCGATTCGTGCCAACCCAACAGACACTTTCGGAGATACCTGTAGTGCACCTTTATAGCCACCCAGTTACGTTGTGACATTTGGTACACCCAAAGCATTCCTACGGTATCCGGGAGTTGCACAATCTCATGGTCTAAGGAAATGATACTTGACATTAGAAAAGCTTTAGCATACGAACTACGATCTTTGTCTAGGCTTAGGATTGGGTCTTGTCCATCACATCATTCTCCTAATGATGTGATCCCGTTATCAACGACATCCAATGTCCATGGTTAGGAAACCGTAACCATCTATTGATCAACGAGCTAGTCAACTAGAGGCTTACTAGGGACATGGTGTTGTCTATGTACCCACACATGTATCTGAGTTTCCTATCAATACAATTATAGCATGGATAATAAACGATTATCATGAACAAGGAAATATAATAATAACTAATTTATTATTGCCTCTAGGGCATATTTCCAACAGTCTCCCACTTGCACTAGAGTCAGTAATCTAGTTCACATCGCCATGTGATTAACACTGACAGGTCACATCGCCATGTGACCAACATCCAAAGAGTTTACTAGTGTCACTAAACTAGTTCAAATCATCATGTGATTAAGACTCAATGAGTTCTGGGGTTTGATCATGTTTTGCTTGTGAGAGAGGTTTTAGTCAACGGGTCTGCAACATTCAGATCCGTATGTACTTCGCAAATCTCTAGGTCATATTGTAAATGCTGCTTCCACGCTCCACTTGGAGCTATTCCAAATGGTTGCTCCACTATACGTATCCGGTTTTGCTACTCAGAGTCACTCGGATAGGTGTTAAAGCTTGCATCGACATAACCCTTTACGCCGAACTCTTTATCACCTCCATAATCGAGAAACATGTCCTTATTTACTCCAAGGACAATTTTGACCACTGTCCAATGATCCATTCCTGGATCATTCTTGTACCCCTTGACTGACTCATGGCAAGGCACACTTCCGGTGTGGTACACAACATAGCATACTATAGAGCCTACGTCTGAAGCATAGGGACGACATTCGTCCTTTCTCTCTCTTCTGCCGTGGTCGAGCTTTAACTCTTAACTTCATACCTTACAACTCATGCAAGAACTCCTTCTTTGACTGGTCCATCTTGAACACCTTCAAGATCATGTCAAGGTATATGCTCATTTGAAAGTACCATTAAGCGTTTTTGATCTATCCTCATAGATCTTGATGCTCAATGTTCAAGTAGCTTAATCCAGGTTTTCTATTGAAAAACACCTTTCAAATAACCCTATATGCTTTCCAGAAATTCTACATCATTTCTGATCAACAATATGTCAACAACATATACTCATCAGAAATTCTATAGTGCTCCCACTCACTTCTTTGGAAATACAAGTTTCTCATGAACTTTGTATAAACCTAAAATCTTTGATCATCTTATCAAAGTGTATATTCCAACTCCGAGATGCTTACTCCAGTCCATGGAAGGATCGCTGGAGCTAGCATACCTTTTAGCATCCTTAGGATCGACAAAACCTTTCTGATTGTATCACATACAACTTTTCCTTACGAAAACTGGTAAGGAAACTTGTTTTGACATCCATCTGCCAGATTTCATAAATGCAGCTAATGCTAACATGATTCCGACGGACTTAAGCATCGCTACGGATGAGAAAATCTCATCGTAGTCAACTCCTTGAACTTGTGAAAAACTCTTCGCCACAAGTCGAGCTTCATAGACGGTGACATTACCGTCCACGTCCGTCTTCTTCTTAAAGATCCATTTATCTCAATGGCTTGCCGATCATCGGGCAAGTCCACCAAAGTCCATGCTTTGTTATGATACATGGATCCTATCTCGGATTTCATGGCTTCTAACCATTTGTTGGAATATGGGCCCACCATCGCTTCTCCATAGCTCGTAGGTTCATTGTTGTCTAGCAACATGATCTTCAAGACAGGATTACTGTACCACTCTGAAGTAGTACACATCCTTGTCACCCTATGAGGTACGGTAGTGACTTGATCCGAAACTTCATGATCATTATCATAAGCTTCTACTTCAATTGGTGTAGGAACCATAGGAACAACTTCCAGTGCCCTGCTACACACTTGTTGAAGTGATGGTTCAATAACCACATCAAGTCTCCACCATCCTCCCACTCAATTCTCGAGACAAACCTTTCCTCGAGAAAGGACCCGATTCAAGAAACAATCCCTATTGCTTTCGAATCTGAATTAGGAGGTATACCCAACTATTTTGGGTGTCCTATGAAGATGCATTTTATCCTCTTTGGGTTTGAGCTTATCAACCTGAAACTTTTTCACATAAGCGTCGCAGCCCCAAACTTTTTAAGAAACGACAACTTAGGTTTCTCCAAACCATATTCAAACGGTGTCGTCTCAACGGAATTCTGTGGTGCCCTATTAAAGTGAGTGCGGTTGTCTCTAAGGCCTAACCCATGAACGATAGTGGTAATTCGATAAGAGACGTCATGGTACGCACCATATCCAATAGGGTGCAACTATGATGTTCGGACACACCATCACACTATGGTGTTCCAGGCGGTATTAATTGTGAAAGAATTTCCACAATGTCTTAATTGCGTGCCAAAGCTCGTAACTCAGATACTCATCTCTATGATCATATAATAGACATTTTATCCTCTTGTCACGATGATCTTCAACTTCACTCTGAAATTACTTGAACCATTCAATAATTCAGACTTGTGTTTCATCAAGTAAATATACTCAGTATCTACTCAAATCATCCATGAAGTAAGAACATAACGATATCCACTGCGTGCCTCAGCACTCATTGGACTGCACACATCAAAATGTATTACTTCCAACAAGTTGCTTTATTGTTCCATTTTACTAAAAACGAGGCTTTCAGTCATCTTGCCCATATGGTATGATTTGCATGTCTCAAGTGATTCAAAATCAAGAGAGTCCAAACGATCCATCTGCATGGAGTTTCTTCATGCATATACACCAATAGACATGGTTCGCATGTCTCAAACTTTTCAAAATGAGTGAGTCCAAAGATCCATCGACATGGAGCTTCTTCATGCGTTTTACACCAATATGACTTACATGGCAGTGCCACAAGTAAGTGGTACTATCATTACTATCTTATATCTTTTGGCATGAAAATGTGTATCACTACGATCGAGATTCAATAAACCATTCCTTTAGGTGCAAGACCATTGAAGGTATTATTCAAATAAATAGAGTAACCATTATTCTCCTTAAATGAATAACCGTATTGCGATAGACATAATCCAATCATGTCTATGCTCAACACAAACACCAAATGACAATTATTCAGGTTTAATACTAATCTTGATGGTAGAGGGAGCGTGCGATGTTTGATCACATCAAACTTGGAAACACTTCCAACACATATCGTTAGCTCACCTTTAGCTAGTCTCCGTTTATTCCGTAGCTCTTTTATTTCGAGTTACCAACACTTAGCAACCGAACCGGTATCTTAATACCCTGGTGCTACTAGGAGCACTAGTAAAGTACACATTAACATAATGTATATCCAATACACTTCTATCGACCTTGCCAGCCTTCTCATCTACCAAGCATCTAGGGTAATTCTGCTCCAGTGGCTGTTCCCCTTATTAAAGAAGCACTTAGTCTCGGGTTTGGGTTCAACCTTGGGTTTCTTCACTAGAGCAGCAACTGATTTGTCGTTTCATAAAGTATCCCTTCTTGCCCTTGCCCTTCTTGAAACTAGTGGTTTCACCAACCATCAACAATTGATGCTCCTTCTTGATTTTTACTTTCACGGTGTCAAACATCGCGAATACCTCAAGGATCATCATATCTATCCCTGATATGTTATAGTTCATCACGAAGCTCTAGCAGCTTGGTGGCAATGACTTTGGAGAAACATCACTATCTCATCTGGAAGATCAACTCCCACTCGATTCAAGTGATTGTTGCACTCAGACAATCTGAGCACAAGCTCAACGATTGAGCTTTTCTCCATTAGTTTGCAGGCTAAGAAAATCGTCGGAGGTCTTATACCTCTTGACGTGGGCACGAGCCTGAAATCCCAATTTCAGCCCTCGAAACATCTCTTATGTTCCGCGACGTTTCGAAAAACGTCTTTGGTGCCTCTACTCTAAACCATTTAACTGAACTATCATGTAGTTATCAAAACGTCTATGTCCGATGTTCACAACATCCACACACGACATTTGGGGTTCTGCACACTGAGCGGTGCATTAAGGACATAAGCTTTCTACTGATCGCATAATCGCTACTGCCAACTTTCAACTATTTTTCTCTAGGAACATATCTAAAACAGTAGAACTAAAAGCGCGAGCTATGACATAATTTGCAAAGGGCTTTTGACTATGTTCAGGATAATTAAGTTCGTCTAATGAACTCCCACTTAGATAGACATCCCTCTAGTCATCTAAGTGATTACATGATCCAAGTCAACTAGGCCGTGTCCGATCATCACGTGAGACGGACTAGTCATCATCGGTGAACATCTTCATGTTGATCGTATCTACTATACGACTCATGCTCGACCTTTCGGTCTCTTGTGTTCTGAGGCCATGTCTGTACATGCTAGACTCGTCAAGTTAACCTAAGTGTTTCGCGTGTGTAAATCTGGCTTACACCCGTTGTATGTGAACGTAAGAATCTATCACACCCGATCATCACGTGGTGCTTCGAAACGACGAACTTTCGCAACGGTGCACAATTAGGGGGAACACTTTCTTGAAATTTTAATGAGGGATCATCTTATTTACTACCGTCATTCTAAGCAAATAAGATGATACACATGATAAACATCACATGCAATTAAATAGTAACATGATATGGCCAATATCATATTGCTCCTTTTGATCGCCATCTTCGGGGCTCCATGATCATCATCGTCACCGGCATGACACCATGATCTCCATCATCGTGTCTCCATGAAGTTGTCTTGCCAACTTATTACTTCTACTACTATGGCTACCGGTTAGCAATAAAGTAAAGTAATTACATGGCGTTGTTCAATGACACGCAGGTCATACAATAAATAAAGACAACTCCTATGGCTCCTGCCGGTTGTCATACTCATCGACATGCAAGTCGTGGTTCCTATTACAAGAACATGATCAATCGCATACATCACATATCATTCATCACATTCTTCTTGGTCATATCACATCACATAGCATACCCTGCAAAAACAAGTTAGACGTCCTCTAATTGTTGTTTGCATGTTTTACGTGGCTGCTATGGGTTTCTAGCAAGAACGTTTCTTACCTACGCAAAAACCACGACGTGATATGTCAATTGCTATTTACCCTTCATAAATACCCTTTTCATCGAATCCGATCCGACTAAAGTGGGAGAGACTGGCACCCGCTAGCCACCTTATGCACAAAGTGCATGTCAGCGTGGAACCTGTCTCACGTAAGTGTACGTGTAAGGTCGGTCCGGGCCGCTTCATCCCACAATACCGTCGAAACAAGATTGGACTAGTAACGGTAAGCATATTGAACAAAATCAACGCCCACAACTATTTTGTGTTCTACTCGTGCAAAGAATCTATGCAATAGACCTAGCTCATGATGCCACTGTTGGGGAACGTAGAAGAAATTCAAAATTTTCCTACGTGTCACCAAGATCTATCTATGGAGAAACCAGGAACGAGGGAAAGGAGAGTGCATCTACATACCCTTGTAGATCGCTAAGCGGAAGCGTTCAAGAGAACGGGGTTGAAGGAGTCATACTCGTCGTGATCCAAATCACCGGAGATCCTAGTGCCGAACGGACGGCACCTCCGCGTTCAACACACGTACAGCCCGGTGACGTCTCTCATGCCTTGATCCAGCAAGGAGAGAGGGAGAGGTTGAGGAAGACTCCGTCCAGCAGTAGCATGACGGCATGGTGGTGGTGGAGGAGCGTGGCAATCCTGCAGGGCTCCGCCAAGCACCGCGAGAGAGCAGGAGCACTTGGGAGAGGGGGAGGGCTGCGCCAGAACTTGGGGTGCGGCTGCCCTCCCACCCCCACATATATATAGGGGCAAGGGAGAGGGGGGTCGGCCCCTCAGATCCAATCTAAGGAGGGGCTGCGGCCAAGGGGGGGAGGAGTGCCTCCCAAGTCAAGTGGAGGCCCTCCCCCTTAGGGTTTCCCCTCTCCCATGCGCATGGGCCTTGGGGGGGCTGGTGCCCCTGGCCCATTAAGGCTAGGGCACCCCCCTACAGCCCATGCTACTGTATTAGACATGGTGGAACAATTACCGGACCTCCGGATCCCTCCGGAATCCTCCGGAACCTTCTAGAAGCTTTCCGGTACAATACCGAAAAAACCCGAACTTTTTCCGGAACCCGAACAACAACTTTCCATATATAAATTTTTACCTCCGGGCCATTTCGGAACTCCTCGTGACGTCCGGGATCTCATCCGGGACTCCGAACAACATTCGGTAACCACATAAAAACTTCCTTTATAACCCTAGCGTCATCGAACCTTAAGTGTGTAGACCCTACGGGTTCGGGAACCATGCAGACATGACCGAGGCGTTCTCCGGCCAATAACCAACAGCGGGATTTGGATACCCATGTTGGCTCCCACATGTTCCACGATGATCTCATCGGATGAACCACGATGTCAAGGACTCAATCAATCCCGTATTCAATTCCCTTTGTCTAGCGGTATTGTACTTGCCTGAGATTCGATCGTCGGTATGCCGATACCTTGTTCAGTCTCGTTACCGGCAAGTCTCTTTACTCGTTTCGTAACACATCATCCCGCGATCAACTCGTTGATCACATTGTGCACATTATGATGATGTCCTACCGAGTGGGCCCAGAGATACCTCTCCGTCACACGGAGTGACAAATTCCAGTCTCGATTCGTGCCAACCCAACAGACACTTTCGGAGATACCTGTAGTGTATCTTTATAGCCACCCAGTTACATTGTGACGTTTGGTACACCCAAAGCATTTCTACGGTATCCGGGAGTTGCACAATCTCATGGTCTAAGGAAATGATATTTGACATTAGAAAAGCTTTAGCATACGAACTACGATCTTTGTGCTAGGCTTAGGATTGGGTCTTGTCCATCACATCATTCTCCTAATGATGTGATCCCGTTATCAACGACATCCAATGTCCATGGTCAGGAAACCGTAACCATCTATTGATCAACGAGCTAGTCAACTAGAGGCTTACTAGGGACATGGTGTTGTCTATGTACCCACACATGTATCTGAGTTTCCTATCAATACAATTATAGCATGGATAATAAACGATTATCATGAACAAGGAAATATAATAATAAATAATTTATTATTGCCTCTAGGGCATATTTCCAACATATCTTTCCTCAAATCCGGTGTTTCATGCTCGGACGAAACACACTGAGGTAGACTATCATTTTGTTCGGAAACGCGTTGCACAGAAGCTCCACAGTATCAAGTTAATCACGTCAAAGGATCAACTTGCTGACATCTTCACGAAGCCTCTTCCACAGCCACAATTTGTAGGCTGTAGGCGCAATCTTAACTTGCTTTGTACCTCAAGCCATAGTTAAGATTGAAGGAGGGTGTTAGACTGTATATATACGAGAACTCTTGTATACATCTGTATTTGTACTGTACCCTTTGGTACTCCTATATAATGAGATAGCCACGCCCGTTTAGGATGTCGAGCAGTTTTTGAAACTATATATTTTACAATAAGTGCTACTAGTAGCTGCCCAAGTTTTAGATGATGCCCGTGTGATATTTTCCTTCGTATTCACACACACATCTCATCTCGGCAAATTCCTCGCCGGACCGCTGCGGCCAGGTCACCGGTCAACACCTATTGAAGGCACGGCCACACCCCTACATATGGTTGCTGTTGACCATGGAGCCATGCAAGGTGCAAGCCGCCCTTCACCACCCTCCTCGCTGTGAAACGCTACAAATGCAAACTAATCATAGTTGGTTCTAGTCTTCTTCTCTCAGTCACGGAGGCGTGAGTGTATCCCCGCGGCAGGACTCCTTGTGTCCATCCTTTCCCTGTCGTTCTCGCTCCGGTTCGGCTGTCGGAGATAGCGACTTGCTTAGGCGTGGTCTGTATGCGTCGATGGACTGGACGACGACGACATTGTAGCTAACTATAGTGATAACAGAAAATCAACGGAATACTTCACGGACGATGTTCGGCTGGACGACACTCACCTGACGGCTAATCAAACCGTATGCTACGGTGTAGACTTGCCCATGGATGGTTGGATATAGCGTGTCGTCCGGGTTTCGGCCGGAACTGTCGTCCATCTAGCAATGCTCGAAAATCAATGCGACAACACACAACACCACAAGTGTTGAGCTGTAGAGTGGTTTAGATGTTGTAATTTCAACAGTAATGGCATGAGAGCCATCTCCAATAATCGTAGTACTGCGTGACATGCAGACTGTACCCTGGTACCTGGCCATGGAATTTTCCTTCCCTTCCAGCTGCTTCTCCTCTCCCCCGAGGCGTTAGGCGTGCAATAGTACTCCTGCAGCGTGCAGTTGAGGCATGTATGCTTGTCTGATGCCTCGCTGCCCCAGGTCCCATGTGGCGCCAGCACCACAGGAACGGAACGGGCTCGTCTACCGTGCTGAAGGGCACGGCAGGGAGCTACAGTAGCCACGCAGTGGGAATCGCAGAAGACACTGCAGGGCCCTATAGCACTATGCACTGTAGCGAATCTACTGTAGTAAATCTGTACTGTAGCGGGCACCCTGTAGCACCACACTGTTCATGAGTTCCTGTAGCGCGCAGTGGAAAATCACAGAGGCACTGCCTGTAGCGCGCAGTGGAAAATCACAGAGGCACTGCAGGCTACTGTAGCTCCCCTACCGTGCCTTCAGCACCTTCAGCACGGTAGACGAGCCGGTTCCCACAGGAACATGCCATGGATGCGTACTATAGAGTTTTTCAGACTCCAATGCACACTTATCTCATAATTTTACGAGCCCGGCCCGTCTCTGAAAGTTCTCGAATGAATTCTTGCATTGTTTTGCTCGAAGAAGAACGTAGGATAGAACTGAAAATTCGCAGTGAAAAAGTAGAATGTAGAAACAGTAGAAAATGCAAATTATCAGGCGACCAAACCCTGCTCCATCAGATCATCAGATTAAACAAACCAAGAGAGAGAGCCGACCAGATTCCTACTCAATTCACACACACACACGCAGGCGCCTGGAGTGGCAACCCGTGCCTGCCTGCTTCATAACTTGGCATCCGATCCGCTCACGTCTGAACACCGAGCACAGGAGGAGAAACAGCTTCACCGAGTAGAGCAGAGTAGCCATCGAACACTGGAGCCGATGGTGCTGGCATCACCTTTTTAGGCAGATCGCGCAGACTTTTTCTCCCGAGTCCCCACCGCACACCGCACCGTCGTTTGACGCGAGCACCCACTCCCCGTGTCACCATCCCTCGCCGCACGCGCACCATTAGACTGGAGTGAGTAGCAAATAGCACGCCGCACCGCCGCCCCACCGCGACCCGTCACTCCGCACTCGTGGTGGAGTGGAGAGCGTGGCTGGCGGCGGGCCTGCCTCTTCCTCGCCCTCGCGCCTCGTGGTGGCACTAGTAGGAGCAGTAGCAGCCGGTAAACCCGCACCTAAACCGCAGTCTCCCATCGCCACACTCCGCGGCACGGGCACGGCACAGATCCCCCACTCTCCCCCGCCGGGTCGCGCGCGGCGGCAAAAGCAAGCGAGCGAGCGAGCCTTTTCCGGCCACCTACGCCTCGGGGCGGATGCGCGCGGATCGCGTCATGGCGGAGTCGGGCAAGCGGATCGACCTGGCCGCGCCGCTGCGCTCCGCGCGCCTGCCGTACCACAAGGCCGACCTGGACTCCGGCCCCGTCCGCCACCCCGGCGCCGTGCCCTTCGTCTGGGAGCAGAGCCCCGGCCAGCCCAAGAGCGTCCGCACCCGTCGCCCGGTTCCGCACTCGCCCTCGCAGCCGCGCCCGGAGGAGAACGGCGCCACCCCTTACCACGGCGCCCTGGGCGAGCGCGATCGCGCACTGCCAAACGTCATCCCCGCCGCCGCCGCCGTGCCCCGAACTGGCGCCGCGGAGCGTGAGGTGGAGAGGGCGGAGGTCGAGCCGACGAGGAAGGAAGCCACGACGCCGGACGTGCTGTCCGTGGCTGATGTGCTGCGGAAGGAGGAGGAGGACGTCGGCGATGACGAGGAGAGGTTCTCGGACGCGCTGGACACGCTCTCCCGCACAGAGTCCTTCACCGTGAACTGCAGCGTCAGCGGTCTCAGCGGCGTGCCGGACCGCCCCGCGGGTGCGGGTGCGGCCGCCAGCGCCGAGCCCGGCGCCCGCGGCCTCATGATGGACCGCTTCCTACCGGCCGCACAGGCGGTGGCCGTGGGCTCCCCGCAGTACACCTTCCGCAAGGCCAGTGTAGCTGGCTCCACCGGCAACTCTGCCCGCGAGCATGCGCATGCCGCTGCGGCCAACTGGAGAATGGGCAGCGATGATGATCGCGTCAGGAGAACACCTGTCCAGCTCCCTTACCAGAATCTGCCTCCCAATTATTTGTCTTGCAACTATCCCAGACGCGATGAGCATGAAGAAGAGGAGGAAGAAGAGGATGAGGACGACTTCGACGTACACAGTACCCGAGGTTTTGCATCCAAGGGGTGTGGTTTGCTCCCTGGATTGTGCGTAAAAACCTCCTTGTTACTACTGAATCCAATGCCTATGATGAAGGGTGGCAAGGGGCGTCGGGGAGGGAGAGGCAGGGGATTGGTATCCAAAGGCAGGGGCCAGAAGGCACCGAGCCCTCTTGCCCGGAGCTCACAACGTAAGAATCTTGGCTGTGATTCTAATGGGGTAAGCAGATGCACACAACAATGCTTCATGAATTCAGAGTTATGTTGCTTCTTGACAATTTCAGGAGTGGTAGTTCTAAACATCTCAATCTCTGTTATATTGCAGCAATACTGGGAGGAAGTTTATAAGCACAAGTTGGAACAGAAGTACATTAACCAAGGAGAGGATAGGAGGAGCAAGCTGACAAGTGAGTCGAACCATCTGACATTCTGGAGTGACTCTCAAACTGGCGATGGGTCTTCACCATTCCGCCACTCCATAGGTGGTGGCATGTCTCCCTACCGCCGCGACGTTGCCTTGTCACCATCACGTAAAGCAAATGGGTCATTTGAAGTAAGAGATAAAGATGAGAAAATGAGTAGAAGCAATGGCTCTAGCTCACTTGGAATAGACCATGATCATGGCTCGTTGCTTGGATCAGATCACAGTTCTTTGAAGGGATCAAGCTCCATGAGCTCAGGGGGCGATAGAACATTGCATGAAGATTCAATGGATCACCGTTCAGGTATTGATTCAGAAGCTAGTCAGTTGACCCTGCCATTGGATCCAAAGGCATCTTTGAATTCAGGGTGTGATGTTCAACATGGAGGACACCAGATAGTCAGAAGTAACAGCATAGTGGAAGTTCAAGACAATGATACGTTGACAAAAACAATCGCCAAAGTGCCAGAATCCATTTCATTAATACCTTCCGGAAACGCAGGATCAGTAAAACTGGGTGATAGAAAAACTCATGATAGTAGTCAGGATGTTCCAGTACATTCGGAAGATAATATCGCCGTCAAGAAGGAAAGTATGCCTTTGCAATTTCTAATGCCGTTACCTGTCCCAAAGTCGCCTTCAGATTCTTGGCTTTCTCGCAATTTGCCATCTGTGAAGAATAAACCACCTGCACCATCTTTTCTTGGAATCCAAGTACAGTCCAAGAAACAAGCTCCCTGGGCCTCCGCACATCCAAAGGAGAATGATCTTAAACCTCCCAGGACACGCCAAATAAGATTTGCAGATGTAATTCATAACTTCACTCTGTTCTGCCTATGTTTCTATTCATCTTACTTCTCAGAGCCATTACTGACTGTTTTTATTTGCCTGCTTATTTAGGTGGTGGAGAGGCCTTATTATCTGGATACTGAGATATGATATCTTCCTTTGAGACCAGTATATATTCATGATATGATTCCTGGGGGGGACATCAGTCCTATATCTGCGACTGCCAGCGCCCAATGGTTAGGCATAGAGGTGCCCTGTTTTGCTGTTGTAGTGATGGCTGGGTACCACTTACCAGCGATCCAGCATGTTGGTAAATTCGATGCACATGCCTGTTTGCGTACTATTTGCTTTATGTTGCCCAAGGTATGTTGGTAGTGGTTTAGCTCTGTTGCAAATCGTATTTCTATACAGGATTGCTTCTGTTTGCTTCATCTTACTGTCCATAAAATATGTAATACTGTTTACTCTGTAAAAACGTTGAGTTGATCTTCAGTTGTATCATAGGATGCAATTCCAATATAAGTCAGCCTTTTGTTCCCAAGACATTTCCTGTGCAATGTAAATGGCATCTCTCTGGTGATGCATGTCTTGCTAGTTTCCAGTAATACTGGCATTACCTACTGGAACAGCATATAGTGCCTTATCTGGTTTTGTGTAGACAGACAGACTTCGTCATGTCATAGCCTTTTTCTTGTATTTTTCAAAACAAGCTTATTCAGTGTATGTCATGTCTAGCAATTGCATCTGTCAGGTTTTGTTGGTGATTGGTTTTTAGATGGAAAATGTATATCACATTTTTTTTGTCACCATAAAAAGGGCAACCTGGTGCATGTAGCTCCCGCTTGCGCAGGGTCCAGGGAAGGGTCCGACCACTTTGGGTCTATAGTACGCAGCCTTTCCCTACATTTTTGTCACCATAGTGTATATAAAAATATAGCACAACTCGCATGCAGAAAAGTTGGAGACTCTGAGCTTCAGATGTGCTCTAAAAAACAGCCTATATATTTGGTGTATAATCTCAGTTCTCAACTAAGACATAGGATTCTCATAACGAAGTGGTAATCCACATCTGCACTCTTGTTTTGTGTTGACTTGTTACATTCTGTTTATCGAAGTGGTTGACTTGGTGCATCATGTCTCTCCGTTATTTTACGTCTCTCCGTTATTTTACGGGGAAGTATTGGTACTGAACTTATTATTATTGAACGAGTGATTCAACTAGGACACTGCTGATGCTGTTATGTTGGTTGAGACTAAGATATTTTCTTATGGCTATTAAGCATCCAAAGACCTAGCTGCTCTTGATTCGAACACGCTTAGAGAGCAGATAGATATTCCGCAAATCGACCTGTATGTGTTCAAAAAGGAAAGACTGATTTGTTCAGATGCTATATGTATTCCGTATTTGCACTGCAAAAATGGACCTGTATGTGTTTTTTTTTTTTTAAAAGGGAGACTGATTTTGTTAATCATATTTTGTATGTTCATAAAGTTCATGTACTCTATGTGCAAAGGCTGGCACGGCGGTTTCCTTTCAGGAAGGAGATGGACAAATCAAAACTTCTCTGAAATCAGATATTTACGATTTTACGATCCAAACTAAGCTCTCCGATTCTATGATTTTGTCACTAGAATCTACATACGTTTCTATTATTCTGATAGTTAAGATTAGATTTTTACGATATGCGATCTTATCATCAGAGCTTTGATCCGATTCTGATTCTAACAGTTAAGATTTTATGATTCAGACCTGTGATCTGATTCAGAATCACGATTTATGACGTGCTCCTCTGTTTTGGGTACACACTCCACGGCTTCATCCGGCAAAGCCACAGCCACCCAACCCAGCTGCATCACATGGTGTAGGATTTTCGGCTCGAACAGCGTGCAGACACCATCGGGCTACCGGTTCGTTCATTCATCCCGCACGCACCTACACGCTGACGCAGCTCTCGGGCGCCGCCGCCAGGGCAATGGAGTCCGACCCCGACCGCGGCGTCTCCCTCCTCTCCCCCGCCCCAAACCCTAGCCACCAACCCTGCCTCCGGGCGGCCAAGTCCACGGCCTTCAAGCGCGAGGAGCGCCGCAAGCACAAGGAGCAGAAGCGGGAGCGCAAGCGACAGGAGAACCTCGCCCTAGCGCTCGCGCAGTGGGAGCCCCTCGGCGCCCCACCCCGCCCGGCCGCCACCTCCACTCCTGGCCCGCCACCCGACGACAAACCCTGGCCGTGTGACCCGCCCTCTCCCGCGGACGCCGCGCCCTCCGCGGCCTGGGGCTGGGGCCCTCCGGCGGAACCCTCCGCCGGCAGGGGCTGGGGCCTCCCAGCGGAACCGCCAGCGTAGCCCCCGGCAAGGTGCCCCCAGGCCGACGCGGTGAGGGCGTGCCGCGCATTATTTGGAGAGCACGCCGATAACGACGACGACGGGGAGGAGGGGGAGGAAGAGGAAGGGGATGTGGCCCGGTTCTTCGACGAGCTTCTGGAGAAAGACGCGGGCCTGAGGGGGTTCTACCAGGCGGAGCGGGAGACGGGGCGGTTCCTGTGCCTGGTGTGCGAGGGGGTCGGCGCCAGGGCGGGGAAGCGGTTCCCCGGCTGCGCGGCGCTGGTGCAGCACGCCGGCTCGGTCGCCCGGACCAAGAGGAGGCTCGCCCACCGCGCCTTCGCCGACGCCCTCGGCCGCCTGCTCGGCTGGGGCGCCGGCCGGACCACCCCTGTTCCGGTAAACATGTTACCTGGTTCCTGTCAAAATGTTGCTTAGTCTGTACCATGTCTAATTGTCTATCACATTGCTGAATTTTTTGTTGCAATCGTACGAAATGCAGGCTGATTGTGACAACGTTGGCGCTATTGATCAAGCTGAGCACTTGGATGCTTCTGAATGTGCAGAAATGGAGGTGGCCTAATTTAGCTCATCGTGCTAACTTAGAGATTCTTTCTTGGTCAGAAAGCTTGGAAATACATGGGATTTGGTTTGGTGTATTGATAACCTGGATGCTCATTGTCAACATCTGCGTGTAATCTAGTTCGATGCTCTGGTAACCTTGATGCTTGTTTTTAACATCTCAAGCTGGATCTAGAAGTTTCTGATTTGCAGTGCATCGTATTTCAGTTGTTGATTCCTGGTGTGTATTGATCTTGAGTTTGAAGGAAACGAAAGTAAATCTCTATGCTAACTGCTGAGAAGTATATGGAGTAGTTTCTTTTGTGAAGGAGGCCATTGTCTCCTTGTCCTGAAAACGAATTCACAAATCATAACTGCTGTCCGCAAGTATGAATATTCCAAACACAATCTACAATGATGTGATGACACGGCTTAAGATAGTACACATAAAGTAAACATACCACCACCTGATAAAGAAAACTTTAAGATTCATATCAGTGTCTTGTTAGAATTGATTTTTCATTTGTTGATTTTATCTTTTTCAAATGACGATAGATACTCCCTCTGTAACCTTTTGTAAGACGGCTTTTAGTAAAAAAAAAACGTCTTATAAAGAAGTTACAGAGCGATCACAGTACTGTCACCCTGAACACCCCATAGCTACCAGTCAGGTGCCGCTGGAGTAATTAGTTGGAAGTTTTTCACTGAAGCAGCCATAACCCGGCCATGGATATTCAAGCACCAGCACCTCAAATGCTCGTGCCATTGTGCCAACTTATTATCTAGAGCCAACGAGCTCGGGATGCTGAGTTTCTCTGCCTCCTATGATCTATTGAGCCAACATGATCATCATTGGTATTATCATTATCACTATCACTAGGCATATGCTTATCATCAGATTGTGTCTCAGCATCAGAAATAGAAACATCATCATGATTCTCAATACTTTTTTCTATAATAGGTTCATCAGAAGTATGCAAAGTTTTATTCATACTCTTTTTCTTCTTCTTAAGTGACCTAGGTGCACTATCATTAACTCTCCGTGAGTCTTGTTCAATTCTCTCAATATGACCTTTAGGATATAGAGGACCCTGAGTCATTTTACCACCTATAGTAATTACCCCAACAACATGCTTATTAGTTTTTATTATGCAGCTCGTTAAACAAATCATTTTGTGATCCAACAAATTGTTCCAACCGAGTGTGAACCATAGCATAGTGCTTACGTAAGCCTTTACCACAATTGGAATTTCTAACAAGCACATCAGTTAAGCGTTCAATCATAACAAAGTGGTATATATGTACTTCTACTATATAGCAACCAAAAAAGAATCATTCCTCGATGATCAAATTAACCTCTCTCTCATTGGGTCAAAGTGATGGAGGACAACTCGCATGCCCACGGATGGAAGCGCCACATGCGAGTGAGTTCTTATATATAGGGCAACCACCGCTTGCATGGTATTGCGTGATGTTTGAATACCAATATAATGTACAACTTTGATGTGGCACATGCCTCAGGAACCGAAAAGTCCCCACATGGAGCGAGGTTATGACACGCATATATATATAGTATTCATGTTTCCCCCTCTTTGACATGTACATACTCCTATACCGTGCATATACGTAACACAAACCAAAAAAGAACCATCCTTGTTGGTCAAATTAACCTCTCTCTCGTTGTACGTTCAACTGGTCGACGACGACCTCGTGGGCCCACAGAGAGAGGCACACGCGAATGATGTCATAGGACAAAACCACTACGCGCATGCGCCCGTGTGTTATGTGATGTTTGAATACCCAATGCACAACTTTGACGTGGCACATGCTTCGCAAACCAGAAATGCACTACACCACGATGCGTGTAGCTCCCTCATTTCAAGCCGATGGGAGTGTGTACGCACGTGCTCGAACTTTGATATGGAATCGCACCATGATCCACACCACACACATGCCAAGATGAATCCACCTATTGGTCAAATGCCTCTCGTTGTCGGTGGAAACTGAAAAACTTTGCGGGCTAATGAATGGGCACGTCGCTGATAACCGCACGAGGGAGAGTGTCCGAGAGGACCACCAATGCATGCATGTGGCCCGAATATTATGTATGCAAGGGTTGTGTAATGCTTAAATAACCAATTCACGACTTTGATGTGGCATATATGACTCACAAAATGATCAATAATCCTACACGGAGGTTCACGACTCATAGTGTACTGTCGGACCCCTCCCCCCACCCCCCACACACAAAGACACACACACCCCGCACCACCACAGCCACTCTGAGGCATGTCAAACTTTTTCTGCAGTGAACGTGTGACGAAAGGCGGAGTGTTGTGTTAATTTTTTTTAAAAACAAATAGACATCATTCGACCGTTTTTATACATCGATTGATTTCCTAGGGATTTAATGTGCAAAAATCAAATTTGAGCTACATGTGCACCAAAATGGGTTGTAAAATCATATGTGTCCCTAGGTGCATGTTTCCTGTGCAAGAGATGTCAAAATATTGAGATTTTTTTTAAAAAATCCAGTAAATCCAAAACTTAGTTGAAATTCATGAAACTTATCGTGGTGTCATATATGGACACCAGTAGACTGTGATATTGTATTTTTTTCGTCAATGAGACCCGTTTTGATATAATCTTCTTACAAACGGGAGATTATTAAAAACTGGAAACCAATATCTCATACGGATTATTTATTCGGACCGTGTGTGTTAGACCGTGCCATGCTTCGGTTAAGCAGTAAAGCGGCAGAATGAATCATCAATAAACCAAAAAATATATATGCTGTAACACGCCCCGTGTGCCGTGCGAGCAGGCGTGAGTTGACGGGACGCATGCGAGCAGTCCGCCGCGCAGGCATACTTGGAGCGTGTGTGCATGTGTGCGTATTAACGGGAGGCGTGCGAGTAGCCGTGTGAAATGATGGTAGGAATGGCAGAAGTCCGCCGCGCACCAGAGGCGAGACAACTTTTAATCGTAGCCTGCCTCGCTCCCACTGGTCTGTATTAATTGCACGCCCGAGCCGCCGGCCATAATAGGAGGCTGCACCCCGGTCCATAGTGGTCACCAACGTCTGGACTCTGGAGTGTATGAGGATGTCACCGAAGCGCACCATTGAAGGGAGTTGCGACGCTGGGGCTGGTGAAGCACCCGCGCAACGCGTGAAGCTGGGCACAGAGGTTGTCGTCGCCGCCGCCGAGGTCTCGCGTGGGCAGCAGCACGACCTTGACTTCGTCGGTGCCATCGTGCCCCCCCTCAGCCGGAGCCGGAGGTTAACAACAACTTCGGCAACGACCGCGACTCCGACGGAAAACCGGTTAGTCATCTATATACCCATTTGTGCGGCAAACATATCATGTGTTTTCTCTGGTTACTCCTCCCCCTCTATAATTTTTCTGGAATACAAATCCTATGGTTATGTTCTCTCAGTCCATGAAATGAGAGTAATTAAGATCCGTTAGATGCACGTAGTGTATTGATTGTTTAAATATTATCCGTATAGAGTTAGTGATTAATTGTTTGTTCTGTACAAATGATTTTTGTTAATAATCCGACTAGGGTTAGCTTGCGTACTAATAATTCGTGGCCAGATCTTGAGAATTGATTTTGAATGTCCTACATATATGTTTGTGCCTTTTTTCTTCCAGATCTTGAGAATTGATTTTGAATGTCCTACATGTATGTTTATGCCACTTTTTCTTTCAGATTGGTATGTACATAGATGAGGCTCTGGCCAGCGCCGTCGCCGGATGTAGATCTTGGACCCGGCTGCGCGGCCAGAAGCGGCCATGCCCCCTGGACCTGAGGAACGAGTAGAATCTCCGGCGGACCGCATCAGCGATCTCCCGGACGACATCCTTGGGGAGATCATCTCCCTTCTCCCCACCAAGGATGGCTGCCGCACACAAGTCCTCCCATCTTGGTGGCGCACTCTGTGGCGCGCCACGCCTCTTAATGTCGACTGTCGTCAGCTATCTGTCGATGATGATTATGAACTCGCCGGAGCCATCATCTCCTCCCACCAGGCCTCCGTTAAACGCATCTGCATCCTGGCATGCTACATGCTGGACATACCCTGCATGGTGGCCGCCTGGCTGACATCCCGTCCATTCGAACTCTAGCAGCTTGAGTTCTACCATGACTACAGTGATAGGTTACCACCAAGAGTTGCATCTGTGCCCTCACCATCGATGCCCATATCATGGTTTTCCTCCTCTCTCCACACCGTCACCTTGACCCGGTGCCATCTAGTAGACAATCTGGTACATATGCTTTGACTCCCACTGCTGAAAAAACTTGCGCTTGTGTTGGTTGATCTGTTGATGGCCTCACTTCACAGCATCATCCACTCCAGCTGCCCTGCACTGGAGCGCTTGGTGCTTGTTTTTGGACTAGGAATCCATATCCCTTGTCTCAAAATAAAGTCGCATTACCTTGTAAGCATTGGAATTCATTTTGAAGGACAGGAGCTCATCATCAAAGATGCCCATTCACTTCAAAGGTTGCTCCTTGATTGTTGTTATAAACCTTCGCAAATAACTGTGGTCTCTGTGCCTAAACTGGACACCTTGGGTGTACTTCCTCATGCGTTTGAATGTTACAAGTTGGTGGTTGGCTCCACACTTGTTCAGGTACTGTATGTTATCCATGTACATTTTAGTAATCTACATTTTTCATTTGTGCGCATAAGTTAAATATCATGTTGGAGTACACTTTCGGTGCTAATGTTATGTTCTATGCTGAATGAAGAGCTTGTCCATGGATGGTATATCAGGGGTGCTGGATTCTATCAAGACCTTATATATTTATATAGGGTGTCTTGATCTAAACACCACTATTGGCTTCCTGCCATGCTTTCCATGTCTGGAGAATTTTTATATAAAGGTGATGATTTCACACACATTGAAAGCCCATATATAATGTACTAGAATTAACCGATCAGCCGTCGCTCCTTCGACATAATCTATTTTAGAAATTAACTATTTTCAATCTTCATGTCTATTGAGTTACTAGGACTTCATGAAAAAGGTATAACCAATCGATGGCAGAGGAAGCACAAGGATTTTCTCAGATCTCATGACATTCGTTTGAAGACAATAACGGTGGAAGGATATGCATCCAACCAGCTAAACACTGGCTTTGTCACATTCATCAGGAGGAATGTGAGGGCACTATTGTCCCTGAGGATTAAGTTCTTCAACAAGAAATTTCTCACGGAACTGTATGTTTAACAACATAAAATAAGTTTCAGGTGGACCTAAGGGCTTCTGATCGTGTTCGGCTTATATTTACAACAACTTGTCATCATCACGGACCAGTAGATCTTTTGTACCGGAATCTTGATTTTATGGATCGGACAGATCCATTTGACTGTGACCGCGAAAAACTTTGGTTGAGTTAGATGTTATTGCCCTATTCAATCCGTGTTATGTGTAAACCTGATGAACAATTAATCCTCGTGCTTTTGTACCTTTTGTAAGCTAGAGTTAGACATTGTTGCCCTTTTCAACTAGGGTTTGACCCATATTTTCTTTCATACTGGGCTTTGATCTTTGTTCACTACAGAACCCGCAAGTTCTTAGCGCCCGCCCGCACCCACCAAACTTATTTTTAGCTAGCACACTGATGTCTACTACACAACCTTCTTCTTGTAGACGTTGTTGGGCCTGCAAGTGCACAGGTTTGTAGGACAGTAGCAAATTTCCCTCAAGTGGATGACCTAAGGTTTATCAATCCGTGGGAGACGTAGGATGAAGATGGTCTCTCTCAAGCAATCCTGCAACCAAATAACAAAGAGTCTCTTGTGTCCCTGTCGGTGTCAAAACCAGCGGATCTCGGGTAGGGGGTCCCGAACTGTGCGTCTAGGTGGATGGTAACAGGAGACAAGGGACCCGATGTTTTTACCCAGGTTCGGGCCCTCTCGATGGAGGTAAAACCATACTCCTGGTTGATTAATATTGATGATATGGGTAGTACAAGAGTGGATCTACCACGAGATCAGAGAGGTTAAACCCTAGAAGCTAGCCTATGGTATGATTGTTGTTCGTCCTACGGACTAAAACTCTCCAGTTTATATAGACACCGGAGAGGGCTAGGGTTACACAGAGTCGGTTACAATGGGAGGAGATCTTCATATCGTATTGCCAAGCTTGCCATCCACGCCAAGGAAAGTCCCATCCGGACACGGGACGGAGTCTTCAATCTTGTATCTTCATAGTCCGGGAGTCCGGCCAAAGGTCATAGTCCGGCCATCCGGACACCCCCTAATTCAGGACTCCCTCAGTAGCCCCTGAACCAGGCTTCAATGACAACGATTCCGGCGCGCAAATTGTCTTCGGCATTGCAAGACGGGTTCCTTCTCCGAATACTTCATAGATGATGTTGAACACAAGGATAGTGTTCGGCTCTGAAAGATAAGTTCCACATGCCACCGTAGAGAGAATAATATCTGCACAAATCTAATCTGTTGACGTATTCCGTAGCGTGACATCACGGCCATGCCTTTATTCGAATCGTTTTACTGTTCCATCCTAGTGCGCTTAGCGAGGCGGTTTCCTTGGCACGTCTTGTCAAAGCAGAGATCGTGTCCTCTTATTCTGGGATTCTCATCAATACGGGCGTGGGTAACCCAACCGTGCCTTTGGTATGACTCCCTAATTGAAAGCGAGTCTCAAACGGTTACGGGGAGGGCTCTTGGTATTTGACTCCTTTATAAAGGGACCAAGGCTCGGCTCCCTTCTTCTCAATCCAATCGAATCCGCTCCTTGCTTTGAGTTCCAACACCCAAAGCTCTAGTTTTAGGCGCTTCAGACCTTCGACGATGTCCGGCTCCGACTTTCAAGGCCAGTGGATGCCTTCCTCCGTTACGGAAGAAGATGTGCGAAAGCTGAGAGATGCCAGGTATCTAACCGGCGAAATCTCGCATAGGCTGCCTGCTCAAGGGCAGGCCATTCCCGCTCCCCAGCCCGGTGAGAGCGTGGTGTTCGCATCTCACTTCCTTCGGGGGCTAGGCTTCCCGATTGATCCCTTCGTGAGGGGGCTTATGTTTTATTACGGGCTAGAGTTCCACGACTTAGCTCCGGAGTCCATCCTCCAAATCTCATCATTCATTGTCGTGTGTGAGGCCTTCCTCCATATCACTCCTCACTTCTGATTGTGGCTAAAAACCTTCAAGGTGGAACCGAAGATGATCGAGGGGCAGCATGCTGAGTGCGGAGGAGCTATAATAAGTAAGATGGACGACGCTCCATGGCCCGAAGGCTCTTTTCAGGAGGAGCTCGGCTTATGGCAACGGGACTGGTTTTACATCACAGCCCCCAAGGGCACCACATGGGTGGCGCCACCTACTTTTCGCTCGGGTCCCCCACCACGGCTAGCGTCATGGGTTAATGAAGGACTTATCTGGGGGCCGCCCAAAGACGTGCCCTTGCTGCAGGACCGCATTCGAGATCTTCTAGAAAGAGATATCAATTTGACCATAGTGGTGCAAGTCATGCTGATTCGCCACACACTGCCCTGCAAACGTCGACCCCTCCGCCTGTGGGAATTTAATCCGAAGGGACCGCGAGTCCTCCAACATTTCATGGGTGCGACACCCGCGGAGATGTACAAAATGTTCTTCGGATCACAAGCAAGGTGTCCGGATTTGTCCGAGGACGCAGGTCTGAGCTGCAATTGCCCGGATGCTAAGGTAAGTAGCCCCATATTTGGACACACCATCCGTATTTTCATCATAAAATTACCCTTAACAGAGTTGTCCTTTGAACAGGAGTGGATAGTGAAGGCAAAGCTTATCAGGTGTCCAGCCCCCCTGCCCGAGACCGCGCCGAATCCCATGCTAACCAGGATGCTGGAGGTCGCGCTTTTGGCGGAAGGCGAAGGGGGGAACCAAGGAGCTACTGCCTCCGCAAAGGAGACTGTTAGGAAGGGAAGAATCAAAAATTCCCCCGACCAAGGAAAGAAAAGGACTGGCTCTGAAGACTCGGAGGTTATGGCCTCAAAACGGGGGAAGAAATCTTCACCGGAGGGTTCGGCACCGGAGAACGCCCCGGCCGAATCGCCCCCTAAAGGGGACCCGCTCTCTCCCAAGACGTAAGTGAAGGGAGGGGTTCCATAAAAAATGACACTCCTGTCTTATTTCTGAGGAAAGTGACCAAAACATTACCTTGCAGTTCGGATCTCAACCCTTCTCAGCAGAGCTCATCTTCAGGGGATCTTCGTCCGGAGATGATAGAGAGCGAAACGCCTCCTCTTGTTGCACCGTCTCACGAGGCAGGCGACCCCGAGGTGTCGTCTCAGAGGGTTTTCCCAAGTCCGGACCCTGAAAAAGGTGGTCAGGCTAGTACGGCACCCTCTGGTGCGCAGTCGGAGGGGCTGAAGGATCTGCTTGGTAGGGAGTCCATCTCAGAAGAACACTGTATGTTGATGAATACGGTGATTGGAAGGGTTTCATCCGCGGAAAGCAGATTGTACGAGGCTGCCAAGAGTTTGCTAACAGGCTTTGAGGTACGCAAAAAGTTGTACCTTTTGGTAGAGCCGCATATTAAATGCGCCCTGTATAAATAGTAGACCCTGAGACTCTGTGTGTCGTCAAGAGTGACGGCGCACAGAGGATCATAACCCCAGGCATAATATGTCGCCTTTTCCATGAAGGTGGTGAGGCGTTCGGTGGCTAGCCGGACTGATGAATCTGCCGAGCTAAAGCGGCAACTTGACGTAGCAAATGCCGACATCGCGCTTGTAAATAAGCGGCTGGACGAGGCACAAGGTATGTTCCAAAGACACCTGGTAATAAGAGCTCAATGCTCGGGCCTTATATATATGTGCTTAATGTGGATGGTGCTGCTGCCATGGAGAACCTTCGGGTGGAACTTGCCCGAGCCAAGGAGCAAGCAAGGAGAAGCGATGCGGCTGCCGTTAAAGTGGCTGAAGAGCTAAAAGCCAAACAGGCTGCTCACTGCTAGAGCAAAAAGGTGGTAGCCGAAATGGCCATAAAATTGAAGGATGCCACCGACCGCTGTAAATTTCTTGAACAAGAAGATAGGGCGTCTCAGAAGGACCTTGAAAAGATCACTGCCGAAGCCAAGGATACTCGCTCTGCAATAAGAGCTATGAAGGAGGAGCTACGTCCGGCCGGAGATATTACGTCTGGAAAGCCCTATATGCTGCGGATGAAGTTCGGAGACCCCAAGTATGCTCCGTTAGACCGGCAGTGGAGTGCGAAAAACACTTATCTGGATTTGGCAGCAAGTGCGGCGGACGCGACCGAACACTTCCGCGGCCGAGGTGACCATGGATTGGAAGAGCTTTTCTGGTCGCAGTTCCACAATCCAGAACGCCCACTTTCGGTATCCGACCGTTTGGCCGCCTGGGCGGAGCTGAACAGGTTATCCGGACTCGCCATGAGGTATGTTGCGAGTCGTCTGTGGCCGGAGAAGCCGGAGCCGAAGAGTTATGTTGGCTTGGTGCAGCAGTTCCTTGGTTCGATGCCGCATGCTGATGCAATGAAGAGGTCGGCGTGCATAGAGGGCGCACAGATGGCTCTTGCCCGTGTCAAAACATACTGGGCGGATATGAAGGCCAGTGTTGTTGCATCCCGGGATTCGAACGGAAGCCGAGTACCCGCCAAGCACTATTTTGAGGAAGTTCTCCATGGCGCTCGTTTAATAGAGTCGCAGTGCTCGAAGGATGTTGTGTTCGAATAGCTTATACTATTTGTAAAACGAATATTTTGATGGAAAAAGCTTTTTATACTTGTGCTTGCAAGAATTATGATGCCTCCTGTGCGGCCGTTTAATGTATATATTTGTATATAACCTAAAAGATGGCAGTCGTTGGCTTCAGCCCCCACGCATAGAATGCGGGGGTGTTCGCAAAAAGGCGCCTTTTCACACTTAATCCAACGTCTTGGTCCTATAAAGGAGGTGGTGGCGCGGCGAACTAGGCAACCGGACTATAATGCTTTATCACTTTCACTTAGCCATAGGAGTTTGACACTGGGGCTACTGAATAGCCCCTAGGGGCACCACGCTCACCCGAATTCGGGGCGCGAGTGTGCCTGACCAGGAAGCGGCCCTTCGTTAATGCGGAGGAATCCTAAAGATTCCGAAAGTCATCGAGTGGTTGACCAATCTCTCGCTATATCATGATAGTCAGTTTTCGGCTTTCTCTACTGAGGTGCTCGCCTGGCCGAACCGGGGCACAATCACAGTAGTTCTCCTGGTGCCGCGTTAGCCGATATGACGGAACGTAAGGCAGCAAAACATAGGAGCCGGGCAAACCCAACATTTGACCAAAGACATGATTCGGAGTTGATGCATATAGAGCCAAACTCGCGACGCCGAACACTCCCTAAGGTATTCGGTCTTTATGAGGACGGGTCGAAATAGAGCCCTTGGTAAAAAAGCCCCTGGTGTCCAGGTACGCGCAAAAATTCTGGCGTGGCCACATGCCAAGACGCCAGCCTCCTCCTCGGTTATAGAGAAAACCGGGGGATGTTGTCAACAAGAGACAGTAAAAAAGGTTTACACAGGGTCTTAATCTGAAAAGAATCCTTGAAACGGGTCCCTGCTGCACGTCTGCGCCTGTGTCTCCGTTGTGTCGTATCATGGACGTGCGTAGCACGATGTTCGTCTGCGAAAGAGAGGAACTTAGTAAAAAATATAGTTGGAGCAAGAATTGAGCCGTATTGTCTCCGGGCGTGAACACGCGGAGCCCCTTGTATGGGGTTATGCGGCTATTAAGCATGTTTACACCGGACTCGTCGAGCCGTGTCCGGGACAGTAGGGCTGGACTAGTGGGCGGCTGTCCAGGCGGCCACACCTTTGCCCGTACTTTGGGGGTCAATTTATATTCCCCTATAATGAAATGATGCCCCTTGGGCCGGGCATTTTAAGTGTAAGGGATGCATAATGCGGTATTGCGTTAAAGCGGGCAAAAGCTTCACATCCCAGTAGCGCTTGATAACGACTGACGAATGGGGCGATGTGGAATGTTAGCTTTTCGCGTCGGAAGTTGTCGGGTGAGCCGAACGTGACTTCTAACGGAAGGGAACCCATACTTTGGGTATCTGGACCCGGCGTGACTCCTTGAAAGGAAGTGTTGCCATGGCGGGTTATAGCTGGGTTTACCCCGAGCTTGCAGATTGTGTCCTGATATAACAGGTTCAAGTCACTGCCGCCGTCCATAAGGACTTCTGTAAATTGGAGTCCGTTAATAATCGGATTCACGACCAAGGCAGTCCAGCCTGCGTTCCGGGCTCCTTTGGAGTAATCCTGATGATCGAAGGTGATTGGTTGTAACAACCAGTGGCGGTGCTCCTCTGGGGCTGGCCGTACGGCGCGTGTCTTCGTAAGCGCCATTCTGTTTTTCCCTTTTGTCATCTGAAGTGAATTTACTGTCTTGACTTCTTGTGGGAACTTCTTTTGTTCTCCGGTGTTCTGCTTGTGGGGTGCGTCGTCATCCTCGCTTGGTGTGTCGAGCCCCTTGTGTTCGGCGTTGAGTTTGCCGGACTGCTTGAAGACCCAACAATCTCTGTGGGTATGGTTTGCAGGTCTCCCAAGAGTGCTGTGGATTGGACATATTTTGTCCAAGATTTTATTGAGGGTGGATAGTTCATCCCTATCATCTTTGGGGGGGGGGGCTTTTCCTGATTTTGCCGAGAGCTTTTGAATCCGACGTTTACTGCCGTGCTCATCGAGCTGTTGTCCTTTATCCGATGTGGTTCTTTGTTAGGGCGCGGTTTCCCGTTCCCATCTCTGGGTTCGGATGTATTCGGCTCGCTGGTGCTGCTTCTTGCCAACCAGCTGTCCTCTCCTGCACAAAAGTGGGTCATGAGGCTTGTTAATGCGGCCATTGTTCTTGGCTTTTCTTGGCCGAGGTGTCTGGCGAGCCATTCGTCTCGGACATTGTGTTTGAAAGCTGCTAGAGCCTCGGCGTCCGGACAGTCGACTATCTGATTCTTTTTAGTGAGGAATCTGTTCCAGAGTTTTCGGGCTGACTCTCCGGGCTGCTGAGTTATATGACTCAGATCATCTGCATCCGGAGGTCAGACATAAGTCCCTTGAAAATTTGCCCGGAAAGCATCCTCGAGCGCTTCCCAACTTCCCATGGTGTTTTCGGAAAGGCTTTTAAGCCAATGCCGGGCTGGCCCTTTGAGCTTAAGGGGTAAGTATTTTATGGCGTGGAGGTCATCTCCTCTGGCCATGTGTATGTGGAGGATATAATCCTCGATCCAGACTCCAGGGTCTGTTGTTCTGTCGTATGCTTCTATGTTTACGGGCTTGAATCCCGCTGGAAATTCGTGGTCCAGCACCTCATCGGTGAAACATAGGGGATGCGCGGAGCCCCTGTATTTAGGTGTGCCGCGATGTTCGGATATATTTTGCATTGCATTGCCCACTGGAGCTTGTTTTCTCGGCCCGTAGATGGATCTAGTTGGGCCAGTTTTTTGATGCGAATTCTTGGACGGGTCACGCGCCGTATTGAGTGCGGCGCCCTTCGTTGCTTGAGATCGATCGTGGGGTCGTCTATCCGGCCTTGTGGCTTCCTTATTTTTTGACTGCTAGGGCTTTATGTCCTCTTCATCAAATTCCGGAAGTAGTTTCTGCTTCGGATAGCTCTTTGTATGATGACTGTTGCCGTATTTGTGTGCAGTATTGAGTACTTTGCCCCATCTGATCCTGAGTGCATCTTCCGCTGTTTTGAGCCTCCGCTTCTGCTTTTTCAGGCTACGTGCAGTGGCAATGAGCCTTTGGTGGAGGTTCTGATGTTCCAGCAATTTGTCCGGTGTGAGGTCGTCCGGACTATTATCTTTCCTGGGGATGGGTTGTTCGGATTGTCCGCCCTGTTTGGACGGTTGCTCGATGGCATGTTCGTCTTCCATTGATTCACCCTACTCTATGGCTGGGTCTTTGTCGAGGTGGGGCTTGGCCTTGCGCTTACGCCGCCGCTTTGATTGTTTTTCCAGGGAGCGATCCCTGGTTGCGCCCTTTTGATCCTCGTTGTCATTTCTGTTAGGTGTGTCCACCGTGTATACATCGTATGATGAGGCGGCTTTACAATGCCCTATAGGTGTTGGTTCTTATTCGTCTCCTTTATCGGCGTCCATACCATCGATGTCTTCAGAGTCGAAGTCGAGCATGTCGGTTTGATCGTCGACAGTGGCTACCAAGTGGGTGGTGGGTGGGTTTCGAATTTCTTCGTTGACCGCATCCCAACCATGCTGACCGTAATTCGGCCAGGGCTCTCCTGACAAAGAGAGAGACTTTAGTGAATTCAGGATGTCGCCAAAGGGCAAGTGCTGAAAGACGTCCGCGGCGGTGAACTCCATGATCGGAGCCCAATCGGGTTCGATCGGAAGGGGTGCAGAACATACGGAGTCCGGAGAGGAGTCCGGCACCTTGGAGTCACGGACCCTATAAAGGACTAGACTGGTATTCGGCTCTATTGCCGTAGAGATTGTGGCTCCCGGGGTGGCGTCCAACCGTCCATCCCCGACTAGCGCAGCAGGCTCCAAGCAAATGGTCGGAGCGGGTACCTGAGCGACGCTCTGGGCATTGTCCGGCGGCAGAGCTAAATCATGCCCATCGTGACAGTGCAGCGTGCTCGGCCATGGCTCGAATCCGTCGAAGATCAAGTCCCCGCGGATGTTGGCCGTGTAATTTAAGCTTCCAAAGCTGACCTGATGGCCAGGGGCGTAGCTTTCGATCTGCTCCAGATGGCCAAACGAGTTGGCTCGCAGTGCGAAGCCGCCGAATACGAAAATCTGTCCGGGGAGAAAGGTCTCCCCCTGGACCGCGTCGTGATTGATGATCGAAGAAGCCATCGGGCCTAAAGGCGATGACACAGAGGAACTCTCAATGAAGGCACCAATGTCGGTGTCAAAACCAGCGGATCTCGGGTAGGGGGTCCCGAACTGTGCGTCTAGGCGGATGGTAACAGGAGACAAGGGACACGATGTTTTTACCCAGGTTAGGGCCCTCTCAATGGAGGTAAAACCCTACTCCTGCTTGATTAATATTGATGATATGGGTAGTGTAAGAGTGGATCTACCACGAGATCAGAGAGGCTAAACCCTAGAAGCTAGCCTATGGTATGATTGTTGTTCCTCCTACGGACTAAAACTCTCCGGTTTATATAGACACCGGAGAGGGCTAGGGTTACACAGAGTTGGTTACAATCGGAGGAGATCTTCATATCGTATCGCCAAGCTTGCCTTCCACGCCAAGGAAAGTCCCATCCGGACACGGGGCGGAGTCTTCAATCTTGTATCTTCATAGTCCGGGAGTCTGGCCAAAGGTCATAGTCCGGCCATCCGGACACCCCCTAATCCAGGACTCCCTCAGTCCCCAACACACCCAATACAATGGTAAATTGTATAGGTGCACTAGTTTGGCGAAGAGATGGTGATACAAGTGCAATATGGATAGTAGATAAAGGTATTTGTAATATGAAATTATAAAAACAGCAAGGTAACTAATGATAAAAGTGAGCGTAAACGGTATTGCAATGGTAGGAAACAAGGCCTAAGGTTCATACTTTCACTAGTGCAAGTTCTCTCAACAATAATAACATAGATAGATCATATAACAATCCCTCAACATGCAACAAAGAGTCACTCCAAAGCCACTAATAGCGGAGAACAAAGGAAGAGATTATGGTAGGGTACGAAACCACCTCAAAGTTATCCATTCTGTTCTATCTATTCAAGAGTTGTAGTAAAATAACATGAAGCTATTCTTTCCGCTCAATCTATCATAGAGTACATACTAGAATAACACCTTAAGACACAAATCAACCAAAACCCTTATGTCACCTAGATACTCCATTGTCACCTCAAGTATCCGTGGGCATGATTATACGATATGCATCACACAATCTCAGATTCATCTATTCAACCAACACAAAGTACTTCGAAGAGTGCCCCAAAGTTTCTACCGGAGAGTCAAGACAAAAACGTGTGCCAACCCCTATGCATAGGTTCATGGGTGGAACCCGCAAGTTGGTCACCAAAACATACATCAAGTGGCACATGATATCCCATTGTCACCACAGATAAGCACGGCAAGACATACATCAAGTGTTCTCAAATCATTAAAGACTCAATCCGATAAGATAACTTCAAAGGGGAAACTCAATTCATCACAAGAGAGTAGAGGGGGAAGAAATATCATAAGATCCAACTATAATAGCAAAGCTCGGGATACATCAAGATCGTGCCATAGAGGGAACACGAGAGAGAAAACGAGAGAGAGAGAGATCAAACACATAGCTACTGGTACATACCCTCAGCCCCGAGGGTGAACTACTCCCCCCTCGTCATGGAGAGCGCCGGGATGATGAAGATGGCCACCGGTGATGGGATCCCCCTCCGACAGGGTGCCGCAACGGGCTCCCGACAGATTTTTGGTGGCTACAGAGGCTTGCGGCGGCGGAAATCCCAATCTATCTTCTCCGTTGATGTTTTTAGGGTACGTGGAGTTATATAGGCGAAAGAAGTCGGCCGGGGGGTGCTCGTGGGGCCCATGAGATAGGGGGCGCGCCCTCCTATCTGCTGGCCTCCTCAAGGATCTTCTGACGTGAACTCCAAGTCTCCCGGATGATAATCTTCCAAAAAATCACGATGCCGAAGGTTTCATTCCGTTTGGACTCCGTTTGATATTCCTTTTCTTCGAAATACTGAAACAGGCAATAAAACAACAATATGGGCTGGGCCTCCGGTTAATAGGTTAGTCCCAAAAGTAATATAAAAGTGTATAATAAAGCCCGTAATCATCCAAAACAGATAATATAATAGTATGAATGCTTCATAAATTATAGATACGTTGGAGACGTATCAGCATCCCCAAGCTTAATTCCTACTCGTCCTCGAGTAGGTAAATGATTAAAGAAAGAATTTATGAAGTGTGAATGCTAGAAGGTGCACAAGTTTGATCAATGATAATTTCAATCACCTTTTCTAGCATGTTTATATATCATAACAGTAGTTCATCTCATAAAACTTTTCATGATCAAGTAACAAGCTATTCACATGTTAAAGCATAGACCATAAACTTTCTTGAAAACTAACAAACTTCATTTTTAGTCATCAAACAATTACAATTCATCTTATTTTTAGGAAGAGTCTATGTCAGAGCTTTGATTTAGCAAACTCCACATACTCAACTATCATATAGTCTTCTACAATTGCTAACACTCACGCAATACTTGTGGTTATGGAGTTTTAATCAGACACTGAGAAAGATAGGGGCTTATAGTGTTGCCTCCAAACGTATTCACCTTTGGGTGATGTCAACAATAATAGTTCATGCTAACTTACATTCAATTGGATATATATATATATATATATCAGGATCACCGTAACACAAAGTGCTTGCCAAAGGATAAAATGAAAAAGGGAAAGGTGAAGATCACCTTGACTCTTGCATAAAGTAAAAGACATAAAGTAAAAAATAGGCCCTTCGCAGAGGGAAGCAGAGGTTGTCATGCGCTTTTAGGGTTTGATACACAAAATCCACAAAATCTTAATGCGAAAGAATGTCACTTTATATTGCCCCTTGTATATGGACCTTTATTATGTAGTTCGTCGCTTTTATTGCTTCCATAACAAGATTGTACAAAGCTTATTTTCTCCACACTAATAAGTCATGCATCTTTAGAGAGCAATTTTTATTGCTTGCACCGATGACAACTTACTTGAAGGATCTTACTCAATGCATAGGTAGATATGGTGGACTCTCATGGCAAAACTGGGTTTAAGGATATTTGGAAGCACAAGTAGTATCTCTACTTGGTGCAAGGAATTTTGGCTAGCATGAGGGGGAAAGGCAAACTCAACATGTTTGAATGATCCATGACAATATACTTTAACTGAGATGTGAGAAAACATAACCCATTACGTTGTCTTACTTGTACAACATCAAATCTTTAGCATGTCATACTTAATGAGTGATCACAATTACAAAAGATGTCCATGATAATATATTTATATGTGAAATCTCTCTTCCTTCAATATTATTTCATGAATTGTTCAAATGACCAATACAATGCTTGCTAACCTCCAATAAATTTACAACCTCTACTTCTTAGATGTACAGTCATTACTCCCCATGGGATAAGCAAATGAAACATATATAATTTCAGATTTATGACATTCAACTCATTCAACCATTTACTCATAGGATATAAGTGAAGCACATGAGTAAATGACAAACTACTCCAACAAGATATAAGTGAAGATCAATGAGTAGCTAAATAATTATGTACTATGTGAAGACTCTCTCTCATTTAAGAATTTCAGATCTTGATATTTTATTCAAACAGCAAGCAAAAAAAACAAAATGACATTTCAAGGATAGCACGCATCATGTGAAGAAGCAAAAACTTAGGTTCAACCGATACTAACCGATAATTTTTGAAGAAGAAAGGTGGGATGCCTACTGGGGCATCCCCAAGCTTGGATGCTTGAGACTTCTTGGAATGTTATCTTGGGTGCCTTGGGCATCCCCAAGCTTTAGATTTTATGTCTCCTTAATTCCTTTTCTATTACGGTTTCCTAAATCTCGAAAGCTTCATTCACACCAAACTCAACAAGAACTCATGAGATAAGTTAGTATAAACCAATGCAAAAACCTTATCATTTTATACTGTACCAAATCACTAAAATTATTATTCAACATTGCATAGTAAATGTCTCTGCATATTTAATACTCCTATCATCAAATAGAATCATTAAACAAGCAAACATAACAGCAATCTGCCAAAACAGTATAGTCTGTAAAGAATGCAAGATTCATCGTACTTCCCTAACTCCAAAAATTATAAGAAAAATACTACACTGTAAATGATATATCAGATCTTATTATGCAAAAATATTCAACATTATATCACTCTCTGACTTTTCTAGGGATTTTTTGCAACAACGATGAACTTTCTGTTTTCAAACAACAACATGTATACTAGCAAAATAAGCATGGTAAAGGCTATCCTTGACATTTTTATTTAAAATATAGATTCAAAACATTATTCTAAATAACATCAAGCGAATAGTAACAAAATAAAATGATGCTCCAAGCAAAACACATATCATGTGGCGAATAAAAATATAGCTCCAAGTAAAGTTACCGATGAACGAAGACGAAAGAGGGGATGCCATCCGGGGCATCCCCAAGCTTAGTTGCTGGGTTGTCCTTGAATATTACCTTGGGGTGCCTTGGGAATGCCCAAGATTAGGCTCTTGCCACTCGTTATTCTGTAGTCCATTGAATCTTTACCCAAAACTTGAAAACTTCAACCACACAAAACTCAAAACAAAACTCGTAAGCTCCGTTAGTATAAGAAAATAAATCACCACTTTAAGTTACTATAATGAACTCATTCTTTATTTATATTTGTGTTAAACCTACTGCATTCCAAGTTTTCTATGGTTCATACCCTTACATACTAGCCATAGATTCATCAAAATAAGCAAACAACACAATGAAAACAGAATCTGTCAAAAACAGAACAGTCTGTAGTAATCTGTATCAAACATATACTTCTGGAACTACAAAACTTCTGAAATAAATTGGTGTACCTGAGGAATTTTTCTATTAATCATCTTCAAAAACAATCAACCTAAAAGCACTTTCCAGTAAAAAATGGCAGCTATTCTAGTGAGCGCTAAAGTTTCTGTTTTTTACAGCATGATCATAAAGACTTCACCCAAGTCTTCCCAAAGGTTCTACTTGGCACTTTATTGAAACAAAAACTATAAAACATGATTACTACAGTAGCATAATCATGTGTACACATAAAAACAGTAAGGGTAAATATTGGGTTGTCTCCCAACAAGCGCTTTTCTTTAATGCCTTTCTAGCTAGGCATGATGATGGCAATGATGCTCACATAAAAGATAAGAATTGAAACATGAAGGGAGCATCATGAAGAATATTACTAGCACATTTAAGTCTAACCCACTTCCTATGCATAGGGATTTTGTGAGCAAACAACTTATGGGAACAATAATCAACTATCATAGGAAGGTAAAACAAGCAAATCTTCAAGATTTTAAGCACATAGGGAGGAAACTTGATATTATTGCAATTCCTACAAGCATATGTTCCCCCCTCATAATAATTTTAAGTAGCATCATGAATGAATTCAACAATATAACCAGCACCTAAAGCATTCTTTTTATGATCTACAAGCATAGAAAATTTACTACTCTCCACATAAGCAAAATTCTTCTCATTCGGAATGGTGGGAGTATCATAAGAGACTTGAATACTATAAATTGTTTCCACATTAAAAGAGTAATGTTCAGAAAAAGGGTAACCATAATCATGACAAGTTTTATAAATATAATCATCACTACTTTTTATAGCATAAGTTTCATCACAATAATCATCATAAGTAGCAACTTTGTTCTCGTCATAATCGATTGAAACCTCTTCCAAGATAGTGGAATCATCACTAAATAAAGTTGACACTCTTCCAAATCCACTTTCATATTCATCACAATAAGATTCAATATCCTCCAAAATAGTGGGATCACTACTTCCTAAAGTTGACACTCTTACAAACCCACTTTCATCAATATAATCATCATAGGTAAGAGGCATGCTATCATCATAACAACTTTGCATATCAAAACTTGCGAGGCTAAAAATATCATCTTCATTAAACATAGCATCCCCAAGCTTGGGACAAGCATTAATTTCACAAAATATATTCTCAAATATTTCATCCTCATCAAACATAGCTTCCCCAATCTTGGGTCTTTTCATATCATAAGCATAATCATTCTCATCATTAATAGTATGGATAGCACCAATAATATAGCAATTATCATCATCACAATGAGTAGTAGGAGCAACATCATTTGGGAGGGATACCTTTTTACCTTTTCTTCTCCTTCTCCTCCTTTTCTTCTTCACATTATGTGTGGGTTCAACCATCTTCTTTGAGCTCCTTATTTATGAGATTGGTTCAATAGAAAGTTCCTCCTCGTCACCTGATTTATCATAAGAAATAATAGGAGGATATTGGGAAGTCTCTTCCCTTTCAATAGTATTCTCATCATCTTCTATTTGCTTTATTTTCTTTAGGTAATTGGCAATATAAGGATTTTCAATGCAATTCAACGCACAATACAAATAAATCTTCTCTAGATCAAAATCAAGAAATCTATCAAGATTAAATTTTGGAATACCCTTAGTTATAAGTTTCATTTCTTCAGACCCCAAAAGAAGACTAAGCTCTTTATGATGCTCAAGGGTAATCAAATTATCACAGTTTTTGGATACGATTTGGTCATGAAACAATTTGCATTGGAGATTTAAATGACCACGTTCATTGCAAAGTTCACAAGGAGCACGAAAAATATTGAATTTTTCAGCACAAACATAGAGACTTTCTTGCAACCTTTTAGTTGCTAAATACTTATGCCTCTTGCAATATATATCCTCTCTATTCGGTGTGTTCATGCAAACATGCACTCCGCAAAAGTTGACATGCTCATAAGAGATATTTTCATCATGACTAGTGCAATCATCATTAGTACTATGGATATTCAAACAGTTCATACTAACAACATTGCAATCATGCTCATCATTCAAAGATTTAGTGCAAAACATTTTATAGATTTCTTCTTCTAGCACTTGAGCACAATTTTCCTTACCATCATTCTTACAAAAGATATTAAAAAGATGAAGAGTATCAGACAAACTTAATTCCATTTTTTTGTAGTTTTCTTTTATAAAATAAACTAGTGATAAAACAAGAAACTAAAAGACTCGATTGCAAAATCTAAAGATATATCTTCAAGCACTCACCTCTCCGGCAACGGCGCCAGAAAAGAGCTTGATGTCTACTACACAACCTTCTTCTTGTAGACGTTGTTGGGCCTGCAAGTGCACAGGTTTGTAGGACAGTAGCAAATTTCCCTCAAGTGGATAACCTACAGTTTATCAATCCGTGGGAGGTGTAGGATGAAGATGGTCTCTCTCAAGCAACCCTGCAACCAAATAACAAAGAGTCTCTTATGTCCCCAACACACCCAATACAATGGTAAATTGTATAGGTGCACTAGTTCGGTGAAGAGATGGTGATACAAGTGCAATATGGATAGTAGATAAAGGTATTTGTAATCTGAAATTATAAAAACAGCAAGGTAACTAATGATAAAAGTGAGCGTAAACGGTATTGCAAAGGTAGGAAACAAGGCCTAAGGTTCATACTTTCACTAGTGCAAGTTCTCTCAACAATAATAACATAGATAGATCATATAACAATCCCCCAACAAGCAACAAAGAGTCACTCCAAAGCCACTAATAGCGGAGAACAAACGAAGAGATTATGGTAGGGTACAAAACCACCTCAAAGTTATCCATTCTGTTCTATCTATTCAAGAGTTCGTAGTAAAATAACATGAAGCTATTCTTTCCGCTCAATCTATCATAGAGTTCATACTAGAATAACACCTTAAGACACAAATCAACCAAAACCCTTATGTCACCTAGATACTCCATTGTCACCTCAAGTATCCGTGGGCATGATTATACGATATGCATCATACAATCTCAGATTCATCTATTCAACCAACACAAAGTACTTCGAAGAGTGCCCCAAAGTTTCTACCGGAGAGTCAAGACGAAAACGTGTGCCAACCCCTATGCATAGGTTCATGGGCGGAACCCGCAAGTTGGTCACCAAAACATACATCAAGTGGCACATGATATCCCATTGTCACCACAGATAAGCACGACAAGACATACATCAAGTGTTCTCAAATCATTAAAGACTCAATCCGATAAGATAACTTCAAAGGGGAAACTCAATTCATCACAAGAGAGTAGAGGGGGAAGAAACATCATAAGATCTAACTATAATAGCAAAGCTCGGGATACATCAAGATCGTGCCATAGAGGGAACACGAGAGAGAACACGAGAGAGAGATTGATCAAACACATAGCTACTGGTACATATCCTCAGCCCCGAGGGTGAACTACCCCTCCTCATTATGGAGAGCGCCGGGATGATGAAGATGGCCACCGGTGATGGGATCCCCCTCCGGCAGGGTGCCGGAACGGGCTCCTGAGAGGTTTTTGGTGGCTACAGAGGCTTGCGGCGGCGGAAATCCCAATCTATCTTCTCCGTTGATGTTTTTAGGGTACATGGGGTTATATAGGCGAAAGAAGTCGGTCGAGGGGTGCTCGAGGGGCCCACGAGATAGGGGGCGTGCCTAGGAGGGGTGGGCGCGCCCTTTTATCTCCTGGCCTCCTCGAGGATCTTCTCACGTGAACTCCAAGTCTCCCGGATGATAATCTTCCAAAAAATCACGCTGCCGAAGGTTTCATTCCGTTTGGACTCCGTTTGATACTCCTTTTCTTCGAAATACTGAAACAGGCAATAAAACAACAATATGGGATGGGCCTCTGGTTAATAGGTTAGTCCCAAAAGTAATATAAAAGTGTATAATAAAGCCCCTAATCATCCAAAACAGATAATATAATAGCATGAATGCTTCATAAATTATAGATATGTTGGAGACATATCACACACCAAATGGGATGTAATTCTTAATAGTAGAAGCTGCATGGTAGTGGCAGATTTGGATTCTGACATTTGGGACCCACGAGGAAAAAGCCTATCCAGGGCAATGCCGACTCGATAGTAAACATTGAGAAACCTGGTTTTAAAATTGCTGTAAATCCAAAACTCGCCTCAAAATCATGAAACATCGCATGGTGTTATGACATGGCACCAACATGTTGTCGTAAAAAACAGTCCAATTTGGGACAATTTTGGTATAAACTTCTTACAAACCGGAGCTTCTCTCAAGAAGCCTCATGGTTTTGAGAGGGAACTTGTCACCTATATGTGTGCGAAACGACATACGCTGTTTCTTCCCGCCTTGATTTATTTTGAGAGGCAACATGCAACTATAGGAGTGTCGTCCTAAAAAATATGAAATTATTCAGCGTTCATTTTGCTTTTTATGCATTGTTTGAGTTTTCTAGGCATTTTTTAACATACTTTGGTGTGTGCAAAGGTCATGTGTCTACTAGCCACCTATGTAATTAGATATACAATCTGGTTATGAATTAAGTCCTTGTAAGTACATATATTGTTGTTTTGTATGCAATGACAACGCACATGGACCATACTAGGAAACCCGTTTGTGATGAATTCATCAATCGCTGACAATCATATACCAACAAACGTTTTCCCACAACACACACGACTTATTAGCTGAAATTGTATGTGTTATTATGGGTCTTGACACACATTTCTGATTAGGAACCTGTTTGCCGTATATCGCACACACATTGATCTGGTTGACCGTTTCTATTGTGTTGCCTAATCACAAGCAGTTCATCTGAGTGAATTGTACGCTGTATATCGCACACACCTTCATCTGGTTGCCCATTTATGTTGTTTCGCTCATCACAAACAGTTAATCCGATTGAACTGTATGTCGTATATCACACACGTCTACATCTAGCTGCCCGTTTCTATTCTTCTACATCATCGCAAACAGTTCATTGAACTGAACCATATGCCCAGCATCACACACGAAACTAAAATCTGAACCGTGTTTGATGGTTCTGCCATCGCAAACATTTTGCATATTTTTTGACGATTTTTTACATCACCATTTGTGATTAATGCATCGCACACAGTTTCTTCAAAGGGTCTCTGATCGTAGTGTCACGTTAGCAGCATCGTGCAGAGTGTAAAGATAAATGTCGATGCAAGTTTTGTGGAGAGCATTAGTGCGGCGAGTGTGGGGGTGGTGGCAAGGGACTCTTCTGGGAGGGTCATAGTCTCCTCCTGGGATTTCATTGGACTTTGTAAAAGCTTGGAGGAGGCGGAGCTCTGTGCTTGCATTGCCGGTCTTTATATAGGTATTACTCTACAAAATCCTATAATCTTAGAGACTGATTGTGCGTTTGTGATGGCGACCCTGGAAAATGAAAATTTTGACACGTCATCATTGGTGGATTTGAAGAAGGAAGCGATGAGTATCTCCAAGCTTATATCTAGTCTTAAGATCTCCAAGATCAATGGCTCGGCTAATATGGTGGCCCATATGATTGCTAAATTTAGCTTTGATAATAGATCAGATGGTATCTTAGTTAGTGGCGTTCCGCCTTGCGTGGTGAATTTTGTAATGAACGATTGTAATAACTATGTTGGTTAATTAATATATGAGGTGGTTTAAAAAAGCAGCAAAGTTCTTATCACAGGAAAACCCACGTGGCCTACTGATAACCCACAAGTATAGGAGATCGCAACAGCTTTCGAGGGTAGAGTATTCAACCCAAATTTATTGATTCGACACAACGGGAGCCAAAGAATATTCTTGAGTATTAGCAGTTGAGTTGTCAATTCAACCACACCTGGATAACTTAGTATCTGCAGCAAAGTATTTAGTAGCAAAAGTGGTATGATAGTAATGGTAACAGTAGCAACAGTAAAGATAAATGTTTTGGGGTTTTTGTAGTAGTTGTAACAGTAGCAACGGAAAAGTAAATAAGCGAAGAACAATATATGAAAAGCTCGTAGGCAATGGATCAGTGATGGATAATTATGCCGGATGCGATTCCTCATGCAATATTTATAACATAGGGTAATATAGAACTAGCTCCAGTTCATCAATGTAATGTAGGCATGTATTCCATAAATAGTCATACGTGCTTATGGAAAAGAACTTGCATGACATCTTTTGTCCTACCCTCCCATGGCAGCGGGGTCCTAGTGGAAACTAAGGGATATTAAGGCCTCCTTTTAATAGAGAACCGGACCAAAGCATTAACACATGATGAATACATGAACTCCTCAAACTACGGTCATCACCGAGAAGTATCCCGATTATTGTCACTTCGGGGTTGTCAGATCATAACACATAATAGGTGACTATAGACTTGCAAGATAGGATCAAGAACACACATATATTGACGAAAACATAATAGGTTCGGATCTGAAATCATGGCACTCGGGCCCTAGTGACAAGCATTAAGCATAACAAAGTCATAGCAACATCAATCTCAGAACATAGTGGATACTAGGGATCAAACCCTAACAAAACTAACTTGATTACATGGTAAATCTCATCCAACCCATCACCGTCCAGCAAGCCTACGATGGAATTACTCACGCACGGAGGTGAGCATCATGAAATTGGTGATGGAGGATGGTTGATGATGACGACAGCGACGGATCCCCCTCTCCGGAGCCCCGAACGGACTCCAGATCAGCCCTCCCGAGAGAGATTAGGGCTTGGCGGCAGCTCCGTGTCGTGACACGCGATGAAACTTTCTCTCTGATTTTTCTCTCTACGAGATGGTATATATGGAGTTGGAGTTGAGGTCGGAGGAGGTCCTGGGGGCCCACGAGATAGGGGCGCGCCCTAGGTGGGCGGGCGCCCCCTATCTCGTGGACAGGTCCTGGGTCCCCTGGCCCTGATTCTTTCGCCAAAAATTCTAATTAATTCTGAAAAGTCCCTCCGTGGATTTGCAGGTCATTCCAAGAACTTTTCTTTTCTACACTTAAAACAATATCATGGTAGTTCTGCTGAAAATAGCGTCAGTCCGGGTTAGTTTCATTCAAATCATGCAAGTTAGAGTCCAAAACAAGGGCAAAAGTGTTTGGAAAAGTAGATACGTTGGAGACGTATCAACTCCCCCAAGCTTAAACCTTTGCTTGTCCTCAAGCAATTCAGTTGATAAACTAAAAGTGATAAAGAAAAACTTTTACAAACTCTGTTTTCTCTTGTTGTTGTAAACATGAAAAGCCAGCATTCAAGTTTCAACAAATATTACAAACTAACCATACTCACAATAACACATAGGTCTCACAATTACTCATATCAATAGCATAATCAGCTAGCGAGCCATAATAATAAAACTCGGATGACAACACTTTCTCAAAACAATCATAACATGATATAACAAAATGGTATCTCACTAGCCCTTTTTGAGACCGCAAAACATAAATGCAGAGCACCTTTAGAGATCAAGGACTGACTAAACATTGTAATTCATGGTAAAAGAGATCCAGTCTAGTCATACACAATATAAATCAATAATAATGAATGCAAATGACAGTGTGCTCTCCAGCTGGTGCTTTTAATAAGAAGGGTGATGACTCAACATAAAAGTAAATAGATAGGCCCTTCGCAGAGGGAAGCAGGGATTTGTAGAGGTGCCAGAGCTCGATTTTAAAATAGAGATTGAATAACATTTTGAGCGGTATACTTTTGCTGTCAACGCAACACCTATGAGATGGATGTATCTTCCATACTAAATGCATTATAGGCAGTTCCCAAACAGAATGGTAAAGGTTTATACTCCCCCAACCACCAACAAGCATCAATCCATGGCTTGCTCGAAACAACGAGTGCCTCCAACATACAACAGCCCTGGGGGAGTTTTGTTTAATTATTTTGATTTGCTTTGATCTTTTTGGATCATGGGACTGGGCATCCAGGTTACCAGCCCTTTCTCGTGAATGAGGAGCGGAGTCCACTCCTTGAGAATAACTCACCTAGCATGGAAGATATAGGCAGCCCTAGTTTTCACATGAGCTGCTCGAGCATACAAAACAGAATTTCATTTGAAGGTTTGGAGTTTGGCACATACAAATTTACTTGGAACGGCAGGTAAATACCGCATATAGGTAGGTATAGTGGACTCATATGGAACAACTTTGGGGTTTAAGGAGTTTGGATGCACAAGCAGTATTCTCGCTTAGTACAGGTGAAGGCTAGCAAAAGACTAGGAAGCGACCAACTGAGAGAGCGACAACAGTCGTAAGCATGCATTAAAATTAATTCACACCAAGTACAAGCATGAGTAGGATATAATCCACCATGAACATAAATATCGTGAAGGCTGCGTTGATTTGATTCAACTACATGCGTGAACATGTGCCAAGTCGAGTCACTCAATTCATTTAAAGGAGGATACCATCCCATCATACCACATCATAATCATTCTAATAGCATGTTGGCATGCAAGGTAAACCATTATAACTCATAGCTAATCAAGCATGGCACAAGTAACTATAATCTCTAAATGTCATTGCAAATATGTTTACTTTATAATAGCTGACTCATGAGCGATGAAGCATCATATTTACAAAAACAAGAGAGGTCGAGTTCATACCAGCTTTTCTCATCCCAATAAGTCCATCATATATCGTCATTATTGCCTTTCACTCGCACGACCGAGCGATGTGTATAATAATAAGAGTGTACGTGCATTGGACTAAGCTGGAATCTACAAGCATTCAACTCAAAAGAGAAGACAAGTAATATGGGCTCTAAATTAAATAAACAATCATGCATATAAGAGCCATTAAGCATTTTCAATATGGTCTTCTCGACCCCCAAAGGAAAGAAAGAAAATAAAACTATTTACACGGGAAAATTCCCAACAAGTAAAAAGAAGAACTAGAAATCTTTTTAGTTTTCACTTTAATTCCTACTACAAGCAAGGAAATTAAACTAACTAATTTTTTTGGTTTTTCTTAAGGTTTATCAAACACACAAGAAGAAAACTAGAAAAAGAAATTTAAACTAACAAGGATAATACAATGAAAGAGTATGAGCACCGACGACTAGTGTGTGAACATGAATGTAAAGTCGGTGAGAAATACGTACTCCCCCAAGCTTAGGCTTTTGGCCTAAGTTGGTCTAATACCAAGGACCACCGCTACTCTCTCCGGTGTAATGAGAGGTGTAATCAGGATAATACTGGCTGGTCATCTCCGGATCCCACTGGACAGATGATGCACGATAAGGGTCCAGCTCAGGTTCTGGCTCAGGTTCAGGTTCTGGAGTAAAAGATTGGGATCGATGGTTGTTCACCGCTTCCAGTGTGACGAGAAAATTTTCTGCAAGCAAATCAAACAAGAGAGGCGCATGCAAAATAATAATCTCAATGTGTTTCTTATTGAATCTAAGTTTATACAAGAGCATTCTATCTTCGTTGTCAACAATAAACTTGTGTGCTACCATGCTCTTGTAATCTAAAATGTGAGGAGGCAATATTGTCTCCTTTTCCTCATGGTGCCTAATGGGTATCTGAAAATGTCTAGCAAGACGTGCAGCATAGATACCTCCAAATATGGGGCCTTTTGTACGATTAAGGGCTAGACGTTTAGCAACGACGACACCCATATTAAAACTATTGTCTCCAAGCAAAGCATGTTGAAGAATGATAATATCAGGAACACTCAGGTTCCCACTATTCCCACGACCGATCAAGCATCTACTAGCAAATATGGCAAAGTAGCGTAAAACAGGAAAGTGTATGCTAGAGACTTTTGCTTCGGAACCATTCTTTGTCTCTTCTACAGCAATAATATTAACAAAGCTAACCACATCTTCATGATGGGGTTCCTCTAGTTCTCCCTCATAAGGTATCCTACATAACGTGCAAAAATGACGTAAAGACATTTCTTTGAACTTGCCATATAAATAAAATGATACTTCAGGCGGTGACTTCTTAGGATAAAAATAAAAGTTTTGCATGAAAGTATTGATGAGTAAGAGATACTGATCGATTCGGTCGTTGATGAAACCGGTGAGGCCTGCAGTCTCAATTAAAGCATAAAAGTCTTCATGAATTCCAGCCTCTTTCAAGAAATCATCACATGGCCATTCACACGGTCATACTTCCGCTAAGCAAGGGAGATTATACTTGGCTTTTTCCTTCTCTTTAGCTTGTTTTTCCTGGGAGCTTTGGCTAGAAGAGCCCTTCAAAAGTTTCCTCAACATTTTTTGAAATTTTCTGAAATTTTAGTAACTTCAAAATAAAAGTGCATAAAACTAAACAAGATTGATAGCAACTACTCCTACAAGTGCCTAGAGCCCATATCATGCATTGGAATTACTCGGAACCTCAAAAATTTAACATGCAAGCTCAAGAATAGGGTCACCAAGACAACAAGGATTTGCAATGAATAAAGCACTAAAATAAAAACTAATTGGACCAATGGAGGAGTCACATACCAAGCAACAATCTGCCAAAGCAGTTTTGTGAATGGAGCTTTGAGCTAAGAGATCGAAAATCGCAGCAAAACGAGCTAGAACTCGTGCTTGAGCTGGATGGGGATTTTTTTGGGTAGAAGATGGAGTGTGTGGGTGCTGGCATAAGTGGAGGGGAGCCACCAGGGGCCCACGAGACAAGGGGCACGCCCTACAAGGGGGCCCTCCTCTCTCGTGGCCTGGTGCTTGCCCCTTCTGCAGTGTTTTCAGTGCCTAAAATCCTCAAATATTCCAGAAAAAATCATACTAAATTTGCAGGGCATTTGGAGCACTTTTATTTTCGGACTATTTTTTATTGCATGGATAATTCAGAAAACAGACGAATAATACTATTTTGCTTTATTTAATCTAAATAACAGAAAGTAAAAAGAGGGTACAGAAGGTTGTGCCTTCTAGTTTCATCCATCTCGTGGTCATCAAAATGAATCCGCTAACAAGGTTGATCAAGTCTTGTTAACAACCCATTCCGAATAACACGGAACCAGAGAAATTTCGAATACACTAAGTTACCTCAACGGGGATACGAAAATCCCCAACAATAAGAATATCATACTTTTTCTCGACAATAGGGAGAGGAAATTCAAAACCTTCAAAAATGATAGTTGGAACTTTTTCATTAGAATTGATGCTATGAACTTGAGATTGTTTCCTCGAAAAGTGTACCGTATGCTCATTGCCATTAACATGAAAAGTGACATTGCCTTTGTTGCAATCAATAACAGCCCCTGCAGTATTAAGAAAAGGTCTACCAAGGATAATAGACATACTATCGTCCTCGGGAATATCAAGAATAACAAAGTCCGTTAAGATAGTGACATTTGCAACCACAACAGGCACATCCTCACAAATACCGACAGGTATAGCAGTTGATTTATCAGCCATTTGCAAATATATTTCAGTAGGTGTCAACTTATTCAATTCAAGTCTACGATATAAAGAGAGAGGCATAACACTAACACCGGTTCCAAGATCACATAAAGCAGTTCTAACATAATTTCTTTTAATGGAGCATGGTATAGTTGGTACACCCGGATCTCCAAGTTTCTTTGATATTCCACCCTTAAAAGTGTAATTAGCAAGCATGGTGGAAATTTCAGCTTCCGGTATCTTTCTTTTATTTGTGATGATATCCTTCATATATTTAGCATAAGGGTTTACTTTAAGCATATCAGTTAAGTGCATACGTAAGAAAATAGGTCTAATCATTTTAGCAAAGCGCTCAAAATCCTCATCATCCTTTGACTTGGATGGTTTAGGAGGAAAGGGCATGGGTTTCTGAACCCATGGTTCTCTTTCCTTACCATGCTTCCTAGCAACAAAATCTCTCTTATCATAACGTTGGTTTCTTGATTGTGGGTTATCAAGATCAACAGCAGGTTCAATCTCTACATCATTGTTATTACTAGGTTGAGCATCAACATGAACATTATCATTAACATTATTACTAGGTTCATGTTCATCACCTGATTGTATTTCAGCATCAGAAATAGAAATATCATTGGGATTCTCAGGTGTTTCTACATTAGGTTCACTAGAAGTTTGCAAAGTCCTATCATTCTTATTCTTCTTCTTCTTAGAAGAACTAGGAACATCTAGATAATTATTCTGAGAATCTTGTTCAATTCTTTTAGGGTGGCCTTCAGGATACAAAGGTTCCTGAGTCATTCTACCAGTTCTAGTAGCCACTCTAACAGCAAAGTCATTTTTATTATTCAACTCATCAAGCAAATCATTTTGAGCTTTGAGTACTTGCTCAGCTTGAGTAGCAACCATAGAAGCATATTTGCTAACGCGGTGAAGTTCATCTTTAACTCTAGCCAGATTATCACCTACGCGTCCTATCTTAAAAGCATTATTCTTTAACTCTCTACCAACATAGGCATTAAAAATTTCTTGTCTAGCCATAAAGTCATCAAATTCATCTAAGCATGGGCTATGAAATTTAGTAGAGGGTATTTCAACTTTATCATATCTATAGAGAGAATTTACCTTTACTACCTGTGTCGGGTTATCAAGACAATGTGGTTCTTCAAGCGGTAAACTAAGACCATGTATTTCTTCAATAGGTGGTAAATTCTTAACATCTTCAGCTTTAATACCTTTTTCTTTCATTGATTTCTTTGCCTCTTGCATATCTTCAGGACTGAGGAATAAAACACCTCTCTTCTTCGGAGTGGGTTTAGGAATAGGCTCAGGAGTTGGCTCAATTAGTTCAGGAATTACTTCAGGAACTGGCTCGGGAAGAGTCCAATTATTTTCTTTAGTCAACATATTATTCAATAATATTTCAGCTTCGTCGACTGTTCTTTCCCTGAAAACACAACCAGCACAATTATCCAAGTGGTCATTGGAAGCATCGGTTAGTCCATTATAAAAGATATCAAGTATTTCATTTTTCTTAAGATGATGATCGGACAAAGCATAAAGCAACCGGAGAAGCCTCCCCCAAGCTTGTGGGAGACTCTCTTCTTTGGTTTGCACAAAATTATATATTTCCCGCAAGGCAGCTTGTTTCCTATGAGCAGGGAAATATTTAGCAGAGAAGTAATAAATCATATCCTGGGGACTACGCACACAACCATGAGCAAGAGAATTATACCAAGTCTTAGCATCACCATGTAATGAGAACAGAAATATCTTAAGGATATATAAATAGCGAGACTTCTCATCATGAGTAAATAGGGTGGCTATGTCATTCAACTTGGTAAGATGTGCCACAACAGTTTCAGATTCAAGGCCATAAAAAGGATCAGATTCAACTAAAGTAATAATATCAGGATCAACAGAGAATTCATAATCCTTATCAGTAACACAGATAGGTGAAGTAGAAAAAGTGGGATCGGGTTTCATTCTAGCATTAAGAGACTGCTGCTTCCATTTAGCTAATAATTTCTTAAGATCAGATCTATCATTGCAAGCAAGAATAGCTTCAGCAGCTTCTTTGTTCATAACATAACCCTTAGGAACAACAGGTAAAACATAATCATTGGGAGAACGTTCATCATCACTATCATCAATAACATGTTCTTCAACATTTTCATTCTCCCTAACTCTAGCAAGTTGTTCATCAAGAAATTCACCTAATGGCAAAGTAGTATCACGCACAGAAGTAGTTTCATCATGCATAGCAGAAGTGGCATCATCGATAACATGCGACATATCAGAATTCATAGCAGTAGCAGGTTTAGGTGTCGCAAGCCTATCAATAACGGAAGGAGAATCTAGTGCAGAGCTAGATGGCAGTTCCTTACCTCCCCTCGTAGTTGAGGGCAAAATCTTGGTCTTAGCGTCTTTCAAGTTCTTCATAGTGATCAACAGATATAAATCCCAAGTGACTCAGAGAATAGAGCTATGCACCCCGGCAACGGCGCCAGAAATTAGTCTTGATAACCCACAAGTATAGGGGATCACAACAACTTTCGAGGGTAGAGTATTCAACCCAATTTATTGATTCGACACAAGGGGAGCCAAAGAATATTCTTGAGTATTAGCAGTTGAGTTGTCAATTCAACCACACCTGGATAACTTAGTATCTGCAGCAAAGTATTTAGTAGCAAAAGTGGTATGATAGTAATGGTAACAGTAGGAACAGTAAAGATAAATGTTTTTGGGTTTTTGTAGTAGTTGTAACAGTAGCAATAGAAAAGTAAATAAGCGAAGAACAATATATGAAAAGCTCGTAGGCAATGTATCAATGATGGATAATTATGCCGGATGCGATTCCTCATGCAATATTTATAACATAGGGTGATATAGAACTAGCTCCAGTTCATCAATGTAATGTAGGCATGTATTCCGTAAATAGTCATACGTGCTTATGGAAAAGAGCTTGCATGACATCTTTTGTCCTACCCTCCCGTGGCAGCGGGGTCCTAGTGGAAACTAAGGGATATTAAGGCCTCCTTTTAATAGAGAACCGGACCAAAGCATTAACACATGATGAATACATGAACTCCTCAAACTACGGTCACCACCGAGAAGTATCCCGACTATTGTCACTTCGGGGTTGTCGGATCATAACACATAATAGGTGACTATAGACTTGCAAGATAGGATCAAGAACACACATATATTGATGAAAACATAATAGGTTCAGATATGAAATCATGGCACTCGGGCCCTAGTGACAAGCATTAAGCATAGCAAAGTCATAGCAACATCAATCTCAGAACATAATGGATACTAGGGATCAAACCCTAACAAAACTAACTTGATTACATGGTAAATCTCATCCAACCCATCACCGTCCAGCAAGCCTACGATGGAATTACTCACACACGGCGGTGAGCATCATGAAATTGGTGATGGAGGATGGTTGATGATGACGACGGCGACGAATCCCCCTCTCCGGAGCCCCGAACGGACTCCAGATCAGCCCTCCCGAGAGAGATTAGGGCTTGGCGGCGGCTCCGTGTCGTGAAACGCGATGAAACTTTCTCTCTGGTTTTTTTCTCTGCGAGACGGTATATATGGAGTTGGAGTTGAGGTCGGAGGAGGTCCGAGGGGCCCACGAGATAAGGGGCGCATCCTAGGGGAGGCGCCCCCCTGTCTCGTGGACAGGCCCTGGGCCCCCTGGGCCTGATTCTTTCGCCAAAAATTCTTATTAATTCTGGAAAGTCCCTCTGTGGATTTGCAGGTCATTCTGAGAACTTTTCTTTTCTACACATAAAACAACATCATGGTAGTTCTGCTGAAAACAACGTCAGTCCGGGTTAGTTTCATTCAAATCATTCAAGTTTGAGTTCAAAACAAGGGCAGAAGTGTTTGGAAAATTAGATACGTTGGAGACGTATCACCTACGCAGAGGCCCAACAACAACTAGCATTACAAAGTATCAGCCACTACAAACAAAGCACAAAACAGAGACTAATGGTAGCAGATCGCAGCTCCCACCGACCAGTCTTCACTCCAGGCCTCCCTCGATGTGTGTTGTCGCACATAGCCTCATCATCCTCTTAGCAATATCCTTCAACAGCAGCGCACCATGCTCCAACTCTTCCCGCTCCACGCCTTTCAAGAGTCCTACCCAGTAATTCAAATGCACACAAGTTGTGAAGACAATCTCAAAAGGAGATGACAGTTTCTTATGTTCAAAAGTAGCTTGTTTTTTTGCAGGTCCAAATAGCCCAGCACACAACTGTCAATCCCATGTTGAAGTAACGTTCCCCGTGGGGGAGGAATGCATAGCACCAGGAATAGAATTGATAGAGGTTATTGGGCGCAAAGATCAGTGCCAAGCACCGCTCCTACCGTGCGCCATGCAATTATGGCCACCGAACATAGGAAGAGCAGATGTAAATAAGTCTCCCTACAGTCACAAAAAGAACAACGTGGTCACCTGCCCAGTTCCTACGTTTCATAATATCTCTGGTCAACACAACATCTTGAGAAAGTTGTGGGAGAAAAATCTGAATTTTAATCGGAAGTTTGGCCTTCCAGATCCATCTATAATCACACCCATCGAGATTGTTTTCAAGATAGGAATACATCGACTTGGTCGTCTATCTGTCTTTAGGGCCGAGGACCCATTTGATCTTGTCAGGCTCAGCAGAGGGAGCAAGACTATTGATGATGCTCTCGACCCCCACAAGCTGACGGGCCAAATCAAGGGCCAGTCTTCACCTGAAGACATCCCTGTCTCCTCTACTACGGAATTGGGCAATCGTGTCATCAGGGTGATTGGGCGGGTGAATAGTTCTATTGTTATCCGGGAGAGGTGAATAGTTCTGTTGTCACCTTGCCATATCCTGGATAGTTCCGGATACAACATAGTTCTGGATAAGTCTCACATAACAAGGGGTGTGCCAATAGAATCTTGCCATATCCTGGCCACATCATCAGAGTTGACAACTACCTTTCTCCCGGCCATATATACTTATTTAACTTTGAGCAAATCTTTCCGCACGAAAGAATCATTTAACTTAGCCTTAAGAGCAACTCCAACGGGCCGACCCAAACGGATGACGCTTTTGTCCGCTTTTTGTCCATTTGGGTCGGTCGCCCGCCCATCGTCTGCCCTCTTTTAGATTTGGGTCGGCAGCGCGTCCAACATGCCGACCCATTTCATGACCGCGCGCGCTTTAGATCATGCCAGCGGCCATGCCAGCACGCGGGAAAGGTTCGCGCGCGCAGGGGAAATTCGGCCTAGCGCGCGCTGGCTTTGGCGCTCCAGAGCGTGGGAAATGTTCGCGCGCGCATTTTGGCGCGCCACGGCCGGCGCTCGTTATAAAGATGGCGCTCCCTCCACACTCACTCCGCCACTGCCGCCCACTCGTCTTGCCCCCTCTCACTAGCCTCGCCGCCTGTGCGCCACCATGTCGATGTGCATCCTCGATGCTTCAGATTTTTGCGGAGTCCGCGAGCGCCCCTCCGTCGCCTTCTCCGTGAAGATCTTGTTTGGCGAGAAACGGCTCATCCTCGGCACCTTCTACACCGCTGAGCAGGCGGCCTGCGCGTACGACGTGGCGGCATGGCACCTCCAGCGGCCGAGACGGGAGATGAATTTTCCTGACCTGTCGAGCCAGCGGGTGCAGGATCTGGAGCCTCTCCCGTGGCTTTTCACCGACGAGGATCGTCGCGTCCACCGAAGGTGGATGTGTCGCCTCGCCCTCGCCAAGATGGACGTGCAAGCCTTGGTGTTGTGGCGTGAATGCTTCTCGCAGGACATCGTCGATGAACGTCAGTTCTATGAGCAGAGGAGGATGGAGAGGAAGGCCAGGAGGACGGAGCGAGCCGCCTATCGGGAGGGAAAGCGTGCGCGGAAGCTGACCACTCAAATGAGACTGAGGCTACGAGAAACATCGGGGTGGGACTTCGCGGACGAGTGAAAGAACATGCGGTGCCCCCATGTTTGGTTTTGGTAATTGATGACAATCTCTATGGACTAATGGTTGCCTTGTGTTATATTTGAAGGTTTCGTCCATAGGCTTTTCTTGAAGTCCATGTGTTGGTTTCAAGGAGTTTATGAGTTGACCAAGGTGCTATTAAGGAATTATCCAAAGATTGGTCCTGTGAGTGTTGAGCTTATTTCAAGCATGTCTTGAAGAAGAAGATTGTGTGATCATTCATGTTTACCTTCAAGACATCATCCAAATGAAGAGAGTTGGAAAGATTCAAGGTTGATCAAGACTAACTCAAGAGTGAATCAAGTTGATGAACACACAAAGCGTAGAAGATGTACTGAGAGGGATCAAGCGATCCCATGGTATGGTAACCATTGTCAATTACGCTTTGTATACTAACCCATGATCTTCGTGAGAGTTATTTGTGGGGTTAGGTTGTGGTGTGCAAGTTCAAGTGAAGCATCATGAAGAGATCAAATGCTTGAAGCTTGCCGTCCATTGTGGTGACAATGGACTTGTGAAGATGTGCGGAAGAGTGGCTCACCCATAGTGGAGTACGGGGGAGCAATCAACTAGTCTTCATCGAACCAACGCAATCAAGAAAGGTGGTCCAACTTGAGGGAGTCAAGATCGTCATCATCTAGCTCAAGTGGACCATGTGCAAGGCAAAGGTTTGCCCCTTGATAGTTTTCCATTTTACCGGTCTCATGATGGTAGTTGGGAGACCGGGTTTTAGGTTCGATTGCCGTACTATCAAGGAGGGCTCTCGATGAGTAACTTGATCGTATCATTCGTAGAGAGCTCAAACCATTGCATCCTTTCATCATCTTTCTTGGTTCTGTTTGGTTCTCTTTGTGAGTTTTGGAGCTTATGGTCATCTTGATGACAAGCTCGAGTTCGTCGAAAACGGAGTTCACATGCATCTTCTATGATGTTTTCGATGTTGGAGGTTATGCCGGTTCTTCTCTGTTGGAGGTTTCTCTCCTTCTTTTTGTTAGGCATACCTCCGCTGTTTTGATGCTACTCGTTGTCTTGTATCCAACAAGCTTGAGTTTGCTCAATTCGGAGCTCATTCGCAGAAGTTATGGCAGTTCTGGTTTTCCTTGGAGTGTTCTTATTCTCGCGGAAATGGCGTAAGGTTGGCACATGCGGTAGTACCGCTGGACCGGTGCGGCAGTACCGTGTATCGCCACAAGCGGTAGTACCGCTGTCCCACAGCAGTAGTACCGCCCATGGCCATAAGCGGTAGTACGGCTCCGGTTCCGTGCTGGTACCGCCTCAACTCGAGACGTGGTTTTCTCGTGTCGGGTTCAGTGGTATTAGTAGCAGCAGTAGGAGCGGTAGTACCGCGGCTACTACCGCCCCTAGTACCGCTGGGCCATGTGGCAGTACCGTTGGCTCCAGCGGTAGTGCCGCTCTTTCGGCTCTGCCTCGCCCTCTGTCTTGCTTCGGTCTCTGTGTTCTACCGCTCGGGCGGTAGTACCGCTCCCCTGAGCGGTAGTACCGCTCGTGCGCGGACTGAGCACATAAAGGTTGGATTCGGGAGCTCCTATAAAAGGGGGTCTTCTTTCCCATTCAATCTTATCCTTTGAGCTCGTGTTTTCCCCCATTGTTGACCTTCTTCGAGCTTGCTAACTCTCAATCCCTCTATGGATTCTTGCTAGTTTTTGAGGGAAAAGAGAGAGGAGATCTAGATCCACATTTCCACCAATCACTTTCTCCTCTATGTGAGGGGAACCCATTGGATCTAGATCTTGCAGTTCTTGGTGTTCTCCTTCTTGTTCTTCCTCTCATCTTCCTCCCTAGCATTAGTTGCTTCGGTGGTATTTGAGAGAGAAGGACTTGGGCACTCCATGTGCCCTTGCCATTGCATTTGGTGCATCGGTTTGAGTTCTCCACGTGATACGTGGAAGTTACAAGTTGAGAAGCTTATTACTCTTGGGTGCTTGGTACCCTTGAGCTTGTTACTCTTGGGTGTTTGGACACCCTAGAGCTTGTTCCTCTTGGGTGCCTTGGCGCCCTAGACGGTTGGTGTTGTTCGGAGCTCAATCATTGTGGTGTAAAGCTCCGGACAAGCGTCGGGGTCTCCAATTAGGTTGTGGAGATCGCCCCGAGCAATTTGACGGGTACCGGTGACCACCCCCAAGGGTTGCCAAAGTGTACGGGTTCGGTGACCGCCCCCAAGGGTCGCCATTTGTACGGGTTCGGTGACCGCCCTCAAGGGTCCCTTAGTGGAATCACGACATCTTGCATTGTGCAAGGGCGTGAGGAGATTACGGTAGCCCTAGTGGCTTCTTGGGGAGCATTGTGCCTCCACACCGCTCTAAACGGAGATTACCATCCGCAAGGGTGTGAACATCGGGATACATCGTCGTCTCCGCGTGCCTCGGTTATCTCTTACTCGAGCCTTTTACTTATGCACTTTACTTTGTGATAGCCATATTGTTCTTTGTCATATATCTTGCTATCACATAGTCACTTATCTTGCTTAGCATAAGTTGTTGGTGCACATAGGTGAGCCTAGTTGTTGTAGGTTTTGTGCTTGACAAATTAACCGCTAGGTTTATTCCGCATTTATTCAAGCCTAAACCGTAATTATTTTAAAGCGCCTATTCACCCCCCTCTAGGCGACATTCACGATCTTTCAACAAGCATGCTGCTGATGCCTATATTCAAACGTCATAGGATGACTTTACCGAGTCAGAGTCGAAAAGCGACGAGTAGTTGATCTTTTCTTTTATCTGTGTACGCAAGAACTATCTATGTATCCTTTTCATCGGAAAAAATGGCCGGCGGCGTCGGCCACGAAGCCAGCGGTGGAGGTTGTGCACGCACGGGAAGGAGAGCAGGCGGACGAAAGCGGATGCGCGTCCGTTTGGGTCGGCGCGTTGGGTCGTCTTTTCTGTCCGCGCCAGCCCAAACGGACGCGGGCGGACGAAATGGGTCGCCCCATTGGAGTTGCTCTTAGAGCAACTCCAGAGCAACTCCAATGGGGCGACCCATTTCGTCCGCCCGCGTCCGTTTGGGTCGGTGCGGACAAAAGTGGCGGCCCAACGCGCCGACCCAAACGGACGTGCGTCCGTTTTTCGTCCGTGGGCGACCCATTCCCGGTCCAATTTTGAGCCTGATTTGCGTCGGCGTGGACACGAGATGGACGCACACACGTGCGCCTACTCCTCTCCCCGGCCCGCCGGTCGGTGGCAGCCACCATCATTTCCCCCCATTTTTCCGAGAAACACTCCCGCGCGCGCTCGCTCCCGCCCCAACCATGGATGACGCCATCGGCCTCGACCTCGATGCCGCCGCCGGCCTCGCCTCCCTCGCCTTGTCCGACGCCGTCGCCTTCTCCGGGAAAGGCAAGCCTCGTGCCCCGCACAAGACTGCCGCCGCGACCAAGCCGAAGAAGGCGCTGACGCCCGAACAACGGGCAAGGGAGCCGGCCAAGAGGAAGGGCCGGAGGCACGCCGCGGACGCAAGGGATGAGTCCGCCGCCGTCACCGCCGCGCAGCAGGAGTTCACCAATGCCCGCGTCGCGGCGGCAACGAGGGAGGCGCTCTACATGCTAGGGGTAAACCCTAGCCAACACAGCCTCGTTCAAGCCACCGTCGCCGCGGCCAGCACCGGCTCGTCGGCGTTTCCTCGGATGGTGCTACCCGAGTCACCCCGCGCGTTGGCTTGCAACCCGGTCCCCGGCTTCCACGTCTACCCACAGATGATGTCTACTACACAACCTTCTTCTTGTAGACGTTGTTGGGCCTGCAAGTGCACAGGTTTGTAGGACAGTAGCAAATTTCCCTCAAGTGGATGACCTAAGGTTTATCAATCCGTAGGAGGTGTAGGATGAAGATGGTCTCTCTCAAACAACCCTGCAACCAAATAACAAAGAGTCTCTTGTGTCCCCAACACACCCAATACAATGGTAAATTGTATAGGTGCACTAGTTCGGCGAAGAGTTGGTGATACAAGTGCAAAATAGATGGTAGATAAAGGTATTTGTAATCTGAAATTATAAAAACAGCAAGGTAACTAATGATAAAAGTGAGCGTAAACGGTATTGCAATGATAGGAAACAAGGCCTAGGTTCATACTTTCACTAGTGCAAGTTCTCTCAACAATAATAACATAGATAGATCATATAACAAGCCCTCAGCATGCAACAAAGAGTCACTCCAAAGACACTAATAGCCGAGAACAAACAAAGAGATTATGGTAGGGTACGAAACCACCTCAAAGTTATTCTTTCGGATCGATCTATAAAAGAGTTCGTACTAGAATAACACCTTAAGACACAAATCAACCAAAACCCTAATGTCACCTAGATACCCCATTGTCACCTCAAGTATCCATGGGCATGATTATACGATATGCATCACACAATCTCAGATTCATCTATTCAACCAACACAAAGTACTTCAAAGAGTGCTCCAAAGCTACTACCGGAGAGTCAAGAACGTGTGCCAACCCCTATGCATAGGTTCATGGGCAGAACTAGCAAGTTGGTCACCAAAACATACATCAAGAGGCACATGATATCCCATTGTCACCACAGATAAGCACGGCAAGACATACATCAAGTGTTCTCATAAAAGACTCAATCCGATAAGATAACTTCAAAGGGGAAACTCAATTCATCACAAGAGAGTAGAGGGGGAGAAACATCATAAGATCCAACTATAATAGCAAAGCTCGGGATATATCAAGATCGTGCCATAGAGGGAACACGAGAGAGAACACGAGAGAGAGAGAGAGAGAGAGAGATCAAACACATAGCTACTGGTACATACCCTCAGCTCCGAGGGTGAACTACTCCCTCCTCGTCATGGAGAGCGCCGGGATGATGAAGATGGCCACCGGTGAAGGATTCCCCCTCCAGCAGGGTGCCGGGAAGGGCTCCCGAGAGGTTTTTGGTGGCTACAGAGGCTTGCGGCGGCGGAACTTCTGATCTATCTTGATATTCGATGGTTTTAGGGTACGTAGGCATATATAGGCGAAAGAAGTCGGTCGGGGGGGTGCTCGAGGGGTCCACGAGACAGGGGGCGCGCCCAGGAGGGGGGGCGCGCCCTCCTATCTCATGGGCTCCTCGAGGATCTTCTGACTTCATCTCCAAGCCTCCAGGATGATAATCTTCCAAAAAATCACGATGCCGAAGGTTTCATTCCGTTTGGACTCCGTTTGATATTCCTTTTCTTCGAAATACTGAAACATGCAATAAAACAGCAATATGGGCTGGGCCTCCGGTTAATAGGTTAGTCCCAAAAGTAATATAAAAGTATAAAATAAAGCCCATAATCATTCAAAATAGATAATAATATAGCATGGAACAATAAAAAATTATAGATACGTTGGAGACGTATCAAGCATCCCCAAGCTTAATTCCTGCTCGTCCTTGAGTAGGTAAATGATAAAACAGAATTTTTGATGTGGAATGCTACCTAGCATGATTCTCAAAGTAATTTTCTTTATTGTGGCATGAATGTTCAGATCCAAATAATACAAAACAAAGGTTTATTGACATAAGAAATAGTAATACTTCAAGCATACTAAGCAAAGTAATCATGTCTTCTCAAAATAACATGGCCAAAGAAAGTTATCCCTACAAAATCATATAGTCTAGCTATGCTTCATCTTCATCACACAAAGTATTTAATCATGCACAACCCCGATGACGAGCCAAGCAATTGTTTCATACTTTAATAATCTCAAACTTTTTCAACTTTCACGCAATACATGAGCGTGAGCCATGGACATAGCACTGTATGTGGAATAGAACGGTGGTTGTGGAGAAGAAAAAAAAGGAGAAGATAGTCTCACATCAACTAGGCGTATCAACGAGCTATGGAGATGTCCATTAATAGATATCGATGTGAGTGAGTAGGGATTGCCATACAACAAATGCACTAGAGCTATAAATATATGAAAGCTCAACAAAAGAAACTAAGTGAGTGTGCATCCAACTTGCTTCCTCACGAAGACCTAGGGCATTTTGAGGAAGCCCATCATTGGAATATACAAGCCAAGTTCTATAATGAAAATTTCCCACTAGTAAATGAAAGTGACAACATATGAGACTCTCTATCATGAAGATCATGGTGCTATTTTGAAGCACAAGTGTGGAAAAAGAGATAGTAGCATTGTCCCTTCTCTCTTTTTCTCTCATTTTTTTATTATTGAGCCTTTTTTTATGGCCACCTCCTTTTTTTATTTCGTCTGGAGTCTCATCCCGACTTATGGGGGAATCATAGTCTCCATCATCCTTTCCTCACTGGGACAATGCTCTAATAATGATGATCATCACACTTTTATTTTTCTTACAACTCAACAATTACAACTCGATACTTAGAACAAAATATGACTCTATATGAATGCCTCCGGTGGTGTACCGGAATATGCAATGAATCAAGAGCGACATGTATGAAAATTATGAAGGGTGGCTTTGCCACAAATACAATGTCAACTACATGTTCATGCGAAAAGCAATATGACAAAAGTAATGTGTGTCATATGAATGGGACGGTGAAAAGTTGCATGGCAATATATCTCGGAATGGCTATGGAAATGCCATAATAGGTAGGTATGGTGGCTGTTTTGAGGAAGGAGTATGGTGGGTGTATGGTACCGGTGAAAGTTGCACGATACAAGAGATGCTAGCAATAATGGAGGGGTGAAAGGAGTGCGTATAATCCATGGCCTCAACATTAATCAAAAGAACTCATATACTTGTTTTAAAAATTTAGAAGTCATCAAAAACCAAAGCACTACACGCATGCTCCTAGGGGGATAGATTGATAGGAAAAGACCATCGCTCATCCCCGACTGCCACTCATAAGGAAGACAATCAATAAATAAAATTGTGCTCCAACTTCATCACAAAGCGGTTCACCATACATGCATGCTACGGGAATCACAAACTTCAACACAAGCACTCTTTAAATCCATAATCACCCAACTAGCATGACTTTAATATTACTGCCTCCATATCTCAAAACAATTATCAAGCATTAAATTGATCATAGCATCCAATTCACTCTCTATGATAGTTTTTATTCAAATAACCATGCTGTTTAAGACTCTCAAAATAATATAAGTGAAGCATGAGAGACTAGCAATTTCTAAACAATATAACCTTCGTTGTGCTCTAAAATATATAAGTGAAGCACTAGAGCAAACGACAAACTACTCCAACAAGATATAAGTGAAGATCAATGAGTAGCTAAATAATTATGCAACTATGTGAAGACTCTCTCTCATTAAAGAATTTCAGATCTTGGAATCTTATTCAAAAAGCAAGCAAAACAAAATAAATGACAATGCAAGGATAGCACAACTCATGTGAAGAAGCAAAAACTTAGGCTCAACCGATACTAACCGATGATTGCCGAAGAAGAAAGGTGGGATGCCTACCGGGGCATCCCCAAGCTTAGATGCTTGAGACTTCTTGAAATATTATCTTGGGATGCCTTGGGAATCCCCAAGCTTGAGCTTTTGTGTCTCCTTAATTCCTTTCATGACACGGTTTCTCTTTTTATCAAAAGCTTCATTTACAACAAACTCAACAAGAACTCGTGAGATAGGTTAGTATAAACCAATGCAAAACCATATCATTTTCTACTGTAACAAATCACTAACATTATTATTAAACATTGAATACTAAATTTCTCTGAATATTTAATACTTCTGTCCTCAAATAGAATCATTAAACAAGCAAACATATGCAAACAATGCAACCATAACAGCAATCTGTCAAAACAGTACAGTCTGTAAAGAATGTAAGAGTAACAATACTTCCATGACTCCAAAAATTATGAACTAAAATTCCCACTGTAATAAATTTATTATAGCTTAATATGCAAAAAGATTCAACGTTATAACACTCTCTGACTTTTCTAGGGAATTTTTGCAGCAGCGGTAAACTTTCTGTTTTCAAACAGCAACATGTATACTAGCAAAATAAGCATGGTAAAGGCTATGCTTGACTTTTTTAATTAAACTAAAGATGCAAAACATTATTCTAACTAACAGAAAGCAAAAACTAACAAAATAAAATGACGCTCTAAGCAAAACACATATCATGCGGCGAATAAAAATATAGCTCCAAGTAAAGTTACCTATGAACGAAGACGAAAGAGGAGATGCCATCCGGGGCATCCCCAACCTTAGGCTCTTGGTTGTCCTTGAATATTACCTTGGGTTGATTTGGGAATCCCCAAGCTTAGGCTCTTGCCACTCCTTATTCCATAGTCCATCGAATCTTTACCCAAAACTTGAAAACTTCAACCACATAAAACTCAAAACATAACTCGTAAGCTCCGTTAGTATAAGAAAATAAAACCACCACTTAGGTATTGTAATGAATTCATTCTTTATTCATATTGGTGTAATATCTACTGTATTCTAACTTCTATATGGTTCATACCACTTAATACTAGCCATAGATTGATCAAAATAAGAAAACAACACATAGAAAACAGAATCTGTCAAAAACAGAACAGTCTGTAGTAATCTGTATTAAACGTATACTTCTAGAACCCCAAAAATTATGAAATAAACTGCTGGACCTGAGGAATTTGTCTATCAATAATCTGCAAAAAGAATCAACCTAAAATCAGTCTCCAGTAAAACATTGCAGCTAATCTCGTGAGCGCTAAAGTTTCTGTTTTTTACAGCAAGATCACCTAAACTTCACTCAAGTCTTCCCAAAGGTTCTACTTGGCACTTTATTAAAACAAAAGCTATAAAACATGATTAATAAAGTAGCATAATCATGTGTACACACAAAAATAGAAAGGGTAAATATTGGGTTGTCTCCCAACAAGCGCTTTTCTTTAATGCCTTTTCTAGCTAGGCATGATGATGGCAATGATGCTCAAATAAAAGATAAGAATTGAAACATAACGAGAGCATCATGAAGCATATGACTAGCACATTTAAGCCTAACCCACTTCCTATGCATAGAGATTTTGTGAGCAAACAACTTATGGGAATAATAATCAACTAGCAAAGGAAGGTAAAACTAGCATAGCTTCAAAATTTTCAACACATAGAGAGAAAACTTGACATTATTGCAATTCCTACAAGCATATGTTTCTCCCTCATAATAATTTTCAGTAGCATCATGAATTAATTCAACAATATAACCAGCACCTAAAGCATTCTTTTCATGATCTACAAGCATAGAAAATTTATTACTCTCCACATAAGCAAAATTCTTCTCATTCGGAATAGTAGGAGTATCATAAGAGACTTGAACACTAAAAATTGTTTCCACATTAAAAGAGTAATGTTCAGAAAAAGGGTAATCATAATCATGACAATATTTGTAAATATAATTATCACTACTTTTTATAGCATAAGTTTCATCACAATAATCATCATAAGTAGCAACTTCGTTCTCATCATAATCGATTGAAACCTCTCCCAAGATGGTGGAATCACTAAATAAAGTTGACACTCTTCCAAATCCACTTTCATATTCATCACAATAAGATTTAGCATCTTCCAAAATAGTGGGATCACTAATTCCTAAAGTTGACACTCTTCCAAACCCACTTTCATCAATATAATCATCATAGGTAGGAGGCATGCTATCATCATAACAACTTTGCATATCAAAACTTGGGATGCTGAAAATATCATCTTCATTAAACATAGCATCCCCAAGCTTGGGACAAACATCAATTTCAGCAAATATATTCTCAAATATTTCATCCTCATCAAACATAGCTTCCCCAAGCTTGGGCTCTTTCATATCATAAGCATAATCATTCTCATCATTAAAAATATGGATAACACCAATAGTAAAGCAATTATCATCATCACAATGAGTAGTAGGAGCAACATCATTTGGGAGGGATACCTTTCTACCTTTGTCGCTCCTTCTTTTCTTTTTCTTCTTCACATTATGTGTGGGTTCAACCTTCCTCTTTGAGCTCCTTATTGATGAGATTGGTTGAATAGAAAGCTCCTCCTCATTACCTGATTCATCATGAGAAATAATAGGAGTAGATTAGGAAGTCTCTTCCCTTTCATTAGTATTCTCTTCATCTTCTATTTGCTTTCTTTTCTTTAGGTACTTGGCAATATAAGGAATTCTTCGCACAAAACATATTAATCTTTTCTAGATCAATATCAAGGAAATGCTCAAGATTAAATTTTGGAATAGGCTTAGTTAAACATTTCAATTCTTCATAATCCAAAAGCAAACTAAGTTCATTGTAATGAGCAATGGAGATCAAATCATCACAATTTTTGGACACGATTCGCTCATGAAACAATTTGCATAGGAGATGTAAATGACCACGTTCATTACAAAGTTCGCAAGTACGACAAAGGAATTTTAAATTTTCAGCACTCACACCTAGCCTTTCATGCAACCATTTAGTTTCTAAATGCTTATGCCTCTTGCAATAAATATCTTCTCTATTTGGTGTGTTCATGCAAACATGCACTCCACAAAAGTTGACATGCTCATAAGGGATATTTTCATCATGACTAGAGCAACCATCATTAATACTACGGATATTCAAGGAGTTTATACTAACAACATTGCAATCATGCTCATCATTCAAAGATTTAGTATCAAGCATTCTAATGCATTCTTCTAGCACTTGAGCACAATTTTCCTTTCCATCAAACTCACGAAAGATAATAAAAAGACGAAGCGTATGAGACAAACTTAACTCCATTTTTTTCTGTAGTTTTCTTTTATAAACTAAACTAGTGATAAAACAAGAAACAAAAAGATTCGATTGCAAGATCTAAAGATATACCTTCAAGCGCTAACCTCCCCGGCAACGGCGCCATAAAAGGGCTTGATGTATACTACACAACCTTATTCTTGTAGACGTTGTTGGGCCTGCAAGTGCACAGATTTGTAGGACAGTAGCAAATTTCCCTCAAGTGGATGACCTAAGGTTTATCAATCCGTAGGAGGTGTAGGATGAAGATGGTCTCTCTCAAACAACCCTGCAACCAAATAACAAAGAGTCTCTTGTGTCCCCAACACACCCAATACAATGGTAAATTGTATAGGTGCACTAGTTCAGCGAAGAGTTGGTGATACAAGTGCAAAATAGATGGTAGATAAAGGTATTTGTAATCTGAAATTATAAAAACAGCAAGGTAACCAATGATAAAAGTGAGCGTAAACGGTATTGCAATGATAGGAAACAAGGCCTAGGGTTCATACTTTCACTAGTGCAAGTTCTCTCAACAATAATAACATAGATAGATCATATAACAAGCCCTCAACATGCAACAAAGAGTCACTCCAAAGACACTAATAGCCGAGAACAAATGAAGAGATTATGGTAGGGTACGAAACCACCTCAAAGTTATTCTTTCGGATCGATCTATAAAAGAGTTCATACTAGAATAATACCTTAAGACACAAATCAACCAAAACCCTAATGTCACCTAGATACTCCATTGTCACCTCAAGTATCCGTGGGCATGATTATACGATATGCATCACACAATCTTAGATTCATCTATTCAACCAACACAAAGTACTTCAAAGAGTGTCCCAAAGCTACTACCGGAGAGTCAAGAACGTGTGCCAACCCCTATGCATAGGTTCATGGGCGGAACCCGCAAGTTGGTCACCAAAACATACATCAAGAGGCACATGATATCCCATTGTCACCACAGATAAGCAAGGCAAGACATACATCAAGTGTTCTCATAAAAGACTCAGTCCGATAAGATAACTTCAAAGGGGAAACTCAATTCATCACAAGAGAGTAGAGGGGGAGAAACATCATAAGATCCAACTATAATAGCAAAGCTCGGGATATATCAAGATCGTGCCATAGAGGGAACACGAGAGAGAACACGAGAGAGAGAGAGAGAGAGAGATCAAACACATAGCTACTGGTACATACCCTCAGCTCCGAGGGTGAACTACTCCCTCCTCGTCATGGAGAGCGCCGGGATGATGAAGATGGCCACCGGTGAAGGATTCCCCCTCCAGCAGGGTGCCGGGAAGGGCTCCCGAGAGGTTTTTGGTGGCTACAGAGGCTTGCGGCGGCGGAACTTCTGATCTATCTTGATATTCGATGGTTTTAGGGTACGTAGGCATATATAGGCGAAAGAAGTCGGTCGGGGGGTGCTCGAGGGGTCCATGAGACAGGGGGGCGCGCCCTACATGGGGGCCCTCCTATCTCGTGGGCTCCTCGAGGATCTTCTGATTTCATCTCCAAGCCTCCAGGATGATAATCTTCCAAAAAATCACGATGCCGAAGGTTTCATTCCGTTTGGACTCCGTTTGATATTCCTTTTGTTCAAAATACTGAAACAGGCAATAAAACAACAATATGGGCTGGGCCTCCGGTTAAAAGGTTAGTCCCAAAAGTAATATAAAAGTGTAAAATAAAGCCCTTAATCATTCAAAACAAATAATAATATAGCATGGAACAATAAAAAATTATAGATACGTTGGAGACGTATCAGCAGACCCCCCGCCTCTCCGAGGAGTGCTCACCTGACGTGAGTGTGGTCGCGCCTTCCATGCCTGCGCCAGCGCCCATCGACCTCAACGCCACCCCGGTGGTTGGTGGCTCGTTGTCCGGCGGCACGAGGAAACGCGCGCGGCAGACGCCGGCCGGCAGGCTCCCAGACGCCCGTAACCTGTTCGAGGGAATGCCGTCCACCGTCGACGAGGACTTCATGCAAAACCTCATCTTCGAGGACGGTGCGCCGGGCGCTGGCTACGATCCCGACAAGACACAAAGCCAGGACGGCCGCGGGGCGTTCACGCCGGCCACTGGCTATGATCCCGACCAAGCGGCCTTCATGCGTGATCAGGTCGGCGTCGACCTGGACGGCTTCCCCCTCGACCACGAGTTCCCGGATGACTACGGGCTAGAGGAAGAGGACGAGTGCGACATCGACGTGGAGCCTTTATTCGAGGACGAGCTCACCAACCAAGCCGCCAGTCCTAAGCCGAAACGCAAGAGCAAGCGTACGAAAGCGTACACGGCGGCCAAAGACAAGCTTCTTTGCGAGTGTTGGCGAGACATTGGACAAGACCCGAAGAAGGGCGCCGAGCAAAAGCATTCGACCTTTTGGACTCGTGTGCACCGAGAGTTTCATGAGTGCAAGAAGTTTCCACCTTACCAATTTGAGAGCACGCGCGGGTGGGTCTCCATTTCCAAGCGGTGGAGGGTGATCCAACAAGAGTGCAACAAGTTTTGCGCCATCCTTGAGAGCGTCAAGGGCCGGCTCGTGAGCGGCATCAACATGCAAGACATGGTATGATAGCAAGCAAGTTGCCCTCTTTTGTGTCATCAAGATCATCCTTTTACGTCTTCATTTGCTATCACTTGCCCATATGCTTGCATGGAAACATTTTGTAGGCATTTCAAGCTTTGGAGGCGTTCAAGGTTCAACACAATGACAAGTGCTTCAACCTCTCCCATTGCTATCGGGTCATCAAGGACGAAGAGAAGTTCAAAGCACAATATGCCGCACTCAAGACACATGGGGGGAAGAAAGCCGTGGAGGATGTTGGGGAGGACGAGCCGGCACGGCCGCGGGGGAAGACCAACTCCAAGAAGGAGGACAAGCGGGATGTGGCCACCAACGCCTTGATCGCAAGCGTGGACGGCATGATGAATAAGAAGGACTCAAGGGAGGAGGAGTGCCGGCTTTTCAAGGCGGAGCAAATGGATACTTTCATGGAGATCCAAAGGAGGAGGCTTGATCTTGACGCAAGAAGCAACCCAAGATGTTCGAGCTCGAGGCGGAGAAGCAAGCCAGGATGCTAGAGATCGAGGCCGCCAACGCTAAGACCAAGGCGGAAGAAATGGCTCTTGCGAGCATGATGACCGGGGTGGAGATCATGAAGGTGGATCTCAACTCCGTGTCGCCAAGGAAGAGGTCGTGGTTCGAAAAGATGCAGGCCGACATGCTCAAGTTCGACGACGAGGGCCATCTTTTTTGTATGCCGGCAGGTGTGCCGACATGACCACGGGAGCCGAGATGACGTGGTCGAACTCAAGTCACACCTTTTTTGTGTGTTGGCATGTGTGCCGGCCGGCTGGCGAGTGCGCCAGCATGAACTGTGATGATATTTTCTGAAGCCGGCATTGTATGCTGGCGCTGGCATGGTGCCGGCATGAGACATGACCGCTGGCATGATCGGCCGCGGGTCTTTTTTATTTAAAAGTTAAATGCGGGCATGAAATGGGTCGGCGCGTTGGGCACACTGCCAACCCAAATGCAAAACTGGACGGACGCCGGGCGGGCGGCCGACCCAAACGGACAAATACGCTGTCTGTTTGAATCGACCCGTTGGAGTTGCTCTAACATGAGCAACTGAGCATTTTTAAGATACTTCCCTCTATTCACCTTTTGCTAGAGGCCATCCCCGTATCTAAACATCCACCACCATTTAGCCAAGAGAAGAGAGATATTTTGTTTGTGGTGATCTTCGACTCGAAGCCCCCCTTTTTTCTTGGATCGACACACCCGACCTCAGCGCCCAGCGCGCTGAATAAGAGATCCCTTCTCGACCGGAGAAAAAAATTCTATGAGACCAGGTCTCACGGATTAGTAGGTGAGACTCATTCTGATGGATGACACGTGTCATTCACAAATCACAAATCATCCACCCCACCCCCACCTCAAATCAGGGGAGGAGAGATTATATGCTTTATAATTTGTGAATGCCACATATCATCCATCAGGACGGGTCTTACCTGGACCGGTCTCATATAATTTTTTTCCCTCGACCGGCCGGGGAAGCACGGGCGGTTTGCCCGACGCAATCAAAATCGCGGGCGGTGGTTCGTTCATCGTGCACCCACCCACACGCTTACGCAGATCTCGGGCGCCGCCGCCAGGGCAATGGTGTCTGAGCCCGACCCCGACGTCTCCCTCCTGCCCCCCGCTCCGAGCCATAGCCACAAACCCTGCCTCCGGGCAGTCAAGTCCACGGCCTTCAAGCGCGAGGAGCGCCACAAGCGCAAGGAGCAGAAGCGGGAGTTCAAGCGGCAGTGCAAGGAGCAGAAGCGGGAGCGCAAGGAGCAGCGCAAGGAGCAGAAGCGGGAGCGCCGCAAGCGCAAGGAGGAGAAACGGGAGCGCCGCAAGCGCAAGGAGGAGAAGCGGGAGCGCCGCAAGCACAAGGAGGAGAAGCGCGAGCGCAAGCGGGAGGACAGCCTCGCCCTAGCGCTCGCCCAGTGGGAGCCCCTCGGTGCCCCAGCTGGCCCGGCTGCCGCCTCCGCCCCCGGCGCGCCACCCGAAGACAGGCCCGGGCCGCGTGACCCGTCCTCGCCCGCGGGCGCCGCGCCCTCCGCCTCCTGGATCTGGGGCCCTCCAGCGGAACCCTCGGCCGACAGGTCCTAGGGGGCGGAGCGAGGGAGACGGGGCGGTTCCTGTGCCTGGTGTGCGAGGGGATCGTCGCCAAGGCGGGCATGCGGTTCCCCGGCAGCGCGGCGCTGGTGCAGCACGCCGGCTCGGTCGCCCGGACCAAGAGGTGGCTCACGCCGACGCCCTTGTCTGCCTGCTCGGACAACGCCCTTTCCGGTAAACTTGTTACCTGGTTTCTATCAAAATGTTGCTTAGTACCATGTCTAATTGTCTATCACATGCTGAATGATTTGTTGCAATCGTAAGAAATGCAGGTAGATTGTGACAACGATGGCGCTTGTGATCAAGCTGAGCACTTGGATGATTCTGCAAGTGCAGAAATGAAGGTGCCTAATTTTGCTCATCGTGCTAAGTTAGAGATTCTTTCTTGGTCAGAAAGCTGAGAAATACATGTGATCTAGTTTGATGTATCGATAACCTGGATGCTCATTGTCAACGTCTGCGTGTAATCTAGTTGGATGCTCTGGTATCGTTGATGCTTGTTTTTAACATCTAAAGCTGTATCTAAAAGTTTCTGATTTGCAGTGCATCGTATTTCAATTGTTGATTCCTGATGTTTATTGATCTTGAGTTTGAAGGAAATGAAAGTAAATATCTATGAATAGAAATCCATCGAGTCTAACTGCTAGAAGTAGTCTGATATTTTATTTTGAACTTAAGTAGTCTGAACGTTTTTTTAACTAAAGTATTCTGAGCTTATGGTTGGAGGCCATTGTCTCCTTATCCTGAAAAGAAATTAACAAATCACAACTTCTGTCCGAGGTATGGAAATTCCAAACACATATCTACCTTATTTTCTACATACAGAGCAATCTACAATGATGTGATGACACTCCTTAAGGTAGTTAATACCATGCCTGATGAAGAAAACTTTAAGATTCATATTAGTCTCTTGTCAGAATATTTTTTTCTTTTGTTGATTTTATCTTTTTCAAAAGATCAAAGATACCATGTACAGGCCAGCTTTGTGCCGTAACTAGTGAGGCAGATAGCAAACGTTTGGAATGCCGACAGAGGCTGGTGGTAGGTAGTCAAATGAAGAAACATCATCAAGTTTTCCAAACTGAAGGAAGTACTGTCGCATCCTGAAGAGTGATTAGTAGGAATTTCTTCACCGAAGCAGCCATACCCGGCCATGGAAATTCAAGCACCAGCATTTCAAATGCTCGTGCCATCGTGCCTAACTTATTATCTAGGGCCAACGAGCTCGGGGTGCTGAGTTTCTCTGCCTCCTGTGGATCTACTGTGGATCTATTGTGAGAGGGCACTGAAAACTGCAGTGTATTCTTCTCGGTCCCCTTATCTACATCCAGAAACAAGCACCTTGGGAGAATCCTGGTGCTCTCACCGATCAACGCATTCTGGCCGTCAGATTGGAATTTTGATGCGTTTTGGACCATTGGATGTCGCTCCTGGAAGACCTCGGCCGTCGGATGGAGATGATCTACTGCTACAATGAATAGTTACTGTTTTTCTCGTTTTTTCTCACGCCGGATTTAGGCCTGCGTCTTGCTGATGGGTGGGGCCTCTCTCCGGTGGGCCTCACCTGTCAGTTGCCGTGGCTGGGAGAGTGTTACGTGCGCCCATCGGCGGCTCGAGTGGTAAAATATGCCCTTCCACCGCCCGTGCCACCGCCTGATATTCCGTTGCCCGCAGAGGGTATTTTTGGTATTTCATCTTTTGGGTCGCTCCGTGGTGGCCGTGGATTGGTCGTGCTTCGATGAGGTGGGGGGTGGTGGCTGGCCTGGCTCCTCCTGCTCCCATTCGGCCCGTTCGCTCCCCCTTCGCCGCTCCCCCTTCGCTCTCGCTGCCGTTCGTCCTCCTCCTCCTCTAGCTGCCGTTCTTCAGGTGATCTTCCCCTTCTCTCTTCGCCTGTTCTCTTCACCTGTTCTCTTACGTTTCTGCCTGTCTTGCAGCTGGGTCGGTGGCGCGGCGGAGGATCTGTCTTCAGAGTTGACCGGAGAGGCTTCCGAGATGGCCCAGATAGTTCTTTGATTCGTTGTTTGCCTATTCGTTTGTGGTGTGCTGTACGGGTGCTGATTCAGGACTGAGTTGTTTTTCATGAATCTGTTTAGGTTTTGCTGGTTGATCCGTCCTGATTGGGATCTGTCTGTGGTTCTGGTTACCTAGCTGGTGGGTCGTGCCGCTGCTGGTGCGCAAGGGTGTCTCGCTGGTTTCCTTGCAGGTGATTCTTCCCTCTCGCCCTGGCCTTCGCCGTTTCTTTCTATGTCGTATGTGTGTTTCAGATCCGTATATGCTGGCATATGTGTTGTTAATCTCTGTATACTGATAGTTGCAGTCTGGTAGTTGTTGGTATCTCTTAGAAGGGATATTGCTTCGCTTCAGGGTACAGGATGTGGTGATTTTGTTTTGACTGCTTTCTTATATGCAGACAAGATAGCAGTACTACAATGGGGTTTCAGTTCTGTATTTTGTTTTGATCATACTTAAACTGTACATCCAGACAAGATAGCAGTACTAGAATGGGGTAAGCATCCTTATTGGTTGACCTATGCTCTTATGCCGCACGCTCGCAGCTGGGTCGTATGTATATTGCAAGGTCACATGTGTATTTCAAACCTGTACATACTGCAAGGGAGTATATATTTAAGTTCTATTTTCTTATTTGAAGGGTCTGCAGCCTGCATCATGAAGGTCTAACGTTTGTCCTTGTTTGGTGTTTTTTTGTGTGTGTGGAGTTTGCTTATTTTGGGTTCTTCCTTGTGTTGGCAGGATGTTTGCCGTGAGTTGTTCTTATGTGCACATGTTAGATGTCGTCAGCAACATCCACACCTCGTCAGCAGAGATAGACAAGAAGGGGATCTGGCGAAAGGACGATGGACGACGCCTACGTATCAGACAAGGAACTGCACGTGTTATTTGCCTAGGAGGTACTTGAAAACAAGTGATGTCTTCTCAGTAATTTTCATGTACTCTGATATGTGACCTCTCTTTGGAATTCTTGCGGGTTAGGTTCGGATGGATCACCAGGTGCGACACACACAATGACCGTCTGCTATATCTCCCAAGATGCAGTTAATTGTGTCCTTTTTGTAAGCACGATCTGTAACGAGCACTTGTTATTCTATGCGTATGACTGTACGGACTACTGTACGATCGTCTTTAAGCCACCCCGTGCTGTCGTACGCTCTATGCCTATGATATTTGGTGCTAAATCTATCGTGAAATGTGCTTTCTATGTTTGTATACTGTTTGGTGGCTTCTCATTTTGTGCATGTAATCAATCTTTCTTTCCGACTGGTTCTTCGGTAGTTCTTCATTTTTTATCATGGCCGAAGATGCATTCCACCGTGTATGCTTACTCTCCCATGATGCTTTCTACGCTGTTGTGTTAGGTAAGTGAAAGTACTTCTTAGATCATTTTGATTCTGATTACATGTTTATTCCCATTTAACCTCCTGCTATATCTGCATCTCCCTTTAACTTATTGATATGGCTTCATTTCATTCTGTTTTAGCTTACTTATACTCCCTCTGTTCCTAAATATAAGTCTTTGTGGGGATTTCACTATGGACAACATACAAATGTACATGGATGCATTTTAGAGTGTAGATTCATTCATTTTGCTCCGTATGTGGTCTATAGCTAATCTCTTCAAAAACTTATATTTAGGAACAGAGGGAGTAGTTACTAATTTTACAATCAGCTCCTGGCGTCGCTACTAAGTACTTTGTTTGGTTTAGAACAACTTCACATGCACCCTTTTACCTCGCATACTCAAAATATAATATTTATCTATACTTTGTAATGCAACGGCTTCATGGATGGGTGTTTGGAGTTTTCTCAGGTTGCAATATGAATAGGTTGACTTAAAGACGTTAAGCGAATACCAGTATTTTTAGGTACATTATGTCTGACATCTATTTATAGCTTCATTTACTTCAGACGTTCCATTTGGACACATGGTGATAATATCATGCTTTCATTGCCCCTTTTTATGGTCGGAATAGCGGCCTGGGTTACTATAACTTAACATTACATGCTTGACCAAAACGTTCGGACGGGCACCCTTGCGCCAAGGTGCGTTCCTGATCTAGTAATTTGTACTCATGGGACACTTGTCGGAGAGATCCTATACAACGTTCGGACGGGCACCCTTGCGCCAAGGTGCGTTCCTGATCTAGTAATTTGTACTCATGGGACACTTGTCCGAGAGATCCTATACAACGCCTTATTCGCCACTTGGCCAGTCGTCACGCGCCTGGTCTGTTATGTTGGCCCATCAAGCACGAGCAATTGCTTGACAAGCCGCTCACTCGATGGTTGCTTTGCTTGGTCGTCTGTTTGACCTTGACCAAATGTCCTTTGACCCTTGACCTTGACCAAATGTCCATTTGACCCATTGACCGCTGACTTCTCAAAAAATTGGAAAAAGTTCATGAATTTGAAAAAGAGTTCACGAATACGGAATAAGTTCACGAATTTGAAAGTGTAATCATGCCCTTAATCATGTTTTGGTGTCGATGACAATATACATACGAGGGACAAATTATGTTTGCTAAGTGGATACACAAGTTATTAGTCCCTTTGGCATCATTGTGTATGGATCAAGGACCCACCAAAATGTATCTGACTGAAGCATGGTGAAAACAAGAAAAGAAGAGTAGCTTTTTGGGTTAAACTTGAGTTATAGAGATCCAACACTGTTAAGAAGGGATCAAAGGGTTTGTGAAAGATTTGCTCAGTGAACATTTTCACTACACAATCACTTATCTTTGTCATCCCAAAAAGTCTTAGGTAAAACCTCCCACCAAAAATAGCCTTCCTCACCTTTACTACTAGATCATCCGGTTTGCTACCGGGATGTCTGGGCTTTGCTCGGATCATCCGGACGGCGTCTCGGACATCCGGCTAGGCTATCAGGAGACACCAGAAAGTATTCGCCGGAGCCGGATCATCCGTGGTACAACCCGGATGTCTCGCAGTAGCCTGGAAGCGTTGCCCGGATGGTTAAACAAAGAGCATATTTCATTCGGCCTAGCCCGGACGTTACGGATTCTTGGAATGTCCAAATAGCACGAAAATTTGCACGCACCTTGCGCACATGAGAAATTTCAATCTCACAAAATTTTAGATTTTTTTGCTATTTTTTTAGGACGGTAACGACGCGGAAGTGCATTTCTGTAAGGGCACCTAACGACGGAGGAGCAAATTTGAGCAGGCTTTTGAATTAGGGGTATATCAGATTAGGTGGTTCGAGTTAGGGATAGAAATGCAAATGGCCCAAATTTGTATGTCAATCATGTGTAAAAATTTCAGATCAAAAACACGTTCCAATGATTTTTAGATTTTTCTGGACGAAGCCCAAAATTTTCTGTTATTTCACAAAATCGAGTCAACTATTAATCAAATCATCCCAAAAGCTTTACTTGGCACAAACACTAATTAATTCACAAAAACACAACCATAACAGTAGCATAATTTTATGAACACTAAAAAAAAAACTATTGGGTTGTCTCCCAAGAAGCTCTTTCTTTATAACCATTAAGATAGGCTTAAGATTTTATTGATAGTCACATGAAAGATAATAATTGAAACACAAAGAGAGCATCATAAAATACGTGACAAACACATTTAAGTCTAACATACTTCCTACGCATAGACATTTTATAAGCAAAAAAATTATCAAGACAAGAAATATCTAACATATGGAAGGGAGAAGAATCATTGACAATCTCAACATAACGAGAGGTGTTATAGTAACATGAAAATTTCTATAACCATATTTTCCTCTTTCATAATAATTACATGTAGGATCATAATAAAATTCAACGATATAGCTATCATATAAAATTTTCTCTTCGGGATCTACATGCATAAAAGTCATACAATCTTCCAAGATAGTGGGATTAACATCAACTTAAGTCATGACCTCTCCAAACCCACATTTATCAAAAATTTCATAAGATTGAACACTCTCCGAATATGTGGGTTTCTTTTTGCCTAAAGTTGACACTCTTTCAAACCCACTTTCAATATTATTGCAAACATTATTATCAATAGCATATTCATCATGAGGCTTACATAAATTTCAAGATCGTAAGAAGCATTATCAGCCCAATCATGATCATTGCAATAAGTAGTGGACATAACAAAATCATCATCCCCAAGCTTGTATATTTGCATATTATTAACACAGTTGACATTCATAGAATTTATAATAACATCATTGCAAACAGGCTTTTCATTCACGGAGCTATCAAGTGTGGGTGCAATAGCAATAATTTCATTTTCAACATAAGGAACTATAGCAAGTTCATCTCCATAAGCATCATTAATATTCGCATCATGGCCATAAGAATAGCAAGCATCACGTTCATCAAGTGGGGATATTTCAATCGAATAAACGGAGTCATAATTATCTATAGATTCATGCATATCATTATTCTCTTCCAAAACAACAGACATTCTCTCAAAAAATTCATTAACATAGGCATTATAGGAGCATAGTTTTCATACCAGTATTTAAGTATGTCAAATTTTTTAGACTTGTAGAGAGTAGCATCATACTTTTCAATCAAAAAAGCAACTTCATAAGCACCCTTAAAAGCAACAAATTCTTCAATTTGTTCAATATCGTAGTAACTATAAACACTCTTGGCATAAGAAGGTAAGATTTCATTATCATTAAACTCACATAAACAGGGAAGGTGTTTTTTAGGGTTCTTAGAGCAACAATAAAATCATAAATTTCATATAGATTCCAAGCATAACATAGAAAACTATTTATTTGATTCTATTAGAGTCTCTTTTTTTTGAGACAAACGACGACGCACAAAATAAGCATGCTCATCTAATGATTTTCCGTCAACTAAACTAGTTGGGATTTCAGCACGAGCACAAACGGATCAAAGATGATCCAAGTAGAAAATTGCAAGTGGATCCATAGTCATCTTAGATTTTTCCTTTTTTTCCTTTTCTGTTTTTGGTTGTTGACATGAAAGGAATAAAAGCAAGCAAGCGAGCAAACAAGCGAAAAACCAAACAAGCAAATGAAAATATTTTTGTGTTTTTTATAAAATTGTTTTAAAAGTGGGGGTGATGAAAATGAGATCCAAATGGCAAATGCAAGTAGATGACAGTTTATATGAAATTACTTGATAGGTTTTGGTGATGTCTCCCCGGTAACGGCGCCAGAAATTCTTCCTGCTACTTATGAGCTGCGTTGGGATTTTCTCGACGAGGAGAGGATGAAGCAGTACAGTAGAGATAAGTATTTCCCTCAGTTAAGAACCAAGGTTATCAATCCCCAGTAGGAGAACCACACAATACCTCTTTAGCAGCACCTACACATATAAGAGCAAATACTTGCACCCAACACAATCATGGGGGTTGTCAATCCCCTCGGTGGTTATTCGCAAGGATCAATCTCATAATGGTAGATAGATAAAATAAAACAGAAAAATAAAATACCGGTAAATAAATTACAGCAAGGTATTTTTGGATTTTATATATGACAAAAGTAGACCCGGGGGCCATAGTTTTCACTAGAGGCTTCTCTCTTGAACAAAAGCATATGGTGGGTAAACAAATTACTGTTGGGCAATTGATAGAAAAGCACATAGTTATGACGACAAGGCAATGATCATGTATATAAGCATTAGATCCGAGACAAGTAGGCCGACTCCTGCCTGAATCTACTACTATTACTGCGCCCATCGACCGCTATCCAGCATGCATCTAGGATATTAAGTTAATAAAAACAGAGCAACGCCTTCAGCAAGATGACATGTTGTAGACAAAGTAAACCCAATCTCCTCCCATCTCTATGAAATAGCGAGAAACCAGTATGTCGGTTCCCCTGCTGTCTCCTTTGTTTCTAAATCATGAGTTCCCGACGGTGAAAGTGCCATGTAAGCGCACCTCTCGGGTCATGTACATGTTACTAACTTGCTGATTATTGTGGTCATGTACCATTGTATGTAGAATTGTGGTCATGTATATGTTACTGATTTGTTAACATGTTGATGGTACCGACAATTATAAGTTAAGCTACTTACAATTATTTTTGAACAGGGTAGTACATGCTTAACATGTACATGTTACATTCCCAATTAATATTTTTTATCATATTCATAAGGTTTTATGTTCATACCTCTAACGAGCTTAACAAGCTAAACGAGCTAGCTCACGAGCTATACGAGTTGAGCCAATCTTGGATTTGAGCTCATTATAATAACGAGTCGAGTCGAGCTAGCTCGTTAAGGAAACAAGCTGTAGCGAGTCGAGCCGAGCTGGCTTGACTCGGCTCGAATTCCATCCCTAAATATGAATAAACCCCATCTTTTTACCCTTAATGGGAATGATACAAATATGTGCCATGTCCCTTTGTGTCACTGAGATTGAGCATCGCAAGATCGAACTCATCACAAAGCAACTCTCCTATTGCAAGATAAATCAATCTAGTTGGCCAAACCAAACAGATAGATCAGAGAGAAATACAAAGCTATAATAATCATGCATAAAAGAGTTCAGAGAAGACTCAAATAATATGCATGAATAATCTAATCATAAAGCACAATTCATCGGATCCCAACAAACACACCGCAAAAAGGAACAACATCGAATAGATCTCCAAGAACATCGACGAGAACATTGTATTGAAGATCACGGAGAGAGAAGAAGCCATCTCGCTACTAGGTATGGACCCATAGGTCTATGGTAAACTACTCACGCGTCATCAGAAGGGCAACAAGGTTGATGTAGAAGCCCTCCATGATCGATTCCCCCTCCGTCAGAGTATGGGAGAAGGCCTCCAGATGGAATCGCAGAAGAACAGAGGCTGCTTGCGGCGGCAGAAAAAGTGTTTCGGGTGGCTCTCTGATGTATTGGGAATATTTGAGAATTTATAGAAGTGGAATTAGGTCAAGAGGTGCCACGAGGAGCCCACAAGCCTGGGGCGTGCCTGGCCCCCCTGGGCGCACCTTGATACGTCTCCAACGTATCCATACTTTGTGATTGTTCCATGTTGTCATATTATCAATCTTGGATGCTCTATATACATTTACTTGCAACTTTATATAATTTTTTGGGACTAACCTATTAACTTAGTGCCCAATGCGAGTTGCCGTTTTTGCTTGTTTATTACTTTTGCAGAATATCAGTATCAAACAAAGTCCAAATGCCACAAAACTTTTTGGAGATTTTTTCTGGCAAGTAGAGACCTTGGAAGCTTATGGCGGCCACGAGAAGAGGCTCTCCGGCCCACTAGGCACTAGGGCGCGCCAGGGGCCTCCAGCATGCCCTGGTGGGTAATGGAGCCCACAGGCACCGCCTTGACCTACCTCTGACTATATAAACACTCTAAAATCCCAGAAACCCTAGAGGAGTTGATGAAATACTTTTTCTGCCGTCGCAAGTTCTAGAACCACGAGATCCAATATAGAGGCCTTTTCCGGCACTCTGTCAGAGAGGGCAACGATCACGGATGGGTTCTTCATCATCCTTGCTGCCCCTCTGATGATGTGTGAGTAGTTTACCACAGACCTACAGACCCGTAGTTAGTAGCTAGATGGCTTCTTCTCTCTATTTTTGATCTTAAATACAATGTTCTCCTCGATGTTCTTGGAGATCTATTAGATGTAACTCTTTTTTGCGGTGTGTTAGTTGGGGTCTGATGAATTGTGAGTTTATGATCAGATCTATCCGTGAATATAATTTGAGTTTTCTCTGAACTCTTTTATGCATGATTGTTATAGCCTCGTATTTCTTCTTCGATTTATTGGTTTGGTTTGGCCAACTAGATTGATTTGCCTTGCCATGGGAAGAGGTGCTTTGTGATGGGTTCAATCTTGCGGTGCTCAATCTCAGTGACAGAAAGAAACATAACACGCATGCATCGTTGCTATTAAGGGTAACAAGATGGGGTTTATTCATAAGTGAGTTTATCTTGTCTACATCATGTCATCTTTCTTAATGCATTACTCTGTTTTTCCATGAACTTAATACACTAGATGCATGCCGGATAGCGGGCGATGTGTGGAGTAATAGTAGTTGATGAAGAATCGTTTCAGTCTACTAATCTTGGACGTGATGCCTATATACGCGATCATTGCCTGGGATATCGTCATAATTATTTGCTTTTCTATTAATTACCCAACAGTAGTTTGTTTACCCACCGTATGATATTTTCTCGAGAGAAGCCTCTAGTGAAAACTATGGCCCTCAGGTCTATTTTCTATCATATATTAAAACCAAAAATACCTTGTTGCAATTTTATTTTATTTTATTTATTTTGTGTTTAAGTTAGATCTATCTATCAAATCCTATACAATTTAATCTATCTCAATACCGTTAAGGGATTGACAACCCCTCTACGCATTGGGTTGCAAGTATTTTTTATTTGTGTGCAGGTGCTATTTACATTGTGTTGCTTGGTTCTCCTACTGGAATGATAACCTTGGTTTCATAACTGAGGGAAATACTTATCTCTACTGTATTGCATCATCCCCTCCTCTTTGGGGAAATCCCAATGCAGCTCACAAGTAACACGCCTCCCAAGCTTGTTGCTCCCTCGTGACTCTTCAGGTCTTCTCCGAAAGCTTCTAGGGTCTCTCTGGGTCCAGAAAAAAATGTCAAAAAGTTTTGTATCATTTGGACTCCATTTGGTACTGATTTTCTAAAAAGCCAAAAACATGAAAAAAAACAACTGACACTGAGCACTAGGTTAATAGGTTAGTCCCAAAATATATACTCCCTCCATCCAAAAATACCTGTCATCAAAATGGATAAAAAGAGATGTATCTAGAACTAAAATATGTCTAGATACATCCCCTTTTATCCATTTTGATGACAAGTATTTCCGGATGGAGGGAGTACATAGTTGCATATAATTGTGTATAAAACATCCAAGATTAATACTATAATAGCATGGAACAATAAAAAATTATAGATATGTTGGAGACATATCAAGAACACACTTTGATCCGACTATATTACCTTTACCACACTTTAGTTAACTTAGCCGGATCGTTCGGGTCTAGGCTGGACATCTGGGCATGCCTAGATCATCTGGGTTGCTACCCGGACGTCTGGGCTCTTATGTAAGATAGCTCAAACAACTCCATTTCATGGGAACTATAAATACCCCTCTACCACTCCGGTAGAGGGTTGAGAACTTCTCTCAAAAACATCCCCAAGAACACAAGTGCTCCATCTCACTCTCTCGTACACCAAATCTTCTCAATCTCTCATACACCTAATCTTAGATCCGGTGGGATATGTGAGATTTCTTGAGATAAATTTCACCAAGTTCTAGATCCATTTCCTCTCCCTCTTTTGCCCAAAGGAATTTATGATTTGAGCAAGTCTTGAGCATTCCCCCCTGATCTTGTTACTCTTTGAGGTTGGAGACTCCTAGGAGGTAGGTGTTCTTTGAGGATGAATTGGCTGTTGTGATTCACCCTAGAAAGTTTGTGAAGGTTTGAAGACCACCTCAAGGTCTACCACTGGTGGTTGAGAATCACATTCATTGTGCTATCTAAAGGATAATACTGTGAGTCTTCGTGGTGTTTGTGTTCCTTGGTAAACATCCATCCCTCCAACGGTGACTAGCCTCCCTCCAACGAAGTGCACATCAGGATACATCCTCAGCTCGGGAGTTCCGATTATCCCTAACCCTAGCTCCTTACTTGTTATTTGTGTTCTTTATCCTTACTTTTCATATCATATGGTGATTGCTTGCCTATCTATTTGTTGTCATTGATTATACTAGACCATGAAGGCGTGCGTTGCCGCGCTCAACCATCTTGATGAATTTGGGACAAAAAATGACTTAAAAACCTAAAGAGTATAAGCATGTGAGATTCGGCTTACAATGCCTCGATTTAGGTTTGATCAAAGTTCCAAATTTGTAAAAAAGAATAGCTTATTGATTCACATACATTAGCAGACAACACAAACATATTCAAAAAATATAGAAGAGATAACTTGAGATTCAAACTCAAGGTTGACACCACAAATTATAAGCGTTAAGATGCACATATGGCCTGTGACACAAGCCTTGTGTAGAGTTAATCTTGTAACATCCCAAAATTCCAAATTTTGGAATGTTAAATAAATTAAATAATTGTGATTGTTTTGTTTTGATCTTGTTTGAATTTGAGTGCAACCTGAAACTTTTGATAATTTAATTAAGAATTTAATAGAGAGGGAATAAAAAGACTTCCCCAAATATTTACTTTGGATCTTATTATTTAAAACAAAGCAACTCAAAATAATTGAGAGAGGGTAAAATGACTCCTTCAAAATGAACAGAGTTGGGAATGTTCTAAATATTAAATTATGGTTATTCCATTTTTTTAAAATTCAAGAAAAATATTAAGAGAGAAGATAACATGACTGCTTTAGAATAAAAGAGTTGGAAAAAGTATTTGGATATTATTTGGTAATTCTAAGTTATTTGAGTTATTATTTTATAGTCAAATAAACTGTTTGCACAAACAATTATTTTGAAATTATGCATTTAGGCTAGAGAAAAAGTTCACAGCAAACTATATATGCCCAAGTATTTATGTGAATTTTTGTGGTATTTTTATATTTATTTTGCTTTGTATTTTCTGTGATTTTATCTTCCTAGAATAAAAATAAAACAGAAAACTCCATTTTTATATATATAAAACTCTGCCAATGGCCTCTCTTCCTCACGAAAAGGCTTCGCCCCAGCCACCCGGTCCCTTTCTTCTCCCTCGCTCCTGCCTACCGCCGGGCCCGCGCCCTTCTTCCTCCTCCCATGTGCAATGCCAAGTCCGGCTCACGAGCGTCATCACCTCCGCGTCCGAATCTTCGAGGATTCGCCCCATGTCTTGCTCCCTCCTCCAAGAACATGTCCTATAAGTACCCGGGCCGCCCCCTCGTCCGTTTCCCTCAAGCACCAACGGCCGAGGCCACCTAAAACATCCGCACTGTCGCGACAAATCTTTCTGACTGAAGCTATTTATATTAATGATTCCGACACCGGTGAGCATCTCCGAGACCCCTATCTTCGCCGTTTGACTTCCCTCTTCACCATGCATCCATTTGGTAGTCCAGATCACGCTGGAGCCTTCCCCTCGAGCTCAACCGAATCCGCGAGAGCACGGGAGTTCTCCAGAGCTTTCCTGACGTCGCCCCGCTCGCCACCAACACCCCCGAAGGCCGAATAACCCACCACCACGACCCCTCTCCGAGCCGCACCAGTGGGACACCACCGCCGTCGCCGGAGTCAACCGGAGCCGCCACCTCGCCGCCATCTTCTTCCCTTCGATCGTCTCATAGCTATAAGCCTCCATCGCTACTCTCCTCCATTAGATCTAAATCAACATCTTAGATTAGATATAATGTGAATGGTTAGGTTTTATTTTAGCAGATCGGTGTTATTAAACCAACCGCAGGTTTTTCTTTTAATTAGCCCCAACAGCCAAATCGCTTCATTACCGGTTGTTCACCGCATAAATCCGCAGCAAACCGCCAGCAACCAACCACAGCACACCACATGGCACCTCTAACATGGTCGGCCGATATTTAGTACTTTCAAAATTTAGATTATATTCAAAATTTTCTTTTAGCCTATCTTTAGATCTATAACTCCAAATTCAGTTATTCTTTTTCCTACCGGTTCATATTTACCCCCTCTATCCAGTAGGCGCAACAAATAATATTTTTGAAACTTCAAAAATTGAATTTGATTGCATTCAAATTTAAACTTTGTTAGGCCATGATTTGCAATCTACAACTCCGTTTGATTTGATTCATTTTGCAAATTGAAGCTCTTGACATATACTTTTTCTTGAAGTCGGAACCACCTAATTTTACTATTGTCAAAAATATTTTTTCTATCCAGAAACTGTATTTGATTCTTTTTGGAGTTTCAGAAGTCTTTTATTTGGTTTCTTTTTTGATATTTGAGTGATTAGTTATGTGTTGTTATAATTGGTTACGATATATTGCTCGGACTATGACGAGTAGAATTATCAGGATTGTGAGTGCGACGAATCTTCAACAACAGTACAAAGCAAGTTACACTTTGACCATGCTCCAATTATACCTATGTTTTCTATGAAATGCAATCCAAATTGAATATCATGTATGAGTAGGATTATGACTATGGCTATGCAATAAACATCCAGTAGTTCATTGAGGTAGGTCTGAGATTCATTATGAGGATGAGAGGTAATGTAAACAACTTTATGTTAATGAATTATCTGAGTGGAATGGTTGCATGGTGAGGGGTACCCTGCAGTAATTATGGATTTGCTCGAGTATGCTGGAGTACCTTTATCAAAAAATCTTTCATGACTAGAAGCTTGCGTGTGCAGCCAACCTATTATGGGCTCTAGCTTGGTTGATCATTGTAGTGACTCTTACTAGGTGGTGCCATGAGAAGTAGTTATAAGTAGGTGGGATGGGCACTACCAGGAGGTGTCTTGTGGTGAAAAGTGCGCAAACCTCTGCAGAGTGTAAAACTAATTGATTAGCCGTGTCTCGGTAATGGACAATTTGAGCATCTAGAAGTGGGAATTTGAGTGATCTCATCACATTAAATTAAATTAATATTAATGGTTTAATAACTTGGGTATAGATTGAGTGGAGGAACCATGTCGATCATATTATGACAAGCTTTGTAGTAATACATTGATATTCATGATAGTTGGACAAAATCAGCTTTATGCAAATTGAAACATAGAGAGTTCCACTAGCCAGATTGCATATAGAAGTAGGACTTTCATACTCTCTTATGGTGTAGCTTGCCAGTACATTCAACATGCTAACCTACACGATTGTAACTTATCATGTTGCAGGATTTATAAGATGAGTAAGTGATGCGTTATAGGGTTATGATGTCTACACTCAACTTTGTCCTTGGTGTTAACAGGATTCCATAACCTTTGTTGTTACTTCTGCTGTGTGGACTATAAGGTAATAGTATTTACGTTATTTATAACATATGATATTCTGTTATTTCATCGAGTATTGTGTGTGCTCCCTACTGATCCAGGGATAGCATAGAAGCATAGTAGACTTGGATCCTTATCTGAACCGGGTCACTACATATCTAATCCGTGGAGCATAAAGAAATTATGATATTTGGTCTCTGATTTAGTTTGAGAATGAATTTTCAGAACTAAATACGTCCCACATGGAAAGAAGGGAAAATGAAAATTTCATGATATACCTGGGTAGGACGTTTAGTTAGTTCATCCATCTCCCTAGCATTATCTGCAACCTTTTTGGCAAGGAAAAAACATTAATGCTAGCATATGTAGTATATGACCCGCAAAAAAGCATAGTATATCATAGCTACATGTGAATTACTCCTATCGTCCTAAATATAAGTCATATATAGATCTTTTTAGAGATTTCAATAAGAACTACAGATGTATATAGACATATTTTGAAGTGTATATTCACTTGTTTTACTCTGTATGTAGTTTGCATTGGAATATCTAAAAGACTTATATTTAGGAACGGAGGTAGTACATGGTAGAGATTCTAGAGAGTTTTCTTGCGCAATGTTGGACTTCAGTAGTGCGTGCACCTGCACAACAACAAAATGATAAATAACAGAGAATAGAGGTTGTGTCAGCGAATGGGAGAAGCAGCGAGAGAGCGTCCGGATCTGATATAGGAGCAGCACACAAGTGGAGAGGTGGCTGGAGCGATGCTGACAGGCCAGAGGAGAGCAGTGGTTGAGGAGAAGAGAGAATGCGGCGCCGGGCACAACTACAACACCTAGAAGCAAACCAGCACTATGCTGCCACTGTCGCTGTGCAAGATGGGCACATGAGGGGACGAGGCCCTATGAGAGACAACCAAAGTGAATGCAGAAGGAGGTGTTATCTGACAATGTCGACAACAAGGATGAAGATGGCCAGAGGAGGTACAAGAGGCAAATCCTGAGGGAGCTTTATGCGGGAATGCATAACAAGTGTATTAGGACCCGTAACTAGGGCTTCCGATGCCCATTTTGCAACCAAAAGCTTCATGACGTGTATGAAATTGTATGCAAGAGGATGGTCCATTCGCTCCTTCGGGCAAAAGTATTCTTGCATGGTGGCGCATGCCACATTGCCGCATACGCTGAGTACCTGGAGAAGCTTCACAATCGTGCTAGAAGATGAGATATGGGATTGAACTATGTATGGCTATGTAGTGTCTTAATTATGAATGTGCTTGAGTATGCTTACTGACGGTTGAACTATGATTGTGTACACTTATTATCTATGCCCGGGTATGCTTAACTATATCTATGTTTACTTATGTCTAAATGTGGGATATGGATGCAATCGGTTTGGTTGATGGAATTTTATGCATATTAGGTGAATGTTTAGTGTGGGTAAAAATTTCAGATTCAACCGACGAAGGAAAAGTGGAACCACCCTAAAACATGGTTTATTTTCTTAGATTGGAACCGTGTGCAATGACTTTCATTTTCCCAGTTACGTTAATCAGACACAGTTGGCTCTAGCAAACCGTTTCCTCCGAAATACTTTATGGGATAGAAAACACTCACCACCCAATTCAAAAAGTAAAAAAGAAAACCCTCACTATCCCCACATCACAAAACCCTCACCCCGCCCGCCACCCCCTCCGGTCCCTATTCACACCTGCACAAGCCCTCCGCCACTCTGCATGGCAACGCCTATCGCTGCGGCAACCACTTAGCTCGATGCCTGTCACCGCCATCAGGCTGCCAGCAAACCCCACCGCATTTCGCCACTTCCACTTGCCGCCTCCTATTGCCATCGACTTTCTTAATGTTGCTCGTTGTCGACCCAGCTCCGCTTGATTGGGGAATTTGCGGTATTGAAGGTTTTATTCTCATGGAAAATAAGGTAACTAATTAACTGAGATATTCTCTCATCTCTTATCCCAGTTCATCTGCCTCCTTTAATCACCCGGCCAAAATCGCCATGAATTCATATTTCTTCGAGCTGATTTGAGGGTTTTCTTTCATTCGTAGAGTGTATAGTGCTCGAACACATCAAGACTTTGCGGCCTTGACCAGACATCCGTGGAGTTCCATCTCACTGTACCACATGACTTCAGGATGCACATACACTAAAAAAACCCACTTCCGTGATGATACGTGTTTGTCACAGTAGGTCACATTTTTTGTCATGCATGTACATCCATGATGATTTTATGACAGAATCAAGATAATCATACCTGTGTTGTCATAGAAGTGTTCCATGACAATACCAAAATTATCATCACAGAAGTGTCCACTTCCATGATGATAAATGGTGCGTCATGGAAGTGCTTTCGTCAAGGGTAACCGACACGTGGCATCCACCGTAACGGGTCGCCATTAAGCTATAGGGTTCAAGTTTGGATCTGTAACCCGTTAACAGCCCAGACCAATGGGGATTTTCCACGTGTAAAATCATCATTAGCTGGAGGAAATATGTGTCGGCTCCTCGGTGGGCAAGATGTCGTCTGTCCAATGGAGGAGACGTGCCTATGATACGTCGACATGTGGCAGGGCCCAACAGAGGCCCATATAGGTTAAAAAGGCCGACCAAGTCAAAGGCCCATAGTATTTACTCAGGTACTAGCGGGCCAGCCCACTAACGGCCTATTTAAACATGGCCCATTTACGGCCTGAAGCCAGATCTGGCCCGTTAATTGTTCGCCGAATATTTGGGCCCAATTACGACCTAGTGACATTTCGTCCTGTTAGAGGCCCGATGTAGACATGAGCCAATTTTAGCCTAGTCTTTTGCCCTGGGAATGGCCTGTGCTGCCCATGGGCCATATATGGTCCAATGCACCATCCGACCTTCTAATGGCCCATGATCAAGGTGGTAACAGTCCAACCCAACGTGACTTTGAGCCTGTTAAATGCATGTCGTATAATTCGGCCCATTGATGCCTCTGCTAAGCTTTCAGTCTCTTACACTACATGAATCAGCTACTTTGCCGTCTGCCACGGCGGACGGCAACGACATGAATGGCGGACGGCAAAGGTCTTTGCCGTCCGCCGCGGACGACAAAAGGCTCCGACAACTTAAGGTCCGACAAACAACTACTTTGCCGTCCGCTTTACGCGGCTGACGGCAAAGGGACCTTTGCCATCAGCAGCAGACGGCAAAGACAGCAGACGGCAAAAATTCCGCTGTTAGTCCGTTAGGTGGCTAACGGCAGGCCTTTGCCGTCCGCCGCTGACGGCAAAACTATTTACTCTTTGTCGTCTGCCACTGTAGGCAAACTGACCAAATGGGTTAGCTCCCAGGAAGCACAGTTGGCTGCCACGTGGCTTCTTTGCCGTCCGTGGCTGACGGCAAAGAACCCATTGCCGTCGGTGGCAGATGGCAAAGAGCCTGTATATTGGCTCTTTTTTTCCTATTTTTTTGAATCCAACAATTTTCACAGCAAATATATATGACATATATAGATATATTTCACAGGGCTATTTAACAACAAACATATCACATATCCAGCACATAATTAAGTTTCATCTAGTCATACATAAGCAAGTTCCATCAAGTTCCATCCATACACATTATTCCATCCATATACATATTACAATGCAAAGTTTCATCAAGATAGCAAGTTCCATCATAGCAAGCTAGATACAATGCAAAGTTTCATCAAAGAAAAAACAAGCACTCCATCATAGCAAGCTAGCTTCCATGAAGTGAATGAAATCTGCAAAATGGCAAATAAGAAAGTTAGAAATATGTGACTAGAAGAAGAAGACTAGAACAAGAAGAATACTAGAACAAGAAGTATATGTCATTTATGAGCTAACTTAGGTGAAATGGATCATATATGAGCTAACTAAGTTGAAATGGATCGTTTATGACCTAACTAAGGTGAAATGGATCATTTATGAGCTAACTTAGTTGAAATGGGTCGTTTATGAACTAATTAAGGTGAAATGGTCGTTTTTGAGCTAACTAAGTTGAAATGGATCGTTTTTGAGCTAACTTAGGTGAAATGGATCATTTATGAGCTAACTTAGTTGAAATGGGTCATTTATGAGCTAAGTAAGGTGAAATGGATCGTTTTTGAGCTAACTAAGGTGAAATGGATCGTTTTTGAGCTAACTTAGGTGAAATGGATCATTTAAGAGCTAATTTAGGTGAAATGGATCGTTTTTTTAGCTAACTTAGGTGAAATGGATCGTTTATGAGCTAATTTAGTTGAAATGGATCGTTTATGAGCTAACTTAGTAAAAAGCATCATTTTAGAGCTAACCTAGGTGTGATCGGTCAATTTGGAGCTAACCTAGGTAAGATGGGTCATTTTGGAGCTAACCTAGGTGAAATGGGTCATTTTAAAGCTAACGTAGGTAAAATGGATCGTTTAGGAGCTAATCTAGGTAAAATGGGTCATTTTAGAGCTAACCTAGATAAACTAGATCATTTATAAGCTAACTAAGGTAAAATGGGTCATTTTAGAGCTAACTTAGGTAAAATGGATCGTTTATGAGCTAACTAAGCTAATTATGCAATTTTTGACACAAGTAAGCTAAGTACAAATCGTTTTAGAGCTAACTTAGGTAAAATGGATGGTTTTGGAGGTCACTAAGCTTATTAAGTCATTTTGGAGGAAAAGAAGCTAACTCTAGGTCATTATGGTAAGCATATTGGAGGAAATAAAGCTAAGTCTAGGTCTTTATGCATTTGTTAAGAAAAACACTAGAGACACTTACCATGATCATGGAGGTGTAGTAGCGGGGTGGCTCGTGCCGGTAGCTGGAGAAGGATCACGCGATGATTGTCTGGAGTTATGCTGCACCAAAGATCATTTTCAATGTCTCGTTAGCATGATGACACTCAAATGTTAAGACTAGCAATTAATTTCCATTCAAATTAAACTCACCGTGGTCCCAGGAGCAATCACTGGCATCGGCGGAGCGGTCTGACCGGACTTCTCGCACACAGATTGCACATTTGGTTTTGAAGACTCAGTCATACTAGTTAGTAATGAGACAAACACTACATGAATGTTTTGGCTAATGTGTAGAAAAAACTTACCACAAGGAGCTCGTACATGGCCCTTGCCTGCATGTCATTCTGTGCCCTCTCCTCCTCCAACATCTTTGTCGTCCTCTCCTCCAACTCCCGCTGCCTCTCCGCCGCCTCCGCCAGAAGTTTCTCCATTCTATCTCTCTCACTCTATATAGCAGGCTGCAACACCACTCCTCGTTACCATTTGTAATCATTGATGGAAGCGCACACAATGTAATGGAGAAAGATAGCTGAGTACGTATAACTAACCTTGAAGGCAAGTTGGACTGGCCGTTCACGAGGCCTTATCTCAGGAGCGGAGCTCGACTGACCGCCTTGATCTTCGGGAGAGTGCTAGGACAACGGATAAGTCCATCTCCCATGGCTATGGAGCCATGAGACCTCCCACCACCAGATATCATCAGCAGCTCTATATCAATGGGACCTTGGCTCGGGTTAAAGTCCTCCCCTTTCCTCGCCTTCCCCTCATCTCTATATCTCACGAGCTTGTCATGGGAGGAGATGTTGGTGAAGTTTTTTTGGATCATCGAGGTCAGACGGAGAGAATGCCTTGACTTTCTTGTAAGAGCCAGTGTGGGCCATGGCATACAGGTCGTACACCTCTGGCACCTTATCCGCCTTATTGTAGTGTGTCTGAAAGAGAGAAACAAAGTAAATTAGTAATTAAAGGGCTGAAGCTAGCATGATGAATGAATTGCATGAATCATGAAGCAAACCACATACCTAGTTCCGCCTGTACTGATATAAGTTGGAGCTGCCTTGATGGTGTGGCACACCTTCCATTTGGGCACGTTTGTCCTTGGCCTTGTTGTGGAGGGCTAGCCATTCTTTTGAGCACCACTCATTGACCAACACCTCCCAACAATCCATCCGATCCGCACACCATCTCGGAGGGGCCTAAGTTAGGAAATAGAAACTTGAGCGCCACGGCTATGAATTACTAAATGAAGGAAGTAAAGTACAAGGCCTTAAGAATTACCTTCATGTACTCCTCCTTACTCAAGAACTTCTCGCGGCACGCCGACTTGGTCTTCTTGATACCACGCGAGGCATAGTAGTCTCGAACAGCCTGCACCCGAGCCTCGTGCCGTAAGTTTTGTAGTAGGCGCTTGCAGACGTTATCGATAACATTTGCCGCCTCCTCCTCGTATCCCTCCTCACACATGTAGAATGTCTGCAATCAAATGAGACAATATTGATTAGTACAATTAGTAACTAGCTAGTTGAAGATTTTTAATTGTGTAAAGGAGAAATTACCCAAAACTTTCTAATCACCACGTCTGCCCTCATCTTGCACAAGACACCATTGATAATCTCACCCGGCGGGGCCGAGGCAGCCAAGTAGTGCTCCCAACTCAATCCAAGCTCTGGAAGCCGACCCTGACCAGGCAACATGACAAACCCCGGGAAGTTTTGCCGACAAAGAACTCCAAGGACGGAGTTGGGCCGGCGGACACTATGATGGTGGTCCCAACCCCTGCAGCATGACAAGGCCAACACATTATATATTTGAAGAAACATGAATGCAGAAGGGTATAAAAAGATTAAATGCACTTACCTCTCCCCATCAGGGAAAATCAACCACCTCTGCTCGCGGGTCGCCGGCACGTCCGGGAGCCGTGTACAACCACGCTGGTAGACGGTGCCCCCTCCTCCTCAAAATCAGTCGTGTCCCCGCCATCATCAGCATGGCCACTCGGCCCCTCAGGCTGATCCGGCCAGGTACCCCATCCAGACGTGTGTTCCTATGGGGTCTCGTGGGCCGAACTCTCATGGCCCAAAGGCCCGTCAACCCGAGGCTCGTGGGCCGAAGGCCCGTGGACCGAAGGCTCGTGGACCGGAGTCCGTGTAGCCTCCTCCTCGGACGAGTCCACCCTAGCAGTCACGTGCTCGGGTGAAACAGTTGGGGGTGGCGGCAAGTAAGGCGCCCTGGCAGTCACCCTACCTCCTCTCCCGCGACCACGTGCTCCAGCTCCTCTCTTCCTCTTACCTCGTCCCCTGCTCGGCACCGCGGTCGACGAAGAAGGGCCCGACGGTGTCGCCATACTATCCAGCAACGCTCAACGGAGAGGTGCGTGTGGAATAGAAGACCTCGCACCACGCGTCGACGAAGAAGGGTCCTCCGAGCGCTCCCGACCAGCGCCCACCATCTTTCAACACCTGCCATGACAAAGAATAAACGAAATTAGTACAACATAAAAAAATACCGACATGAATAATAATATGTATATCACTTAAGTGTATCATCATCAAGTACAACATAAAAAAATACTAGCGGTGTCGGGGTCGGGGTGTCGGGGTCAGGGGGTCAGGGGGTCGGGGTGTCATGTCGGGGTCGGGGGGTCGGGTGTCGGGGTTTCTGGGTGTCGTGTCGGGGTCGGGGTGCTGTTTCTTTTTGTTTCTTCTTTTCTTCTTCTTCTACTTCTTCTACTTCTTTTCTTCTTCTTCTTCTTCTTCTTCTTTTTTCATCTTTTTTCTACTTCTTTTCTTTTCTTCCTTTCTTGTTCTTCTACTTCTTTTCTTTGTTTTCTTTTTTCATCTTTTTTCTACTTCTTTTCTTTTCTTCTTGTTCTACTTCTTCTACTACTTCTACTTCTTCTACTTCTTCTAATTCTTTTCTAACACTTACACTAACACAATCTAGCACTAACAATTAAACAACAAAAAATATATGAAAAACAGAAAAAAGTAGTCCCTCACCGGAGCAATGGGACGATCGGGGTGCTGTTTCTTTTCGTTTCTTCTTTTCTTCTTCTTGTACTTCTTCTACTTCTTTTCTTCTTCTTCTTCTTTTTTCATCTTTTTTCTACTTCTTTTCTTTTCTTCCTTTCTTCTTCTACTACTTTTTTTTTCGTTTTTCATCTTTTTTCTACTTCTTTTCTTTTCTTCTTGTTCTACTTCTTCTACTACTTCTACTTCTTCTACTTCTTCTAATTCTTTTCTAACACTAACACTAACACAATCTAGCACTAACAATTAAACAGCAAAAAAAATGAAAAAAT
>NC_041385.1:555902915-555965132 GCF_002162155.2 Triticum dicoccoides
TACCCTGCTCTTTGCCGTCCGCCTCTCTTTGCCGTCCGCCTTTATCTCTCTTTGCCGTCTGCTAGCGGACGGCAAAGAGGTGGGGCGTTAAGTTTTTTCTAAACGGGCGGGGATGGGGGCCACCTCTCTCTTTGCCGTCAGCTGGCGGACGACAAAGAGCCGGCCGATGGCAAATAGCTTCTTTGCCGTTTCTTTTCGGTAGCTAATGGCAAAGAGCACGCAGCTGGCAAAGTAGCCGATTCCAGTAGTGTTAAAGGCCCATGATACCAGTGGGACAACTAAGGCCCGAGATATGTTTCGGCCTGGTAATGGCCCGTCATATAAGTATGCCAATAATGGCCCGGTCTACATTTCAGCCTGCTGAAGGCCTGTCGACGACTAGTGAAAATTGAGGCCCAACATGCATTTCGGCCTGCTAAAGGCCCATAGTTTCTTATGGGCCGTAACAGGCCAGTAGAATATTCAGCCTGTTAACAGCCCGAAGCTACATGGGCGCAACTAAGTGCAGGGTCCACTAAAGGCCCAACTAAACTTTGGGCTGAATATAGGCCCGTGTAAGTCGTCGGCGTGGCGCAAAGTGTGAAGGCCCCAATGGCCTTTCAGGCCAAAGAAAGTTGCAGCCCAGCCTAATTGCGGCCCGCTAAAATGGAGGCCCGTTAGAGGGAATGTTTCGGCCCGGTCGGCTACATCAGATTTTCGCCGTTTTTTTCCAAATAGCGAATGTTGGCATATACGGTAACTAGTAGGAATTAAGAACAAACCTACTCTATACAATAAAGGAATTACTGCATCGTAACTTAGAATAAACCTACACCATACAATAAAGGATTTATGGTATATTACATCCACTGGGCATCGAAGTTCGCCACCAGTGATCATAAAGCGCAACGAAGAAGAAGATTACAAAAACTGGGCGCCATCGCAACGTAACAAAATAATACTGAACCAAGACCACTTCCAAGATAGTTCAAGAAAGGTTAGCCTTGCACGGGAACTACTGCGCAAGCTGCTGAGCAAGGCTGTGAGACCGGCCTAGCATGTCGGTCATAGCTGTTTAGCAATGAGGTTCTAATTGGTGTTCTTCGCAATCTTTCTTAGAGATAGGACTCCAAGTCGAAGTTGAGTTGCATAATGCCTTTCTGCTAGAACTTGGGACTGAAGAAGTCAAACTGATTCAGATAACGAATTCTGTGAGCTTGTCTGACTGCTGGTCTCAAGTAACTTGAACACTATATCAAGAAAAGACTTTGGGGTTGTCTCGCTATCTTCTAGATGTTTTGCCTTCTTTGCTGCAATATATGTTGGGTTTGTCTCACAGCCTTCAGCAGACTTGTGCATGCCATTAGGCATATCACCCTGAAACAAATAGAGTGATGACATGTTTTGCACATGTGTAAACAAAGATGGTAACTATGATGTCAATTCCATCCAATTTCAAATTAGAAAATAAAGAGTAAGTTCAAAATATCAATAGCATAATTTGGCGTTGTTCATAATGCGAGGAGCTTTACAATACTATTGGATTACCATGTCAACAAAACAAGCATAGGTGAAGGGCAAAGACAATCATTGTATCTATTTTGGTTAATGTGCATGGCATGTTGTTCATATCATCAACCACATCAGTAAGATAAAACAGGAGATGACAAGGTGCAAACTTGGGCTACTTCACCACACACTGGATTATAGATCCACAAAAACAAGCATGCATATAGGGAGTATTGAGTAATGTGCATGTTATGAATAAAGAATTTGGTTTTACAAGTAAAACTTCCAACTTACCGTTGTTGTGAACATGCATTTTGATAGAAACAACAAACTAAACATCAGTTGATGATGGGGAGTATGAGAAAATTAAACAACAGTTGAGGATAAAGGCTTTAAAAGGACTGACTTACATTAACAGTTAACACCAGCTTTATAATGCCCTTCTCCATGTCAAGGTAAGGATAACTCATGAATTTCAGCACATAATCTTCTTCATAAGCATTGCCTGTACTCTACATTTTGTAGAGAGTAATTATAGATATGATAATACTGGAAGGGATAGAGGATAATGAAGATAAGATGTGGATTGATGCTACATAATCAACTACCAATCTCGGGAAGTACAAGCGTTACATGACAGAATGTACTGACAAGAGCAATGGGCTACACTTCTGCACTGGCATTGTCTGTGTATTCAAATTTTTGGTAAGATTAAATATAGATATGATATTTTTTAGTAAATGGTGGGCGAGGGAGATAAGATGCAGAATGCTACACAATGAACCAATCCCTCTTCCCATAATATAAGAGTGTTTTGAATTCTGGTGTACCGTACAAAACGCTCTTATATTATGGGATAGAGGGAGTAGCTGTTAATGTAAGTACAGTGATAGACGATGTTCAGTCCTTACAAGAGGACTGCAGAGCTAAACCTCTTCAAAAGCATTGGGTTGATTCTAAATCTATGTAATAGTCGATACAAATCTTATAATGTCCACCAAATGGAGGATAACGAGGCTAACATGTGCATTGATGCTACATAATCAACCAGCTATGAAAGTATGTATGGTTATATAGGGCAAGAGGTACTGATAAGAGCAATGTAGTGTGCAGTATAGTTGCGAGATTCTATAGGCCCTTGAGAATGACTGTTCTTCTGCAAACATTTTTCGCACAAGTGAGACGTTAAGGCACATGCAGAAATGTATTTCAAATTATGATGTGATATCATAGACAGTACCTTACGCTGCAGACGAGACCAATGTGTAACAAGATTATTCCAGTCACTGTCTGATAAATGTAGCACCGGAGACTTTACAAAAATTTCGTTTAGAGGCTTGCCATTGAAGTGCGCTTGCCTCTGTTAGGAACAATACCTCATCAGTGAGTGCTTGAAAAGTGCAACCAACCCTTGCTTGTCTTGAATATCCAGTTTGGTCCTCGCCTATTTAAAAGAATGAAATCTTGTGTCTTTTGTCAGCAGAAACATATGCAGTAATTACCATGAATAACATTAGTACATTACTTACGCCTAAGTTGTGGAGGAAGATTGGAAATTATTCTTTGTCTGTGGTATAATCTTTCCATGAAGGAAAGATGCACACAAAGTTCCTGACAACAATATAAGCTTCGTCTTCTAAACTGGGAAGAAGTGGAACAAGAGTCCTATTTGCTGCAATTGGGGCTCTCTCTCGTTTGAAAAGGGATTTGGCAACTGGATTAGGTGTACTCTTTGCTAGAATGGGGTTTTGCGTCGTAGAGCTGGTGCTATGTCAGCTGGCATCATCATACTATTTGCGGCAGTTGGGGTCTGCTGAGTTGGGGCATCAGAGGTGGCCAGTGTAGTAGGGCTAGAGTCTGCTAGAGTTGTGGCCATGTTTTCTGGGTCTGGTGATATTGCAACTACACCTAATGGGCTATTTGATTTATCAGGTGTCACTACCTTTTCCAAGTACTTTGTTCGTGCTCCTCCGTGATTAGCAATCACCCTCTTCCTTTTGAATGTCTGATACACAAGAACATCATTTGAATGAATAAATATGGTATGATGACAGATGGAATGTGTACTGAAAATGGATAGGCAGGGCGTATTCACATACACGATGTGTAAACTAAGCTAATGACAGTGCAACAAAGTAGAAGCAGTGCAAAGCATCAGTTGCAAGATATGTGCGACCAATATAACCTTGGAAAGTTAGAGCAAGCACCTTGATGAGTGAATAAGATAGGGCATCCGCATCTGAATCCTCCACTAGGGAGCTACATTGACTTAGGTCTCCCTCTAGCTCAGAATCACTATTAGGATTATATTCTGAGCATGAATCTGTAGGTGGAGAGCATTTGCATTGCATTGCATCGAGACTTGATTTTAGTCCCTTAATGCCAAGTTTGACAACCATGACATTGTTCTGCTTTATTCTTTTCATGCGCGCAAGCTCATAACCATTATGATGCTGTTCAGTATCTGAGATTCATGAAAACATAAAAAGTAGTCAGATTATCTATGGAATGCATTGTGGATTCAACTCGAAGAGTGTCTCCCTATAAACCCCTGCATATACAAAGTTCACCCCCAACCATGCTGACCAGACCACACACGTAAATACAAACCTCTTATGTCTCTATAACAGGCAGGCACACATTTCAAAACTGAAGTAGGAACATTAGAATAATATCAAATTCATATTTGAACAAATAAACTAAGGAATTATGAGTGGCATAATGTTTAGCTTCAAGGGTGGAGTGCTGGTAGTGCAACACAAAGCAAGTAGGCAGATTTTATTCCATGTAAAAGATCGTAGTCAATGTAAAAGGTGGATATGACACGTTCTTTCTATACAATGCAGTGTTCATTGCCCACACATGATAGAATAGATCACACAAAGAAATATTCACTCATGTCTGCGGTTCCAGTATTTTAAATAGGGTGGTCCACCATAAAAGAATATTGACAACAAATATGACAAGGCAACATAGAGGTAGTGAATCAATCATTACTTGTGAGCTTACTAGGACAAGTATGGAGAATTGTAACTGCAGTAAGAGACCGTCCAAAATCTAAATCAAGAAGTTGGTCTAGCACTTATTGTTTGCAACTAATCGACGTGAATAATTGGATATCATATTGAATGAGTAAGAAAGACAAGTAAAATTGTCAACAAACCTAGCCTGCAGTAGTAATCTTGTCAATGTCACTATGACCAACAATCCAAAATGACTAGTGTCTGTTCCTAGGATCGGAATTTTGAAACCCTGTGAACTTTACAGGTACTAAAGATTACTGAAATACTCCCTCCGTCCCGTAATATAAGAGCATTTTTGACACTACACTAGTGTCGAAAATGCTCTTATACTATGGGACGGAGGGAGTACATCTGAACCATTAAGTGTAGGTAGCACTCAGTACACAACAAACCCTAATGACAGTCCTTCCTAATGAGTAATGAATCAATTAGAAAATGGGTGATGAGGAGTAGCTGCTGAGTGTTGAGGACGTATCTTAGGATAAATCAGGTTGGCTTAGTGGCTGCTGCATGCTTGAGCCCTGAATGAACTGGGAAGGTAGGCACGGCGGCGCGCCTGGGCAGCGGTGACGCTGTTGGCCGAGCGGCTCCTGACCTCCTGTTAGTCCGGCGTCTCTTCCTAGAGGCATGCCGTCCGGGGATGGCAAGTCGTCGACGAGGTAGGCGGCTGGGGGCGAGTAGAGATCGGAAGCGCATCAGAATAGAGGGGAATCGAGGCCTGGGCCGACCCAAAATCCTAGGGTGGGCCGTGGCCCATCGTGGGCACCTTGTAGATCCACACCCGAGCAACGTACATGCATTTTTGAAACTAAATTAGGAACATTTAGCTGACCAATTAAATGACTCTATTTTAATAATACTAGCAAGATGCCCGTGCCTTGCATGAAACATCAAGATGCATTTGTATGAGTAGTTTACCTTGTGAGAGAAAAGGATGAATGAGGGAAGACCTTATTTGCAAATGTGGAGAGGGGTGTGGGTATCTTTTTGGAAAATTGCCATGGTTTCCTTCCTATCCATCAGATATAAATCAGGCGGCCTAGATTGCAGGATGGCAGGCACACCATCGTCACCAACTCTGTTTTTTATAAGAGTAGAGATCAGATTCGTATTTGAACAACTAAGCTTGTTTAGCTTGATGGCTGGAGCAGTGCTATTATGACATGAAGCACATATGCTGATCGTATAGTGATCATAAAAGGGGGGAAACCCTAGGCATGATGAATTAAACCCCATTATGACTATGTCATGGCAGATTTGAAGCTGCAAACCACAGAAATGCTATTTAGCAACCATTGTTTGCTTCGAACTAAGAACTAAATTCTAAGAGCTGAAAAGAAAGTACAGTAACCAAGTTATGATCTATTTTCTAGAGATAAAAAGGTTGAGCAGATATGAATTACCACCTCTCTTGCGGTGCCGTGTAGGCATCGGGAGTGCGATGGCTATCGGTGGCGTTGAAGCAGATCTACGACGGTGGTGGACAAGAAGGTCGTGGGAGCAGCCCCGACAAGGAGGACGATGGCACCGATGAAGCGAAAGGACGCGATGCAAGGCTCATGGTCCGTCGCCGTGGATGAGAAACATCCATCTCTAGCAGTGGATGACGCGGTCTTGGTAGGTGCTCCGACATGGTGGAGGATGAAGACGATGGATGGGGTGGAGGATGGCAGCGATGGATGGGGTGGCGGACGAAGGAGGCTGGTGTGGGGATGGTGTTCTAGCATGGAAGGTGTATGAATGGGAAAATGGAGGGAGAGGGTATGGGGAACCATGTTTTTGGGACGTGCCTGTCTGAAATATGGAAAAGTTACGAACGTAGCCCCCATTTAAAATTTTGACGTCTCATCGGTTGGGGATAGGACGGTAATCTCGCGTCTCCCCAATATTTGCCCAGAGCGATTTTGGGGAAGGAGAGGGCGTTTTTGCGCCCACAGTTGGCGCCCATGGTGTATGGACGGGGTTGATAGGTAGGGCGGTTGTGTCACATCTGAGTGAAGTTACAAACCTGCCCCTATTGAAAATATTTTCCTACATCGATATCGGCCGAGTTGAGTTTGTTTTGCCGCCCACCATGTATGAATGGGGAAATGGAGGGAGAGACAGAGGTCTTTCGGACAAGCTTGAATCAAATGTGTTTTGCCACCCACGTTTGGCGCCCACCATGTCTGAATGGGCTCAGAGGTGGTTGTGTCACGTCTAATTGAAGTTACTAACCTACCCCTATTGAGAGCAGTGGAAATTGGGCAGATGGATTGTCTGTGTAAGGGGTATATAGTAATTTCCATCTTGCAAACACTGGTTTTGGGTAGCCGATGTGGGAGTGGATATTTTGCTGCCTCTTTCGAATTTTGGGAGAATAAGCATCCACGTTTACCCTGGCAACTAAATTCGAATCCATTTTGTATTCTTATACGAATCTTTATAAATCATTCTATGTGTTTTTATATATCTTCAAAAACACAACAAAGATGTATTCCACTGTCATATATGAATATGATTTACAAATGCCATTACTCGAATTCAGAAGCTAGAATCCAGTTTAAGGTGAATTCTCGAATATTTCAAACCACTTTATGTCCAACTCAAGTGTCACACGCAGCATAATGTGTACTGTCATTTAGATACGTACACAAGCGAGGTCTCAAGATTCAAAATACCGAGTCAATTAACCACTAATGTACAAAACTAACAGGCATATAAACACTTATAGAGTATATGGATCAATAATATCAATTAGTCCCTCCATCCCATAATATAAGAGTGTTTTGACATTCACTAGTGTAAAAACGCTCTTATATTTTGGGACAGAGGGAGTAACATACATAAGCCAGATCGATGTACTTTTTTTTGCTAGAAGAGCATCATTTTTTAGCGAAGCTAGTACAACATCTTGGCTCTTTCAGATGCGTGCCACTTAAGGACCGTCTATACTACTACTATTGCTGAATGCACATTTAGCCGGATTGGCATATTTGTAGGTCTGGCACAACAATCAAAATGAAATGTCCCAGAGTCTTATCAATTAATACAGACTTGTGCTAAAAAAATACAAACCAAAAAACAAAAAACAATTATTACATGATCTCTAAAACAAATGGTTTGATCGATTACATGAACAAACAACACAAAGGTTATTCAATGATGGAATAAACATTTCACCTATGATTTACCAAGTGGGAATTTAATTTCCTTTTTTCCTTCAGGACCTTAACAATGCGGTCAGTCTCAGCTTTCTTCATTTTGAAATCCACCGAATATTTAATGGTTGTCTTGAGTACTGCTTGTGATTGTGCTGTTTGCTTCCTCAACATGTCAACATCATCTCTATGTGCAGAAGCAGAATCTCTTTCTACCAATAGTTTAGCCTCTAGAGCATGAGCAGTGGCAATTCATGATGCACGATTGGGCCGGTGCCACTACTGTGGGATGATACAACGTCCATGGGGACCTCGCTCTTTGATCTTGGGCTAACCTATTTTGCAATTAAAGTTCCGATTGGATTCCGAAAAGATGAAGTTAGCAAAACATGTCAACTGGGAGTTAGGATAACAAACCAGTTAAAAAAAAGGAATTAAAGAGTTTCAATTGGACGCTGAAAAGTAGTTATTAACATCATTGTAACCGGTTGCAGCAGCAAAGCAGTTAAACAAACAAGTTTTGCAAATGTTGTGGCATTGGAGGTTCTCTTGGATCCTGAAAAGTTGAGTAGCCAGTAACATGATTAGAGCAACCGGTTGCAGTAGCAAAGCAGTTAAGCAAACAAGTTTTGCAAAAGGAACCTGTTGTGGCATTGGAGTTTCTCTTGGATCCTGAAAAGTTGAGTAGTCAGTAACTTGACTAGAGCAACAAGTTACAGTAGCAAACCTATTACAAAAATATTTTTTTGAAAATGTACCTACTATGCAATTGGACTTCCAATTGGATCCTAAAAACGTGAAGTTGGTAAAATGATTACAGCAACAAGTTACAACAGCAAACCAGGTAAACAAGGAAGTTGCTGAAAACATACTTGTTGTGCCAATAGAGTTTCAGTTGGATCCTGCAAACTTGAATGTTAGCAATCATAAATAAAGTGTTGCAAGAACCATAAGAAACTAACATCAAACTAGTAAAACTAACCAGTTTTGGCAACATATTTAATTACACATGAACTAGTAAAACTAACAAGTTCTTGGCAACGTATTAAAGTAACAAGTCGGTACCGTTTTCCAGCAACACAGACATCTGTAAATTTCTTTGATGTAAGCAAAATGATCCCAACACATATATATAAGTTAAAAAGACGGTGTCCCTCATATAAACCTGATAGTTGTCTATTTATGAAAATGCAAACATTACCAGTGCTACAAGTGATAACAACAAACCATTTAAACAAACAGGGTATCAGAATGTAAATTACACGTGAATTCTGCTGCACCCTAGAAGTACAGATGACCAGCTATCTACGTGCTTAAGTAGCTATTTAAGTTCACACAAACATGTAATTCTTAACAATAAGTATCAAACACATAGATAAGCGCAGTCTATAATAGGATTAACAGGCCATGGCATTATGTAATCAGTAGTAAACTAAATTAATCCAAGCAACATAATTGATCAATTCTGCAATAAGTGGCTAACTAAAATTCTGAGAAACAGGTAATTGAACTTACGCTAGCTCTTTGTACAGGAACACTGCAACTTCTTTTTCGCTTACAAGGTTCTACAAAGGAGTCCATGGCATCAATTGCTTGGATACGCAGTCTCAATACTTCTTTCTTCCCACATCGCATTGGTAAGTCGAATGGTTAATTTGATAAGATGGTGTGTCCATGATATGTTATATGAGGACGGGTTGTCAGACTAGTTGTAGCAACACACATCACACTAGCTTTTATTGTATATTTCATGCAACTACATTTGGCATATCGAGATCTAAGCAATCTACAATAGGATGAAAAGACAGGCATCCTTCACATTATTGGCGAACTCAGTTCATAGAAACAAGCAATTCAACCATTCTGTGGGTAAATCGAAAGCGCCACTGGAATAATTTTCACTACCCCAATCATACACGCAAAAAGGGGCGACACCACCATAGGGGCTGGTATGGGCGGCCGCCTCAGGTGGCTGGAAAGTGTGCACCTAGTTTGAATCGTCTAGGTTGGCCCAGGCTAGTTTTGTTCATCCCAGCGCATGAGCAGGCAATGTAAAAAAATGAAGAAAAACATTTCAATTTGGATGGGCCAATAATGTAAGTGCAAGGCAGGCCCTATAGCAGGCTCGCGGCCCAAACGAGTGCCTCCCATATCGATCGACAGCAGGAAAAATCCCCATTCATTCGCTCCAGCCTCCAGTCTGGTTCACTCCTAACCTAGCCGCCACTGGACAGACCGACACAACACTTCCTAGCGCCCTAGTTGGACACCGGTCGCCAGGCTTCAAGCGAATGTAAGGACAAGAAGATGAAGATCCAACCCTGGGTGTAGCCTGCGTGGGTGGCAGCGGCGGCGGCACGGGCATGGCATCGAGCTTGTGCAAACAGACATTCGCAACTTGCAAGAGTAGCATGCGCAACGAGCAGGTACATCACATCCCTAATTATATCTAATTCAACTGTTCAATTGCTGGCCAATAGTTAAACCTAACGGTGTTGTAAAACTGCTTGTATGTAGGGAATTTTTAAGAAAACGAAACCAATTTCAGCTTATTTTATAACTCCACCAATCAAGATTGAACTGACCGAACCTGATGTTCTAATCAAGTTTCTTGTGCAAACATACAAGCTCATGTTGTTCTTGAACCTAAAGTGTCTAATGAACAGACTGCTAATGAAGGATTTGATGCAAATATTTTACATGCTCGTGGTGATGAACATATAGTGTCTAATGAGGGATCAAATGCAAGCATTTTGCAAGCTCCCATTGAAGGATTTAGTGTCTAATGATGATCTGCTATGTTGATAGAGAGATAGAGATTTGCAGGTATTGATGATAAGCAAAGTGTAGTACATTTTCATGGCTTGAGGAAACGTCGAGGCCATCTACCAGAAAGTCCCCGTATCATGACAACATAGCATAAATACTTTTCTAGTCTGTTGTGTGAAACTAATGGCATACTTGTGCAGGATAGATATATTGATATGCAGTTTGCGCATTGGTTATAGGTGCAATTACACTTCGATATTTTCAGCCAGAGAACGAGTAATTCACGCAGGTACAGTCCACGTTTGTAGTCCTTGTACACCATGTTGCATTTTGTGTTTTTTGGTGCTTACATCATTTAGTGTTTTATAATCTGGAACTACTTTGGATCATTAGCTGGTTTTCAAAGTGCATGTAGCTTCACATTTCCCAAGTTATGTTGATTTCCGGGGTGCAAGTGCCTTCATATTTTTTAAGTTAAATTTTCACCCCTGGTAACCTGAGAAATTTGTGTACCAATACATAGCAAAAAGAATCAGATCAAAATCACATTTCTGTGAATTATAAAAACTAATTTACTGGGTGCAAAATTTTCTGATTTTCAGCAGGATCAACACAACTATCACCGTAAGCTATCCTAAAGGTCTTACTTGGCACTTTATTGAAACAAAAGCTATAAAACATGATTACTATAGTATCATAATCATGTTGACACACAAAAACAGTAAGGGTAAATATTGGGTTGTCTCCCAACAAGTGCTTTTCTTTAATGCCTTTTTAGCTAGGCATGATGATGACAATGATGCTCACATCAAAGATAAGAATTGAAACATAACGGGAGCATCATGAAGCATATGACTAGCACATTTAAGTCTAACCCACTTCCTATGCATAGGGATTTTGTGAGCAAACAACTTATGGGAACAAGAATCAACTAGCATAGGAAAGCAAAACAAGCATAACTTCAAGATTTTCAACACACAGAGAGGAAACTTGATATTATTGCAATTCCTACAAGCATATATTCCTCCCTTATAATAATTTTTAGTAGCATCATGAATGAATTCAACAATATAACTATCACATAAAGCACTCTTTTCATGAGCCACAAACATAGAATTTTTATTACTCTCCACATAAGCAAATTTCTTCTCATGAATAGTAGTGGGAGCAAACTCAACAAAATAACTATCATGTGAGGCATAATCCAATTGAAAATTAAAATCAATATGACAAGTTTCATGGTTATCATTATTCTTTATAGCATACATGTCATCACAATAATCATCATAGATAGCAACTTTTTTCTCATAATCAATTGGAACCTCTTCCGAAATAGTGGATTTATCATTAAATAAGGTCATGACCTCTCCAAAACCACTTTCATCAATATAATCATCGTAAATAGAAGGCATGCTTTCATCATAATAAATATTCTCATCAAAACTTGGGGGACTAAAAATATCATCTTCATGAAACATAGCATCCCCAAGCTTGTGGCTTAGCATATCATTAGCATCATGGATATTCAAGGAATTCATACTAACAACATTGCAATCATGTTCATCATTCAAAGATTCAGTGCAAAACATTCGAATGCATTCGTCCTCTAGCAATTGAGCACAATTATTGGGATCCTTATTCTCACGAAAGACATTAAAAAGATGAAGCATATGAGGCACCCTCAATTCCAAGTTTTTTGGAATTTTCTTTTATAGACTAAACTAGTGATAAAACAAGAAACAAAAAGATTTGATTGCAAGGTCTAAAGATATAACTTCAAGCACTCACCTCCCCGGCAACGGCGCCATAAAAGAGCTTGATGTCTACTACACAACCTTCTTCTTGTAGACGTTGTTGGGCCTCCAAGTGCAGAGGTTTGTAGGATAGTAGCAAATTTCCCTCAAGTGGATGACCTAAGGTTTATCAATCCGTGGGAGGCGTAGGATGAAGATGGTCTCTCTCAAGCAACCCTGCAACCAAATAACAAAGAGTCTCTTGTGTCCCCAACACACCCAATACAATGGTAAATTGTATAAGTGCACTAGTTCGGCAAAGAGATGGTGATACAAGTGCGATATGGATGGTAGATATAGGTTTTTGTAATCTGAAAATATAAAAACAGCAAGGTAACTAATGATAAAAGTGAGCACAAACGATATTGCAATGCGTTGAAACAAGGCCTAAGGTTCATACTTTCACTAGTGCAAGTTCTCTCAACAATAATAACATAACTGGATCATATAACTATCCCTCAACATGCAACAAAGAGTCACTCCAAAGTCACTAATAGCGGATAACAAACGAAGAGGTTATTGTAGGGTACGAAACCACCTCAAAGTTATCCTTTCTGATCAATCTATTCAAGAGTCCGTAGTAAAATAACACGAAGCTATTCTTTCCGTTCGATCTATCCTAGAGTTTGTACTAGAATAACACCTTAAGACACACATCAACCAAAACCCTAATGCCACCTAGATGCTCCATTGTCACCTCAAGTATCTGTGGGCATGATTATACGATATGCATCACACAATCTCAGATTCATCTATTCAACCAACACAAAGAACTTCGAAGAGTGCCCCAAAGTTTCTATCAGAGAGTCAAGACGAAAATGTGTGCCAACCCCTATGCATAGATTCCCAAGGTCACGGAACCTGCAAGTTGATCACCAAAACATACATCAAGTGAATCAATGGAATACCCCATTGTCACCACATGTATCCCATGCAAGACATACATCAAGTGTTCTCAAATCCTTAAGGTCTCAATCTGATAAGATAATTTCAAAGGGAAAACTCAATCCACTACAAGAAGGTAGAGGGGGAGAAACATCATAAGATCCAACTATAGTAGCAAAGCTCGCGGTACATCAAGATCGTGCCAAATCAAGAACACGAGAGAGAGAGAGAGAGAGAGAGAGAGAGAGATCAAACACATAGCTACCGGTACATACCCTCAGCCCCGAGGGTGAACTACTCCCTCCTTGTCATGGAGAGCACCGAGATGATGAACATGGCCACCGGTGAGGGATCACCCTCCGGTAGGGTGCCGAAACAGGGTCTCGATTGGTTTTTGCTGGCTACAAAGGCTTGCGGCGGCGGAACTTCTGATCTATTGTGCTCCCCGATGTTTTTAGGGTATATGGACATATATATGCGAAAGAAGTCGGTCAGGGGAGCCATGAGGGGCCCATGAGGGTGGGGGGTGGGGGCGCCTCCCTACCTCGTGGCTTCCTTGAAGCTTCCCTGACGTCTACTCCAAGTCTCCTGGATTAATTCCGTTCCAAAAATAACTCTCCCAAAGGTTTCATTCCGTTTGGAGTCCGTTTGATATTCCTTTTCTTCGAAACATTGAAATAGGTTAAAAAACAGCAATTTGGGCTGGGCCTCCGGTTAATAGGTTAGTCCCACAAATAATATAAAAGTGTATAATAAAGCCCATAAACATCCAAAACAGGTAATATAATAACATGGAACAATCAAAAATTATAGATACGTTGGAGACATATCAGCCACCATCCAAAGCCTGATTGGTTTCATCGAGGCGGGAGGATCACAGAAAGCTGGCCCGCCACAGCCTCCCCAGGCAATGACAACGGCTCGTGCAGCTGGCCGTATGGAAGGGGCCACCCCACGGTGCAATCCCAACCACGACAAGCAGCATAGGAGCTACGAAACCAATAACTCGATAACATCTCTATGGCCTCTTCCGACCCTCTAGCGCGTTAAGGCCAATGGCGGGCCCCGGAGGATAGGCGGAGGGAAGGCGCGCGCTTCGTTGTTGAGCGGCACCGCGACAACCACCACCGGTCCAATGGATGCGATGGCCCCGACGTCGACGAGCCTGTGCTCGGAGATGGCGGGTGCATGTCTTTCGAGGTTGGATGCCCTGCCTTTACTCGTGAGCTACAGCAAGTCCGTTGGCCATCCGCTCACATGTTCAAGCGAGAGATACCCGAGAAGTATGACGGGAGGCTGAACCCGACAGAGTTCTTGAGCATCTACACCATCGCTGTTCAAGCTGCCGGGGGAAGAGATGATAAGGGGTTCGCCAACTACTTCCCTTTGGCACTCAAGTCAAATGTGAGGTCTTGGCTGATGCACCTGCCGTATAACTCCATTTCAACCTGGGATGACCTGTGCCATGAGTTCATTGGCGCGTTCATGGGAAGCTATCAAGAACCAGGGCGGCCCAGCGACTTGCAACTTCTCCAGCAGAAAGAAGGAGAGACTCCACAAAAGTACTTGCAGAGATTCAGCAGAGTCCACAAAAATATTCCAGACATCCGCCGGACAGCTGTGGTAGCTGCCTTCCAATCCAACGTGCGCAACCGCAGGATACATTCCAAGATGAACGTTCGGTTGCCCAAGACTATGAAGGAGCTTTACACCCTGGTGGACAATTGTGCTCGGGTGGAGGAGGGGAGGAAAATCCCTGGAGAGGAAGATTGCATCGACATCAACTCAAAGGATGACGACGAGACCACCAGTCAGAAGAAGAAGAATAAGAAGCGCAACAAGAAGCGCAAGGATAAGGCAGTGATGACCGTTGAGGGATCGGGCACACCTAGTACTGGCAAGAAGGCTAAGGCTGAAGCCCATGGCAAGGAAGTTGCCACGTGTGCTGACTGCTGGGAGGCTGCAGTTGTCGAGAAAGCTAGGAAAAGTGATGGAGCGTATTGCAAGATTCATTGAAACAAGGGCCACGATCTCCAGGAGTGTCATCAGGTTGAGCATCTCATCAAGAGGCAGAGGGCTGAGTATGAGAAGCATGATAAGGAAAAAGGTAGAACGGTATTGGCGGGAAGGGCACGGGCGGTGAAGCAAATCACCCCGGCAAGGCTCGTCGGAACCAATGGAAACCCGCCAGGGGCCAAGAGAAGGAGGATTGCAATGCTGAAAGTGATGGAGGGATGAAGATGAAACCAACGAGCAGGAATTCCAGAAGGCCACTGACGCCTTGTGTATTGACGGGGTTGCATCTTTCCACTCCTCTCAGCGCCAACTTAAACAGTGGGCTCGTGAGGTCAATGCCATGGAGCCAGCGGCAGGTTCTCGAAAGCCGGCGGTAGGTTCTCAGAAGCCGCTCAAGTGGTCACGCACGCCCATCATCTTTGATGAAGAGGTTCACCCCGACCGCATCACTATGGTAGGGTGCTTGTCGTTGTTGGTCTCACCAACAATCCAAAACCTCAAAGTCACAAAGATGTTGGTTGATGGTGGGGCCGGGTTGAATCTGATTTCCCCAAAGGTTATCAGCAAACTTCAGATAGCAGAAGAAGTTCTTAAGGCCACAGGCATGTTTCAAGGAGTCAATCCCGGCAGGAGTCGTCCTAAGGGAAAGATCACGTTGCCAGTGACATTTGGGGAGAGTTGCTACCGGACTGAGAAGATTGTGTTTAATGTGATCGACCTCCCCCTGCCGTACAATGGAATCCTTGGGCGCCCGTACCTGGCCAATTTCATGGCGGCATCCCACTATGCCTACAACACGTTGAAGATGCCAGGGACGATGGGCGTCATTTCCATTCCATCAGACAAGAAAGACGCAATTATTTGGGTGGATAAGATGTACCAGAACGCAATCGCGGCAGAGGCTGCTGAAGACACAGTTCCCGACAAGGAAAGCAAAGGAAAGAAAAAGGCTAGTAGGGACACCGTCAAGGAATCCGGGAAGCATACCTCTTTGGAATGTGCCACACCTGTTGATGACGTGCCGGAGAGTTCTAACAACAAGAGGTCCAAGGCTGTTGCACCCCATGTGAAAAAGATCCCGACAGGCCTGGCTGCCGCTGATGGTACTTTCACTATCAGTCCCACCCTTGATGACACATAAGAAAGCGCGCTCCTTACCTTCCTGCGGGCGAATGTCGATGTGTTTGCCTTGCAATGATCTTATATCCCCAGTGTTCCCAGGAAGGTAATCGGGCACTACCTTGCTATCTGCCCACATGCCCGACCCGTCAAGCAGAAGGTTTGGAAGCAGGCCTTGGAGTGGCAATAGTTCATTGCCGAGGAGATGAAGAAACTTGGGGCAGCTGGTTTGGTCAGAGGAGTACTACATCCAACATGGTTAGCAAACCTAGTGGTTGTGCACAAGGCTAATAGGAAATGGAGGCTTTGCATAGATTTCACAGATCTGAACAAGGCATGCCCGAAGGACCCATTCCCCTTGCCGCGCATCAACCAGATTGTGGATTCCACTTTCGGATGTGATTTGCTCCTTTCTGGATGCATACCCTGGATACCATCAGATTTTTATGTCCAAGGAAGACGAAGAAAAGACCTCATTCATCACCCCCATGTGGCACATATTGCTTCGTGCGCATGCCTATCGGGTTGAAGAGTGTCAGGTCCACTTTTGCAAGAGGAGTCCAAATTGGTTTTGAACCACAGTTGCACAGGAACATTGAAGGCTATATGGATGATAATGTGGTCAATACCAAGGACAGATCAACCCTCATCCAGGATTTAGAAGAGACATTTGCTAATCTGTGCAAGATCAACTTGAAGCTGAACCCGGAGAAGTGTGTGTTTGGCATTCCCTCCAGCAAGCTACTTGGTTACTTTGTGTCCCACCACGGGATTGAGGCCAACCCAGATAAGATCAAGGCCATTGAGCAGATTCAAGAACCCAAAACAGTTAAGGATGTGAGGCGTTTGACAGGATGCGTTGTCGCGCTTAGCAGATTCATCTCCAAGTCCGCCAAGCGTGCCTTGCCGTTCTTCAAGATTTTGAAGAAGGCATGACCCATGAAGTGGACCCCGGAAGCAGAGGCAACGCTGCAAGATTTGAAGACCTACTTGTATTTTGTGCCCACTTTGGTTGCACCCAAAACACAAGAGCTGTTGCTGCTATATCTGGCGGCGACTAATCAAGTGGTCAACGCAACATTTGTGGCACAACGAGAAGTGGAGAAGATAGCAGCCTCAACAGGTGTCCCGTCCAGGGAAGAGAGAGAGAACAACCCGGCAAGGCCAGATGTGGATTAGGACAAGGAGGAGCACGACAGCAGAGGCAACCCCATGGACGCGACAGGGAAGAAGGTGGTGCAGCGCCCAGTATACTTCGTCAGCTCCTTGTTGCAGGGGGCTAGATCCAGGTATTCTGGCATGCAAAAATTGATTTTTGGCCTTGTCATGGCCTCAAGGAAACCACACCACTACTTCCAAGCCCATGAGATCACGGTTGTCACACGCTTCCCATTGCAAAGGATACTCCGAAACCTAGAGGCTACCAACAGGATAATGGAATGGGCGTTGGAGTTATCCAGCTTTGGCCTGAAGTTTGAAAGCACATCAACAATTCAAAGCAGGGCATTGGCAGAGTTTATTACAGAATGGATGCCAACCCCTGATAAAGAAGTGCTGGAAATAGTTATCCCCGGTAAGGAAGCGCCCCGAGAATGGATCCTGTATTTTGATGGTGCCTTCTCCCTACAAGGAGCAGGGGCTGGCATGCTTCTCGTTGCTCCCACTGGAGAGCACCTGCAGTACGTAGTCCAGATGCATTTTCCCTAGGAGGAGGCAACCAACAATACAAAAGGGTATGAAGGGCTCCTTGCCGGGCTCAGGATTGCCACATAATTGGGAATCAAGAAGCTGATCATTCGAAGAGATTCACAACTTTTGGTGAGAAAAGTTAACAAGGATTACCAAAGTCCATTTATGGAGTCATACCTCGAGGAAGCGAGAAGATTGGAGGAGCGATTTGATGGATTGCAAACGGAGCACGTACCCTGTGCGGAAAACAACATTGCTGATCATCTATCAAAGTGTGCTGCGCAGAAGCTTCCTGTGGAACCAGGAACTTTTGCTCTCCATCTTACTCACCCCTCCGTATCCCCGACAACAATGGCTCGAAAAAGGAGGAAATTGGTCTCCGGTGAGTCTGTCCCGGTAGAGCCTCACAGGGCTCTTGGCAGGGACCCTGCCGGAAATAACTCCCCTTCAATTGCCGGGCTGCACCCTCCTGCCGGGCCACTGGTCCCCGCAGTCGAGGGATGCGGTCCGACAAATGAGGAGGTGCCGCTAGTCCTTATTGCCTCGCCCCAGATTCCAACTAGGGCAAGGCACATAGTCCATTTCCTCCAAACTGGAGAACTTCCCGAAGAGCAAAAAGAAGCGGAAAGAGTAGCCCGGAGGGCCAGTATGTATCAGTTTGTCGATGACACACCATACATAAGAAGGCCCAACAGTGTGAAATTGAAGTGCCTTTGTCGGGAATAAGGAAAGGAACTGCTGGCAGAAATACACAAAGGCATGTGCGGCTCCCACATTGGATCAAGGGCTTTAGTTGGGAAAGCATTCCGGCAAGGTTTCCATTGGCCCACAACCCTCCAATATGCGGTCGAGCTAGTCACCAAGTGTGAAGCCTGCCAGTTCCATTCCAAGAATATCCATCTGCCTGCCCAAGCACTTCACACAATCCCTTTGTCATGGCCCTTTTCGGTCTGGGGTCTTGATATCCTCGGCCCTTTCACCCTTGTCGGATTGTGGGATCCGCAAACCCTTGAGAGGTTCGAACTCTGGGGTGTGTGTGGACATCTCAACCTACCCAGCCTGCCTACTCGCGATCCTCCTAAGCCTAGCACGTCGAGCTCAAAGGGACAAGAGACACAACAATTTTATCCTAGTTCGGGCCACCGTTGTGGTGTAATAACCTACTCCAACATTTTGGTGGATTGCCTTGAAGGGCTGAGGATGAGCTAGTACAGTGGATGAACAAGCCTCAGGAGGGAGGTGTTCATGAGATGGTGTGGTGTATGCTAGTTCTACTTGTTCTAATCCCGTCTCCCTCCTTCTATGGTGGTGGCTAGTCCTATTTATAGTGGCCTTGGCCCTCTTCCCAAATGTGAGCGGGAAGGGATCCCACAACGGCCGGATTTGAAAGGGGACAAGTAGTACAGTCTATCATGACAAAAGTAGTCTTCGCCTACGAAAAGCCTCTGGTCGTGACGCGTCGATGGGCTCGTCGATGACCTCTATCCTGCCATCCTGGCGGTCTTGGTCTCGTTGCACCAGAATGGAAACCTTTGGCTGATTCCTTGGGACTCCGCGCCTACGCCCTGCTTCCTTTGCACCGAAGAGGAAACCTGCGCTCTGCGCCCGCCTAGTGCCTGCCTGGCCTTGGTCATCATGGCTCACGCCAGCTGAGCCTCGTGAGGCAACATTGCATAGAACTCTCTGCCCCTCAGGATCCAGCCTGAGGAGGCCGATTCCTTCGGGGGTCTTGGCATTGTCCGCCTCGCGAGGGTCGTGCAATGTTGGTGTTGAAGCTGGGCCATACCAGGCTATTAATGGAGCCACGTGGTGGGCCGCAGGCAGGCAAGGCTGGATACCCCCGAATCCAGGACGCCCACAGTAGCCCCCGGGCCAAGGCGCGCTCGGACTTGGCTTCCAGGCGAAGCCAAAGGGCAAGTGCGGAGCATTGCGGGCCCTAACCGCATGCAGCCTTGATGACGCGTGGAGATTGATGGGACGTGGGCAACTTCGCTTCCCCACACTACCTCGGCAACAACTCGACTTGACAACTGCATGCTGCATGTAGAGAGAATCATCATTACTGGAGATCGTGGGAGTCCGACAATTTACCTTCTCCCGGCTATAAATGTGCGAGCGGCCGGAGCCCCTGCCCATCTTTCTTTCGTCTTACTTCCATCTGCTTCTCTTCTGTCCGTCTTGCTCCCATGGTGCCGATTAGGAGGTACTCTACGGCAGAGAAGTGAAAGGCTCCTAGGGAGGGGCCTGACCCTCTCCGGCTGAAGAAACGGCTCCACCTTCTTGACAATGCCGGCGCGGGGCAAGAGGTGGCCAGGCCTTGTAAATCGAGGCCTCCGCCTGGCTTCCCCCTCCCCCTATATGCCCGCGCTCAAGATGAAGGAGTGCACCGTTGAGTGACGCCTGATGAAGATGGCAGGCCCGCCATTGCCCTGCTGACCGCACCACAGACACATGCCAAGGGTAGCTCGCGTGAGTTTGTGGTGTGGGCGGTGATGCCTCCCAACACCTGGATCCGACTCCCGTGGTTCTTCGCCAGCGAGGTACGTCCGAGGGGACCGGTTGAGATGTGGCTGCAGCACACAGGGTGCCGCAACTTCGCCGTCGGAGCTGAAGTCGAGGTGGTGCCGCCTGGAGACGTCTTCATGATGCGAGGATGGGGCGAGATCGCCCGGGCTTGTCGCGCGGAGGGAGCCCTGGCAATCCACTTCGAGTATGACAGTGCAGCCACTCTGCTCTTCAAGGTCTTCAACAAGGAGGGCGAATGGCTGGAATGCTGCCCCGGAGGAGACAACTCGAGGGACATTGTAGTGGGTGCTAGATATGCCGCTGCCCCCTTTGGCGGTTCATCCAGCAGCAGTGACGACTCCTGGGAATCCAACGACTCTCCTGAGCCTAGTGATTCTTCGGAGTTGAGAGACGATAGCTACGTGCCGCCAAGCTCCCGTCGAAGCCGAAGTGCAGCTGCGGCTGCTGCCCGGCGTCGCCGGCGGTGCCATAGGGCCTAGTAGTTGCCTTCCCTGCACACAGAATGGAGATCAGCCCCTGTGGGGCTTGTAAGGATCGGAATGTATTTAATATCAATGTCATTTCTTTTGATTTAGTGTTGGATGCGTGTATTCCAGTTCGGCTTGGTTCTCCCTTTTTCTTTTCCCTAGGTAGCGCGACGCTCTATGCCGACGAGACCCAGACTCCAGGCAGGCTTCAGCCGTCGCTAGTATGCCAGGTCGCGATGCCATGGTCAAGGCTAGGAGGTGAGAGGCCCGAGGTCCGGTAAGAGCTCGTGAGACGCGATGCTCACGAGGTCCCCCTTGGTGTGCAAGCAGCTGCATAGAGAATCAAAAAGGGGAGTAGAACTGCCAGAATGGAACTGCGAGGCGGGGCATGCAAGGAGCGAAATTGGTGCTGTAGCGAGTCGAGGCTTATCTTTTGGTGTCTTGGTCCATCAGGGAGATGATTCTTGCTCCTATGCCTGTGGTACTGTTAGGTGTGACCTGCATTGGCCACCTTCCTGCTTCGATCGCCATGGTGCTCTACATCCTCAGGACCGGCCCCTCAAGTGAGCTCAGCCGCCGCTGGTATGCCAGGTCATGATGCTGTGGTCAAGGCCAGGGGTTGAGGGCTGGAGAACCAGTAGGAGCTCCCGAGACGCGATGCTCGGGAGACCCCCCTTTAATGTGCAAGCGACTCGCAAGGCCAGATGGTGGTTGTCCCGGCCGACCCAATGCTCATTGCCAGGTGAACCTGCAGGTTAGATGAAAGGAAAGACCAGGACCCCCGGTGGAGAGGGCCTGCAGCACGAGGCACCGGTCCAAGGCACCGAGGACCTAGCGAGGTGGTGTACGCGAGGCGGGCCGTGAACCAGAGCTCGATCCCCGGGTTTATCAGCATTGCAGGGACGGACCCGAGCACAAGCGCCATGCCAACGTGAGTTGTCATGCAGCGATACATGAGAGGTATTAGTTAGCACACACGAAGGGCCATGAGCTGACGGTCATAGGGTGACAATCATAGATAAACTCATAGAAATGATTAGATAGTCCCGGTGAATGCAAAACAATACATGCCATAGGGCTAGACCCATACGGCCTGGGGATGATGCAGCCCGAGGAGCGCCCCCAAACTGAACGAACTAGAAAGATGTCACCTGGTACCATTGCTGAAGAGGTGTTGAAGTAGCCAAAAAACGCACGCCGCTGGAGCCGCTCCTCATGAGCCGCTATGGTGCCGAGACTCAAGAGACTCGGAGGGACCAAGAGGCTCCTAAAGGTGCTCCTCCATCTCCGCCAGTACCTGGTGCCTGGCCTTGCAGGTCGTCTAAGCATCCCTCATGCAGTGCTGGAATGCCTCAGCCGCGCCCGCCAGGCCAAAAGGCATGAGGACGTAGCTGTGAGGCGGACCCTCGCATCGGCCGACATGAGACGGCCACATGAGCTGCCGAGATGTGACCCTGTTGAGCCCGGGGATGTCAATGCAGATGCGGAACTCCTTACCCTCGCCAGGGCAGTGAGCTGTGCCATGCGGCAGGCGAAGATCGCCTTGCAGAACCCTTCCTTCCCGAATGTCCTTGATTGCCTTGCTGATGAACTCCTGAATGCCTGGTGCCTCACGCCTGCTGCCTTCTCCTGGGAAGCGTGCTCTGAAGAGCGCCTCCACATGGTGCCCGAGTGCCACTCTCGCGACATTGGATAGATCTGAGGCCCTCCAAAGGAGAGCCCCCGAGCCTAGCCTGAGAGGAGCGCCAGGCGTGCCTTCCTATGCAATGGGTGCAGGTGCCGCGTCTGGAGACGCAAGGCTCAGTGTTGCGTCCTCGAGTGATGCTTCCTACGAGACCCCTGTCCCAGTTCAACTTCTTCGTCTTGGGGGAGACCTCAGGAGGGAGGGCGCCATCCTTGTCTTCGGGGTTCTCAACTGCTGCAGCCTGGAAGGCGCGCTCGAGGGAGCATACTGCATCCTTTTCTTGACAGGAGACCGTGATGACGCTGCCGCTTCCTGGCAGCTTGAGGACGTTGTAGCCATGGTGCGTGGCCTCCATGAACTTGGCTAGTGCTGGGCACCTTAGGATGGCGTTGGATGGCAGGCAAATGTCGTCGAAGTCGAAGTCAATGAGCTCGGTGTGGTAGTTGTTGCGCTCGCCGAAGGTGACAGGGAGGCGAACCTGCCTGATCGGGTGTGTCGATCTGTCGGTCACTCCTGAGAATGGCTTGGTGGGGTGAAGTTGGTAGTATGGCACCTGAAGCCTGTCGAACGTCTAAACAGATAGAACTTTGATCCCCGCTCCACCATTGATGAGAGTTTTGGTGACGACCACGTTGCTGATGACGAGGGAGCAGAGCATGGGAAGCGCGCCAGCAGTGGCTGCACACTTGAGCCGGTCCGAGGAGTCGAAGGTGATGGCGCACTTGGACCACTTGAGAGGGCGAGTTGCTTCAGGCTTGGGGAACGCTGCATTCACCTCGCGTGTGAACTGCTTGAAGACGCGGTGGGAAGCCGGGGCCTGTGAGTTACCCAAGATGCAGACAATGGCCCGAGGCTCCTGGAAGCCCCTAGCCCCCTCGTCCTAGTGGTGATCTTCATTCCTTCTAGGTGGTGGAGGCAGAGGAGGCAAAGCTGTGTTGCCCTGAGGGCGGTCCTCACGAGGCTGCTCCCTCCAGTTTCCCTTGCGAAGCTGGCCCTACCAGCGGTCCTCACGAGGCTGGTCGCGCCACTCCTGACAATGATTGTGCCCGTCCCAGCATCCTCCACCACGTCCGCCTCCGCGATCGCAGCCTCGATCATTGCGCTCGGGGCGTCTATCGAGGCGCCCGTCGTGGAGGGCCCTGAGCTCCTGGCAGTCGTTGGTGTTGTGGCTGTGGACGTTGTGGAAGACGCAGAATGGACGGTTGCTCTTGGATGACTCGGGGTGGTCACAGCAGCGCTTCGTCTCTAGCTCAGCCGTAAGCACGGCTGGCCCCTTGTGCTTCACGTCTTTGGTCTTGGTCTTCTTGTCTTCTGGATCAGCATCGGGGAGCTCGAGGAGGGAGAGGCATCCTTCCTCAGCCCTTGCACACTTGTTCGCCATGTTGAACATCTCCAGAGCAGTGCAGAGATCCTCGTTGATGGCAAGATCCTCCTTCATCTTGACATCGCGGACACCATCGGTGAACACGGAGATGATGGCCTCGTCCGACACCTTGGGAATCTTGAGGCGAACGTTGTTGAAGCGCTGGATATACTTCTGCAGGGTCTCTCCAGGCTGCTGCTTGACACGGCGTAGGTCACCCGCGGCCGGCGGACGGTCGCGAGTGCCCTAGAAGTTCACAATGGAGCGGCTGCGCATCTCCTCCCAGGAATAAACCGACCCCTTAGTCAGGTTCAGGAGCCAAGAATGCATGCCATCCTTGAGGGCCATCGAGAACCAGTTTGCCATGATCTTCTCATCGCCGCTGGCCGCCTCGATGCTCAGCTCGTAGAGCTGCAGGAACTCGGTGGGGTCGGCAGTGCCGTCGTAGCATGGAGGCAGGTCAGGCTTGAACTTGCTTGGCCATACGATGTTGCAGAGCTCTGGAGTGAATGCGCGGCACCCTGCCATGTCCACCGGAGGTCTTCGAGGGGGTGGAAGCTAATCCTGGTGCACGCGCACCACCACCTCCTACGGTGGTACACGAGCCTGGTGCTGGGGCGCTGGAAGCACACGCGCTTCCCTCTACGGCCGCTGCACCACCTGAAAGCTCACATCACCCCGAGCTAGCACAGGGTGCGGCGGGTCACGCCGCGGAGCCATACGCCTTGGCTCGACGATGGCGCCCTGGGCCGGAGGTGGTGGAGGAGCCTCGTGCGCCACATCGCCCGCCGCAGGTGGTTGCTGAGGCAGCAAGCGAGCCGGCTCGGCGGAGCCCCCGTGCGCAACGCTGACGAGCTCAGCGATCCGCTTGAGCTACTCCTCATAGAGGTCATAGACCGGGCGGTAGCGAAGGAGCTCCCGTGCCATGAGCAGAGTGGACTGCACATTCGCCTGGCCGCGACGCGCGTGGGATGACGAAGCTTCTGGGGTCAGTGATGGAGTAGCGGTGCGGCCGTCACAGCGCACCGACGGGTGCAGCAATGAAGCTTGCTTCTCGTGTCCAGCAGGGCCCATGGAGGTGTTGGCCACCGAAGAAGGAGCACGGTAGGCACAACCGTCACCCACCATATCCGTCTGAGCGATGCGGGCAGTGACAGCAGCCCGACGCTCGGTGCGAGCCCAGCGCGCGTTGGCCATGGAGGTGTCGGAGTGGTGATGGATCGATCGATGGAAGAGAGGATCCGACGCGCCCCTACCTGGCACGCCAAATGTCGGATTGTGGGATCTGCAAACCCTTGAGAGGTTCGAACTCTGGGGTGCGTGCGGAGATCTCAACCTACCCAGCCTGCCTACTCGCGATCCTCCTAAGCCTAGCGCGTCGAGCTCAAAGGGACACGAGACACATCGGTTTTATCCTGGTTTGGGCCACCGCTGTGGTGTAATACCCTACTCCAGCGTTTTGGTGGATTGCCTCGAAGGGCTGAGGATGAGCTAGTACAGTGGATGAACATGCCTCAGGGGGTGAGGTGCTCTTGAGCAGGTGTGGTGTATGCTAGTTCTAGTTGTTCTGATCCCGTCTCCCTCCTTCTATGGTGCTGGCTAGTCCTATTTATAGTGGCCTTGGTCCTCTTCCCAAATGTGAGCGGGAAGGGATCCCACATTGGCCGGAGTTGAAAGGGGACAAGTAGTACAGTCTATCCTGACAAAAGTAGTCTTCGCCTGCAAAAAGCCTCTGGTCGTGATGCTACAGTGGGTTCGTCGATGACTGATACGTCTCCAAAGTATCTATAATTTTTGATTGTTCCATGCTATTATATTACCCGTTTTGGATGTTTATGGGCTTTACTTTACATATTTATATCATTTTTGGGACTAACCTACTAACCGGAGGCCCAACCCGTATTGCTATTTTTTTTGCCTATTCTAGTGTTTCGAAGAAAGGGAATATGAAACGGAGTCCAAATGGAATGAAACCTTCGGGAGCGTGATTTTTGGAACGAACGTGATCCAGAGGACTTGGAGTGCAAGTCAAGAAGCATTTGAGGCGGCCACGAGGGTGGAGGGCGCGCCCACCCCTACAAGGCGCGCCCCTATCTTGTGGGCCCCTCGGGTGGCCACTGACCTACTTCTTCCTCCTATATATACCCACGTACCCCGAGAATATCAAAGGAGCCAACGAAAAACTATTTCCACCACCGTAACCTTCTGTATCCGCGAGATCCCATCTTGGAACCTTCGCCGGCGCTCCGCCGGAGGGGGAATCGACCACGGAGGGCTTCTACATAAACACCATAGCCCCTCCAATGAGTTGTGAGTAGTTTACCACAGACCTTCGGGTCCATAGTTATTAGCTAGATGGCTTCTTCTCACTTTTTGGATCTCAATACCATGTTCTCCTCGATCTTCTTGGAGATCTATTCGATGTAACTCTTTTTGCGGTGTGTTTGTCGAGATCCGATGAATTGTGGGTTTATGATCAAGTTTATCTATGAGAAATATTTGAATCTCTCTGAATTCTTTTATGTGTGATTAAGTTATCTTTGCAAGTCTCTTCGAATTATCAGTGTTGTTTGGCCTACTAGATTGATCTTTCTTGCAATAGGAGAAGCGCTTAGCTTCGGGTTCAATCTTGCGGTGTCCTTTCCTAGTGACAACAGGGGCAGCAAGGCACGTATTGTATTGTTGCCATCGAGGATAAAAAGATGGGGTTTATATCATATTGGATGAGTTTATCCCTCTACATCATGTCATCTTTCTTAATGCGTTACTCTGTTCTTATGAAGTTAATACTCTAAATGCATGCTGGATGGCGGTCGATGTGTGGAGTAATAGTAGTAGATGCAGGCAGGAGTCGGTCTACTTGTCACGGACGTGATGCCTATATACATGATCATGCCTAGATAATCTCATAATTATTCATTTTTTTATCAATTGCTCTATAGTAATTTATTCACCCACCGTAATACTTATGCTATCTTAAGAGAAGCCACTAGTGAAACCTATGGCCCCCGGGTCTATCTTTTATCATATAATCTTTCAATCTACTTTTATTTGCATCTTTACTTTTCCAATCTATATCATAAGATACCAAAAATATATTTATCTTATCATACTATCTCTATCAGATCTCACTTTCGCAAGTGGCTGTGAAGGGATTGACAACCCCTTTATTGCGTTGGTTGCGAGTTCTTTGTTTGTTTGTGTAGGTGCATGGGACTTTTGAGGAGCCTCCTACTGGATTGATACCTTGGTTCTCAAGAACTGAGGGAAATACTTACGCTGCTATTGCTGCATCACCCTTTCGTCTTCAAGGAAAACCAATGCAAGCTCAAGACGTAGCAAGAAGGATTTCTGGCGCCGTTGCTGGGGAGGTCTTCGCTCAAGTCAAGACATACCAAGTACCCATCACAAACTCATCTCCCTCGCGTTTACATTATTTGCCATTGGCCTCTCGTTTTCCTCTCCCCCACTTCACCCTTGCCATTTTATTCGCCCTCTCTTTCCCAATCTCCTCTCTCTTTTGTTTGCCTCTTTTTGTTTGCTTGTGTGTTGGATTACTTGTCGCCATGGCGCAAGATAATACAAAATTATGTGATTTCTCCAATACCAATAATAATGATTTCCTTAGTACTCCGATTGCTCCTCTTAATGGTGTTGAGTCTTGTGAAATCAACACTGCTTTGCTGAATCTTGTTATGAAAGATCAATTTGCCGGCCTTCCTAGTGAAGATGCCGCTACCCATCTAAACAACTTTGTTGATTTGTGTGATATGCAAAAGAAAAAAGATACGGATAATGATATTGTTAAACTGAAGTTATTTCCGTTTTCACTCAGAGATCGTGCTAAAGTTTGGTTTTCGTCTTTGCCTAAAAATAGTATTGATTCTTGGAACAAGTGCAAAGATGCTTTTATCTCTAAATATTTTTCCTCCCGCTAAGATCATCACTCTTAGGAATGATATTATGAATTTTAAACAACTTGATCATGAGCATGTTGCCCAATCTTGGGAAAGAATGAAATTGATGATTCACAATTGCCCTACTCATGGTTTGAATTTATGGATGATCATACAAATTTTTTATGCCGGATTGAATTTTGCTTCTAGAAATCTTTTAGATTCGGCCGCGGGAGGCACGTTTATGGAAATCACTTTAGGAGATGCTACAAAACTTCTTGATAATATTGTGGCTAACTATTCTCAATGGCACACCGAAAGTTCTACTAGTAAAAAAGTGCATGCTATAGAAGAAATTGATGTTTTGAGTGGAAAGATGGATGAACTTATGAAATTGTTTGCTACTAAGAGTGCTCCTCTTGATCCTAATGATATGCCTTTGTCTACTTTGATTGAGAATATAATGAATCTATGGATGTGAATTTTGTTGGTAGGAATAGTTTTGGAAACAATGCTTATAGAGGAAACTTTAACCCTAGACAGTTCCCTAGTAATTCCTCTAATAATTATGGAAATTCCTACAATAATTCTTATGGTAATTTTAATAAGATGCCCTCAGATTTTGAGAATAGTGTAAAAGAATTTATGATCTCTCAAAAGAATTTTAATGCCTTGCTTGAAGAAAAATTACTCAAAGTTGATGATTTGGCTAGGAACGTTGATAGACTTTCGCTTGATGTTGATTCTTTGAAACTTATATCTACTCTTCCTAAGCATGATATCAATGAGTTTCTCAAAGCAATGAGAATTTGCATTGATGAGTGCAAGGAAAGAACCGCTAGATTGCGTGCTAAGAAAGATTGCTTTATAAAAGCATGTTCTTCTGTTTCAATGAAAATAATGATGAAGATCTTAAAGTTATCGATGTGTCCCCTATTAGATCTTTGTTTTGCAATATGAATCTTAATAATGATGGGACTGGAGGTGAGTCAACTTTAGTTAAAAGGCGTCCCAATAATTCGGAGTTTTTAGATCTTGATGCTAAATTTGGTAAAAGTGGGATTGGAGATGTCAAGACTTTAAATAGCATTGAACCCACTATCTTGGATTTCAAGGAATTTAATTATGATAATTGTTCTTTAGAAGGTTGTATTGCCTTGTTGCAATCCGTTGTGAATTCTCCTCATGCTTATAGTCAAAATAAAGCTTTTACCAAACATATTGTTGATGCCTTGATGCAATATTTTGATGAAAACTTAATTTGGAAGTTTCTATACCTAGAAAACTTAATGATGAGTGGGAACCTACTATAAAGATTAAAATTAAAGATCATGAGTGTTATGCTTTGTTTGATTTGGGTGCTAGTGTTTCCATGATTCCGAAAACTTTATGTGATATTCTAGGTTTCCATGATCTTGATGATTGCTCTTTAATTTGCACCTTGCGGATTCCACCATTAAAAAGCCAATGGGAAGGATCATTGATGTTCTCATTGTTGCAAATAGAAATTTTGTGCCCGTAGATTTTATCGTTTTTGATATAGATTGCAATCTTCTTGCCCTATTATTCTTGGTAGACCTTTCCTTAGAACGATCGACGCGATTATTGATATGAAGGAATGGAATATTAGATTCCAATTTCCATTAAGGAAAGGCATGGAGCACTTTTCAAGAAAGAAATTAAAATTACCTTATGAATCTATCATGCGAGCTACTTATGAATTGAGTGCCAAAGATGGCAATACTTAGATCTATCCTCGCTTTTATGCCTAGCTAGGGGCGTTAAACGATAGCGCTAGTTGGGAGGCAACCTATTTTTATTTGTGTTTTTTGTTTTTGTTTCTGTTTAGTAATAAGTTTTGCATCTACCTTCTGTTTAGATGTGTTTTTATGTTTTAATTAGTGTTTGTGCCAAGTAGAACCTATAGGATAACCTATGGTGATAGTTAATTTGATTCTGCTGAAAAACAGAAATTTTGCGCGCATGAAAATAGTTTTGTTAATTCACATAAACGTGCTTTTGCATTGATTCTTTTTGCCGTAGATCAATAGAAACATTTCCCAGGACTTCCTATTTTGGTAGGATTTTTAGAGTTCCAGAAGTATTCGAGGGTTACAGATTGCTATAGACCGTTCTGTTTTTGACAGATTCTGTTTTTCGTGTGTTGTTGCTTATTTTGATGCATCTATGGCTAGTATTAAGTGGTATGAACCATAGAGAACTTGAAATACTGTAGGTTTAACACCAATATAAATAAATAATGAGTTCATTACAGTACCTTATGTGGTGATTTTGCTTTGTTTCACTAACGGAGCTTATGAGATTTCCTGTTGAGTTTTGTGTTGTGAAGTTTTCAAGTTTTGGGTAAAGATTTGATGGACTATGGAATAAGGAGTGGCAAGTGCCTAATGTTGGGGATTCCCATGGCACCCCAAGATATTCAAGAATATCCAAAAGCCTAAGCTTGGGGATGCCCCCGGAAGGCATCCCCTCTTTTGTCTTTGTTTATCGGCAACTTTACTTGGAGCTATATTTTTATTCTCCACATGATATGTATTTTGCTTGGAGTGTCTTGTATGATATTAGTTTTTGCTTTTTAGTTTTCCACAATAATCCTTGCTGTACACACCTTTTGGGAGAATCCCACTTGATTGGAATTTATTAGAATACTCTATGTGCTTCACTTATATCTTTTGGGCTAGATAGTTTTTGCTCTAATGCTTCACTTATATCTTTTAGAGCACGGCGATGGCTTAATTTTGTAGAAATTTCTAGTCTCTCATGCTTCACTTATATTATTTTGAGAGTCTCTTAGAACAGCATGGTATTTGTTATGGTTATAAAATTGGTCCTAGAATGGTGGGCATCCAAGTTGGGTATAATAAAAACTATCATAGGAAGTGAATTGGATGCTATGATCAATTTGATACTTGATAATTGTTTTGAGATATGCAGGTAGTGATATTAAAGTCATGCTAGTTGGGTGATTATGAATTTAAAGAATGCTTGTGTTGAAGTTAGCAAGTCCCGTAGCATGCACATATGGTTAAAGTTGTGTAACAAATTTGAAACATGAGGTGTTCTTAGATTGGGCATCCTTATGAGTGGCGGTCGGGGACGAGCAATGGTCTTTTCCTACCAATCTATCCCTCTAGGAGCATGCATGTAGTGCTTGGTTTTTGATGACTTGTAGATTTTTGCAATAAGTATATGAGTTCTTTTGACTAATGATGAGTCCATGGATTATACGCACTTTCACCTTTCCATCATGGATAGCCTCTTCGGTACCGTGCATTGCCCTTTCTCACCTTGAGAGTTGGTGCAAACTTCGCCGGTGCATCCAAACCCCGTGATATGATACGCTCTATAACACATAAACCTCCTTATATCTTCCTCAAAACAGCCACCATACCTACCTATTATGGCATTTCCATAGCCATTCCGAGATATATTGCCATGCAACTTTCCACCATTCCGTTTATCATCATGACACGCATTACTATTGTCATATTGCCATTGCATGATCATGTAGTTGACATCCTATTTGTGGCAAGGCCACTTTGCATAATTTTTCATACATGTCACTCTTGATTCATTGCCCATCCCGGTACACCGCCGGATGCATTCATATAGAGTCATATCTTGTTCTAGTTTTAAGTTGTAACTCATGAGTTGCAAATCAATAAAAATGTGATGATCATTATTGTTAGAGCATTGTTCCCAAAAACAAAAAAACAAAAAGAAAAAGAAAAAAAAGGCCAATAAAAGGAAGGCCAAAAAAAGGAAAATAAATAAAAAGGGGGCAATGTTACTATCTCTTTTCCAAACTTGTGCTTCAAAGTAGCACCATGTTCTTCATATAGAGAGTCTCATATGTTGTCACTTTCATATACTAGTGGGAATTTTTCATCATAGAACTTGGCTTGTATATTCCTACGATGGGCTTCCTCAAAATGCCCTAGGTCTTTGTGAGCAAGCAAGTTGGATGCACACCCACTAGTTTTCTTTTGTTGAGCTTTCATACATTTATAGCTCTAGTGCATCCTTTGCATGGCAATCCCTACTCCTCATGTTGACATCAATTGATGGGCATCTCCATAGCCCATTTATTATCCTCGTCAATGTGAGACTTTCTCCTTTTTTGTCTTCTCCACACAATCCCCATCATCATATTCTATTCCACCCATAGTGCTATATCCATGGCTCACGCTCATGTATTGTGTAAAAGTTGAAAAGGTTTGAGATTATTTAAGTACGAAACAATTGCTTGGCTTTTCATCGGGGGTGTATAATTTGGGAGCATTTTTGTGTGACGAAAATGAAGCATAGCCTAACTATATGATTTTTGTAGGGATGAACTTTCTTTAGCCATGTTATTTTGAGAAGACATGATTGCTTTGATTAGTATGCTTGAAGTATTACTATTTCTTATGTCAATATGAACTTTTATTTTGAGTCATTTGGATCTGAACATTCATGCCACAATAAAGAAAATTACATTGAGAATTATGCTAGGTAGCATTTCACATAAAAAATTCTGTTTTTATCATTTACCTACTCGAGGACGAGCAGGAATTAAGCTTGGGATGCTTGATACGTCTCCAACATATCTATAATTTTTGATTGTTCCATGCTATTATATTACCCATTTTGGATGTTTATGGGCTTTACTTTACATATTTATATCATTTTTGGGACTAACCTACTAACCGGAGGCCCAACCCATATTGTTGTTTTTTTTGCCTATTTCAGTGTTTTGAAGAAAAGGAATATCAAACGGAGTCCAAACGGAATGAAACCTTTGGGAGCGTGATTTTGGGAACGAACGTGATCGAGAGGACTTAGAGTGCAAGTCAAGAAGCAGTCGAGGCGGCCACGAGGGTGGAGGGCGCGCCCACCCCTACAGGGTGCGCCCCCTATCTCATGGGACCCTCAGGCGGCCACCGACATACTTCTTCCTCCTATATATACCCACGTACCCCGAGAACATCAAAGGAGCCAACAAAAAACTATTTCCACCACCGTAACCTTCTGTATCCACGAGATCCCATCTTCGAGCCTTCGCCGGCGCTCCGCTGGAGGGGGAATCGACCATGAAGGGCTTCTACATCAACACTATAGCCCCTCCTATGAGTTGTGAGTAGTTTACCACAGACCTTCAGGTCCATAGTTATTAGCTAGATGGCTTCTTCTCACTTTTGGATCTCAATACCATGTTCTCCTCGATCTTGTTGGAGATCTATTCGATGTAACTCTTTTTGTGGTGTGTTTGTCGAGATCCGATGAATTGTGGGTTTATGATCAAGTTTATCTATGAGAAATATTTGAATCTCCTCTGAATTATTTTATGTGTGATTAAGTTATCTTTGCAAGTCTCTTCGAATTATCAGTTTGGTTTGGCCTACTAGATTGATCTTTCTTGCAATAGGAGAAGTGCTTAGCTTTGGGTTCAATCTTGTGGTGTCCTTTCCCAGTGACAACAGGGGCAGCAAGGCACGTATTGTATTGTTGCCATCGAGGATAAAAAGACGGGGTTTATATCATATTGCATGAGTTCATCCCTCTACATCATGTCATCTTTCTTAATGTGTTACTATGTTCTTATGAACTTAATACTCTAGATGCATGCTGGATAGCGGTCGATGTGTGGAGTAATAATAGTAGATGCAGGCAGGAGTCGGTCTACTTGTCACGGACGTGATGCCTATATACATGATCATGCCTAGATAATGTCATAATTATTCCCTTTTTTATCAATTGCTCGACAATAATTTGTTCACCCACCGTAATACTTATGCTATCTTGAGAGAAGCCACTAGTGAAACCTATGGCCCCCGGGTCTATCTTTTATCATATAAGCTTTCAATCTTCTTTTATTTGCATCTTTACTTCTCCAATCTATATCATAAAATACGAAAAATATATTTATCTTATCATACTATCTCTATCAGATCTCACTTTCGCAAGTGGCCGTGAAGGGATTGACAACCCCTTTATTGCGTTGGTTGCGAGTTCTTTGTTTGTTTGTGTAGGTGCATGGGACTTTTGAGGAGCCTCCTACTGGATTGATACCTTGGTTCTCAAAAACTGAGGGAAATACTTATGCTACTATTGCTGCATCACCCTTTCCTCTTCAAGTAAAACCAACACAAGCTCAAGATGTAGCAATGACCTCCGTCCTGACATCCTGGCGGTCTTGGTCTCGTTGCACCAGAATGGAAACCTTTGGCTGATTCCTCGGGACTCCACGCCTACTCCCATCTTCCTTTGCACCGAAGAGGAAACCTGCGCTCTGCGCCCTCCTGGCGCTCGCCTGGCCTTGGTCGTTATGGCTCACGTCAACTGAGCCTCGAGAGGGAACATTGCATAGAACTCTCCGTCCCTCAGGAGCCAGCATGAGGAGGCCGATTCCTTCGGGGGTCTTGGTGTTGTCCGCCTCGCGAGGCTTGGCCCCTCGTGAGGGTCATGCGGTGTTGGTGTTGAAGCTAGGCCATACCAGGCCGTCGATGGAGCCACGTGGTGGGCCGCAGGCAGGCAGGGCTGAATACCCCCGAATCCAGGATGTCGACAGCTCTAGCTGCCGGGGGCTTTGAATTCTTGTTCATTGCAATTGACAAGTTTACAAAGTGGCCAGAAGTGGATGCCATGAGGAAGGTGACTTCTTAGTCAGCTATCAAGTTCTTGAAAGGATTGGTGTGCCTCTTCGGGGTCCCTTCTCGGATTATCACCGACAATGGCACCCAGTTCACGAGTCGCGCCTTCATTCAATATGTTCATGCCCTTGGAAGCATGGTCTCATTTGCTTCTGTTGCACATCCCAGAAGCAATGGACAAGCTGAGAGGGCGAACGCTGAAGTGCTGCGAGGACTCAAGACAAGAACATTTGATAAGTTGCAGAAGTGCGGCAGGCGATGGATCGATGAGCTGCCGGTGGTTCTTTGGTCCCTTAGAACGACACCAAATCGAGCTACTAGGAAGAATCCCTTCTCCCTAGTCTATGGGATAGAAGCAGTTATCCCTATGGAACTCATCTACGGGTCACCTCGAGTACTTGCCTATGATGAAGTAGTGCAGGAACAGCACCGGCGTGACGACACTGTGCTTCTCGAGGAGAACCATCTCCGGGCTGCTATGCGTGCTGCATGCTACCAGCAAGCCCGCGTCGCTATCACAGCCGCAGGGTTCATGCCCGGTGTTTTGAGGAAGGCGACCTTGTCCTTAGGCATGTTCAGTCCGCCAAGGGTACAAATAAGCTGACACCGAAGTGGGAAGGCCCTTACTGGGTAGTACGAGTCACCAGACCTGGCGTAGATCTGGAGACCGGAGATGGCATCGAATTGCAAAACTCATGGAATATTGAGCATCTACGCAAGTTCTACCCATAAGGCGCAGCTGTCGGGCCTTGCCTGGCAGCCACCCTTTTGTACAGGTCTTGCCTCAGTTGCATGTAACCCCTTGTACAAAGCCAAGCGCAGACCCTGAGCACCAGAGAAATAAATGAAGCGCCAGGGGGGGGGGGGCGACAAGTTGCATGCATGCATAAGCATATCATGAGCATCGCATGTTCATGTAGATAAGATCGCATCGGGCATCATTTTCATCTGGATAAACTGCAGGCTCCTGCCATGGACCCAATCCCCAAGAGGAGATGAGAAGATGAGCCAGCACTGCAGTTTCCGACAAGTCAAACAAATAAGTTCTTTCTCTTATCCATACATGTTCTGTAAGTAAGGACTTGTGCATGAGAAACCCCTGCTATCCTTTGAACTTAGGTGCTCCTACCCTTCGACTTGAACGTTGCTTTGGTCGGGATGGTCGCAGTGGCCTTTGATGGATAAGGACTGGTAGGGGGCTGGTCCCTTTTTACGGTTTGTGCCTAGTAGGCCTACTCCCCGGCAACAAAACAGAGGGTACCGAAAGAATAGCCTGCCGGGGGAAACTCGTTTACTTAAAAATATAGAGGCATCCCACCTCTTCATGGACATATACATGCATGAGTCCCCGACAAGGTTTATCTTTTTTCAGTAATATGCTGATCAAACAAGTACAGACCTTACAAGACACAATCATGGATTCAAGAGATTACATTATTTGAACTAAAATTTGGCAAGTGCCTACAGATTTAAGATTGAAAAAGATAAGTGCCCCATAATCTCCTCTTTTTGTTTTCCATCCGCCAGGTATTGCAGTGGGAAGAGGAGAGAACTAAAGGAGCGCCCAAGTGGGAGCCCACCCCAGTCTTGCCATGGCCTGCCGGGTGCAGCCTGACAAGATTGAGAGTGGCGAGGCTATGAAGGAGGGGCACAAAGAGCAGCCCGGCGGTGCCCTGGTCACCACCTCCAGGACCAGTCAGAAGCCCCAGCGCAAGCGCCGGCAGGGAGGGCCGTCGGAGCTCAGCTAGAAGACTGCTAGAGGTGGCAAAGGCACCAAGAGAGTGGCTCCCTCCCCGGTGATCGAGAGGTTGGTGATGATGGTGCCGGGAAATGGAGGGGAAGAACGAAAAGACGAGGCAGCAGGTCGCCAGTACGAGACGAACGCGTCGGTGCCATCGTACTCTGACCTGACAGCCTGCCTCCCGCCTTATTTGTCTTACCTAGCTTCGTCTTCATCAATGCCGCTCCAGGGAGACGCTGGCCTCTCGGTCTGGTACCCCCCAAGGAGATGGCGGGCAATCGCAATGACCAGGGCGCTCAAGGTGCACCACTCCCAACTTGGCGGGCAGGAAGGCGCCCTCCTCTTCGACATCAGCCCCAGTTCCGAGGGAAGGGGCAGTGCTGGGATTATGAATGACCCCGAGCTCCTCAACTCGGACGGGCGTCGAAGGCTCCAAGAACCTGGTCGCCGAGTTGATGAACTGCAATAGCTTGCGGTAGGGTACCACGCCCCCCCCGCCAGATGGCCGGCCAAGGTAGAGGAGGCAAGCATTTCACCACAATAGGAAAGCTTGATATCTCCTGCACCGCGAATGGCTCGCCCACCGTGCCGCCTCTGGACCCGGACCAGACTCACTCCCCAAAACATCAACACGAGCACTTGGCGTCATCATCCCTAAGCTAGGGCCCGGGGTCCAGCCCCGGGCTCTCCCTTTCAGCATATCCAGGAGAAATCAGAGAATGGAGGAAGAGAAGAATTTGGATGAATGCCTCCGCTCCTCCCCCGCTCCTCCTTTTATAGGCGAGCTAGGGCTGGGGGCTGATTCCCCTGTAGGTAACCGCCATCCTGCTCCACCAATCCAAAGAGACCGGGCCCCTGCCTTGATGCTCTCCCGCACCACGCGCCTACCTACCCCACTCAATGCATGCAACATACATGGCTAAGGATAAGGGCATGGTGGGAAGAGTGAATTGGCAGTTACCCGCCCATGCATTAAAGTCATTCACGGGGCATTACAAGAATGACCCCACCACAATTGGCGTTGCACGACGTGTGGGAGAACCGGAAACTGACCCAAGCTCAGGTTAAGGAAGAAGCAAAGAAGATCTCAAAGGGCGGAGCCACCTTGGCCAGTGGCACGTTTGTGCCTGGCCCAGAGGCTCCTGTCGGTGCAACAAACCCTAGGTCCGTTGCCCGGAATGTGCACATGTGCAAGGACAAGATTACAGCACCAGGATCAGACCAAGCAAGAGGGATCAATTCTTTGGCAGGGCCAAAGTGCAGATCAAGAAGAACAAGATGAGCCAGAGAAGCAAGATATCACTAAGAAAGAACCTCCCTTGCCAAGCAGGCAAGCCTGGCAAGGTTGGGTTTGCCCTGGAAGTAAGCTTCCAGATGTCCCGGCAGGCATGCCGGGGCTTGCGGAGGCAGGCCAGTCCACCGATCCACCTCACAAGTCACGCAAGTCATAGATCAGTGCGGTATCAAGCCCCAAGTTGACTAAGTGGCTGCTTTTTCCACATGGCAGCCACTTCCTATAGCAAACACCTCCATATGACACCCGTCCAGAGACGTGTCAAGCAAGCAGGCACGAAGCTGGCAAGACAACCCGACAAGGGTTACCGGGCATGCTCTGATGTGACACTCAACAGCACATTTAATGTGCTCTGTCAGCTTGTAGAGTTAGGTATGATAGCACTATTTGCTATCTAATCAGTACGTAAAGACTGATTTGCCATTGTGATGACCCCTTGCTCTATAAAAGGAGGCCCGTGGCAGCCATAGAAGAGGTTCGGAGATCCAGCCATTCGGACCCTAACACGTTCATACAAGCGTAGCCACTCTCGCCCCGAGGCAACCCTGCCGGGCAAGTGTGCTGCATTCACCACCATTATCCACCATCAATCCACCAAAGTAGGAATAGGGTTTTACGCCTCATGGCAGCCTGAACCTGGGTAAAATTGGCCGTGTGATCTCTGTCGCGCTGTGTTACGCTTCTTCGCTCTTTGTGCAACGTGCCCATCTCCCTGCCAAACCAAAAGGAGCCCATGGCCCCATAGGTGGCTGTGGTTTCCCACGATAGTGGACCACCCAGTGCGGTGGACGAGGGTGTAGATGAGGTAGCTCCGGTGCGGTGGTGAAGCATGACCGTCGTCATCTGGCACAGAGGTGGGGAAAGAGATGAGACGAGGGGCAATTCGAATTTTGCTTGGGTTGGCGGCGAATTAGGGATTTGAGCGCTCTTGGCACGGACGGGGACGATGGAGAAGGGAGATTTTGCAGGGCTGGAATTGGGGCGGCCAGATATTTCAATCCGAAACATGGAAGCGTGAACTTATTTTGTCGTCGTGGTTGGGTTCTAGCATCCGTAAGACACACGCGACCACCACGACACAACCCTAGTTTGCCTACATTTGAGAATTCAAATGAATCTTCTTTCATTTTAAAATGAATCTGTATGTATTACCATGCCCGTGTTTTCATTGCAAATAATTATTCATTTGAAACGGGATACTATAAATTAATTAATGAGGAGTTATTTCAATTAGAGTGTGTGTCACATAACAATCTCCAATTCTAATGTGGATTTCGCATTTCACGGTATCCACGCTACTTTTTAATACAATTTCATATGTATAAGATGAACACCATGGTAGTGAGAAAACTTTGGATGGATTCAAACATATGACCTACAAAATAGTAGAACAATCGAGTCAATATCAACTTTCCCAAACCTAGTATGGCACGAATTTGAAATAATTACGAAAGCCATATGCATGGTCCTCAATTCAAATCTTACAATGTACACTAAATTGAAACGTCGATATTAAGTCTCGTACTATCTACATTAAAATGTTGTTTTTAGCCCCACCCCCTCGGCACACATGCTACATACTTCCTGTATCGATCAATCTTCCTCTCCTAACGACCTTAGAAAGCTATCGGTTTCCGACACACGTTCATTCTTTCTCTCCATGTTTTGATCTCTAACTCTCTCAACCACACAACCCCCTTTTCCACTATGTTACCAAATGTATCTCTCTCACACACCCACCATTGCACTCCATGCTGAGCTCTCTCTCTCGCTAGATACATGCATTGCCTATCTAGACCTCCCTCTCGTGCGAAAGCACGCACATTGTTTATCTAGGTCACTCTCTCTCGAGACTATCTCACTCTTTCTTTCGCACGGCGGCCCACACTCGCTCAATCTCGCTCTCTTTATCTAAGTCTCGATTAACCTTGCTTTCTCACACACAAAAATGATATATCTCCCTGTTCGGGTCTTGATCGACACACTCTATACTCTCTCATGCAGATTGTCTATCTAGGTCAGTCCATCCAAGCCGCCCCCACTCTTTCGACCTCATGGCGGGCCACACTCGCCCAATCTTTCTCTCTTTCTCTCTCTATGTATGTCAAGATTGACCTTGCTCTTTCTCAGACACAAATGATATATCTCCATTTTTGAGCCTAGTTTGACATATTCATATTGTATACTCTCTCACGCACATTGTCTATCTAGATAAACTCTCTCCAACCAGTCTCACTCTTTCGATCGCATGACGACCCACACTCACTCAATCTCTCTCCCTTTATCTATGTAATCGATTGACCTTGCTTCCTCCCACACACAAAATATATCTACATGTCTATGACTGGATCATCACTCAAGCTCTATCTTATAGCCCTCACCCTTCCCAAAAGCTCAGTTGGACAATATCTCTCTAGACCATATATATATTTTCAACGAATGCCAAACCACACTCACTTTGTCTCTCTATCTATTCGTGTCTCGATTGACCTCGCTTTCTCACGCCGTATCTTCCACGCATTGAAGCTACCTCTCCATCCCTCACAGAGCCAGAGCTATTTACATTGCGAGGGGGACTCCAACCTTGGATTAATTTCTGAAGGCATTTATTCTGGAGGGTTTAGATTATATTTTCGTAGCATTCGGCCCACAACTCCAAAGACCGTTGCAACCCCCGCACCTTCCCTAATTGATTTCCCTCTGGCTCGGTCATCGTTCTCTCACACGTCCTTTCTCACCTTCCATGCCGCACCATGGTATTTTGGCAAAAAACTCTGTTGTTCTCTTTAATGATTACAAATAAGCTACAAAACTACACCGATAGTCCACCTGTAATGGAACAAATTTCGACCTACAAATTAAAGTGCTACAAACTACACACCGAGGGCCCACCTGTCATGGAACAAATTTGGACCCATATATAATAAATTAAAAATGAAAAAGGACGAGGATCAAACATGCGGCCAGGGCCTTCAAGCCGCATGTCAATAGACAACATTTGTTGTACCCCCTTTGTTGATATAATGTTTTTATATTACCACACCCTACTTAATGGATAACAGTACATTAGTGGGACCGACTCGTTAGCACATACTATTCTCCTTCACTTACTGGTGGGTTCCATGTCTGCTCTCTCTCTCTCTCTCTCCTCCCCTTCTACGTTTAGACGCATGGCCAAACATGAAGAACACATGGGCGATGTTGTTGTTGACCATATCTGGACGCACTCACAAGTTACGACACCAGTTTCACGTACTACTAGTAGTAGTATTATACATGTAACAAGTTTAGGAACAAAAGTGACCGTGACGGACAAGTTAGGCTAGTTGTAGTACTATTTATCTACTACTCCATATTAATTAAACGCATGGATAAATGGATGTATCGCCTAGTGCTCGAACAAGGGGACTGGTCGCGCCCTACAAGTATTTAGAATTGACTTCCCTAAAAATATATTTGGAATTGATGTGGTATTTAATATGAAATGTTTGCGATGAGAAGGAATACATGTGGCTTGACGACATTTTATATTTAATTTGATACGGCTCTAGCAGAACATTCAATCGATCAAACCATACATTTCATTCAGTCTGACTCTGACTTTGTGTTCATATGATGATCGAACTAAAATAAATAAAAATGATAAATCCCAAACTTTCAGATTTTAGCATGGCAATCCAAACGTTTTTCATGGCAAATTTGATTACGCGGTGGTTGCAGGGGCGTCTTGCGGTGGGAAGCGGCTCCTCTGCCGTGCTCTGTGTGTCGTTGGGCCACTGACCGACGGCGATGGCGACGGCGGCGTCTTGCGCCGTTCTTGGCGTACTCCTGGACGTTGGCCCTAGCTTCAAGGAAGGCCAGAATGTTCTAGATTTTGGTCTCCAAGAGCGAGTCAACTGGCGGGAGGAGGCGACTATTGTTGGTGTAAGGAAGCGGATGACGGTGGCGATCCATGCCGCTGAGGGGGGCACTAGCACCCGTGCGGGGATAGGCGCTGGCAACGGCGTGATGGAGACATTCATGTGCATGGGCACCGGTACGGGTGCGCGCGTCAGTGCACGCGCAGGCGCTGGCAGGTGCACAGGCGCGTGAAAGATGGCGGGCACCTCGTGGCATCAAGCTCGATGATAATGTGTGGCTCCCAGCCCATCAATGCCACGGGATGGGTGCTGGCGCAGTCGGGGTGACGGGAGCTAGAACGGGAGCAGGGACAGGCACGGCGTCTTCCCGCAAGTCCAGTTCAAGCTTGTCCCAAAGCGCCTTATGTTCTTGAGACTCTGGGTGGGTGTCTTCCCGTAAAACTGGAAGACTAAGGGTAGACCATCGTGATGCGGCATGGCGTACAGTTAGGTCAGGCTGGTTGGAGGTAGACGACAGGAGAATCAGATAGGAATAGAGAAGATTGTGGCGATACCGGGTAGTGCAGGGTGATTTAAACTGCGGTGCCGGCGCCATTAGAAGTGGGGCAGTTGGAATGAAGGTGGGCGGCGGAGCCTGGTCAAAGGGCTCACCTCCCGGTGAGCCTGTGCAGCGACCTATTCGCACGCCTCCTGGTCAGCCGGCGCAGTGATCTGCTCGCGCGCCTCCCGTCGACTCAAACGCTTGCTCGGACGGCACCTACCGATGAGAAGCGGGACTTGTGGCGACACGTAAATGCCCACGGTTTGAATAGTGAAAGCATTCACGTTAACGTGATAGGTCTTTGTTCCAAAATACCTTGGCTCTTCATTTGTGCAACTTTTCATAAGCAGCTTGTCTCAAATTGAAGAAAAAAATTACGACAACATGTTTGTGCCATATCACGAGACCGTGCTCAGTTTCATGAATTTCATGTCTCTTTTGGATTTTCTGAAATTTAAAATCCAGGATTCGAAACAATATCATAACCTGCATCATGCGATAAATTTGCAAGATACATCTTTACTGTTGTAGTTAATATTTCTTAACAAAGGATTTGCTCAAACATTTTGCTTAGTTAGACTTCAGACAAGTTATATATCCAGACTAAAAGGATAATCCCTCCGTACCAGTGCATTGCCTCATATATTAACTCACATACTAGGCACTAACAAACGGTCAATTCTATGCTCGTCCTGGTGTAGTACTCCTATTAGTACTAGGCAATGGAGTTGACGGGTGACCTTGGGTAGCGGCGACCGAGGGAATTGAATCGTGCTCGACACGGTAGGTAACATTGTCTAGTTACTAAGCATCCCTCCATTGTTCATCGGTAGTCATTATGGGCCGGGGATATGAGGGGAATTTCCTAGGGCTCGAATTTTGGCCGCCAGATATTTCGACTCAAAACACAGAGGCTCGAGTGGTTGGGGTTGGCTAATGTGCGTACCACGCACGCCACCAGAAGGACACGAGCCTGGGTTTTTTTTTCTTTTTTGAGGATCAACACGATCCCGGGTCTGGCTGGTACATTATTGGGTCGTACCATTCAAGAATATGAAAGGAATCTTTAAATTGCCGAACGAATCTATCTGTATTACAATGCCCGTATTTTCCTTGCAAATTACTGGTCATTCTGAAAGGCACGGTAATTGATTTATGACGAGTCCTTGATTTAAAGGGCTCATTATTGCTCGTCACGTTTCGATCTCCATTTATGTCATTCCTGCCCTCACACTCTCAACAAATGTATTTCTCACACAGAACCTCATCGTGCCCTCCATGAAAAACGCTCCCTCCCCCTCTCTCTCTCTCAAGACACATGTGTTGCCTTTGTAAAACACCTTCACCGTGCATGCACACACAAAGTCTATCTAGCTCACTCTCTCGGTAGCTATCTCCCTCCAGCCCTCACCACAGCTTCGCCGCATGATATCTCGGTGTATCGTGTTTAACATTGGAGTGTACGCTAGGCCACACTCCCTCAATCTCTCCATCTATCAATGACTCGATTGACCTCGCTTTTTCACGTCGTCTCTATCACACATAGATGCTAGCACTACACCTCTTGCATAGGCGAAGCTATGTAGATTGTCGGGGGTTAACCCCTCGACCTTATATAAAATTGTGAAGCTTTATTTAGGATTGTTTAGATTATATTTTTTGAACATTATATTTGTCCCCACCCTCCCAAACACCGATTGGTTGTGCACCCCCTCCCCGGGAGAATATCATGTGCCCCCACACCTTAGATGCTATATGATGATACGAGTTGCTTGGACCTTGTAGATCTGAGATATAGGAGCTCATAGGATGTCTAAATATTTTTACAGGAAACCTTGACGAGTTTGAGAATTGCACACAATTTGTACAAAGACTGCTCAGATGCCCTTGATCCCATATCCAACGACCTCGAAGCTCATATCACTATAGCATCTAAGATGAAGGAGTACCACATATTCTCCTGTATGTAAGAATATCATGTGCTACCACACCTTAGATGCTGTGGAGATACAAGCTCTTCAGAGCCGTTGGATATGTGATCCAACAACTCCTTGGTGGTTTGAATGTTTTTGTGCATAAAAGCCCCCAAAGAGTTCGACCACTGCTTACAAGCACAAAGACTGCTCAGATGCCATTGGATCTCATATCGAATGACCTCGAAGCTCATATCACCATAGCATCCAAGCTGCGAGAGCACCTGATGTTTTCTCGCATGGGAGAATATCAGGTGCTCCCGCATCGTAGGTTCTATGGTGATATGAGTTCCCGGAGATCTGACGGCTCACAGTAGGAGGTTTGAATGTTTTTGCAATATAGGCCTCAAAGAGTTTGGGAATTGCGCAGAACGTACAAGTACTACACATGTGGCATATGATCACACATCATACGACCTTGATGCTCGTATCACCGTAGCGGCTAATTAAACTACAGGGAGCACCTAATATGAGATACTGGGAGCCGTTGGATCCAAGATGCAGCGGCACACATGAGGCATGACTGTTTTATTTGCAAAAGAAAAACCTTGGAGAGTTTGGAAATTACGCATAATTGCAAAGACTACTCCCAAGCCATTGGATCTCAGATCCAACGATGTAAAAACTCGTATTACCATATCATCTAAGCTGCGGGGTTGATGTGATATTCTATGTCGCTGTCATTTTTTTCCTAAACTTGCAAAATACGTGTAACTGGTGCCGTTACTTGTCTAATCATGCAAAGTGTTTGTGCAAAAAAACCATCCTACACTGCAATCGAAACAACACACAAGGGTCCCACTTGTCATTGATCAAAATTGGACCTAAAACTAACAAATCTGAAAGATGAGATTCAAACTGGAAACCTGGACTACAAAGCGTAAGTCGATAGCCTGAAACAACAACTGTTGTTGGCTTTGTCGCACAACTTGATTTTATACAGTATTACGTTGAGTGGAGTAGAGGGAGTGGCTCGTCAAGACGTGCATGACCGCTGACTCACTTATTGGTGGATCCCATGTTTGCGATCTCTCTCTCTCTCTCCTCTCCATCGTCTAACCTTTAGATGCAGGGGCACACACGAAGAGTGGCGCGAGCTTGCCGTGGTGTTATTATAACTAAAAAATGCTAGGAAAATAGAAGAATCGCCTAGAACAAGAGATGTTGTGGCTGGTCGAGACGGAGCTAACCACACCTATCCTCCATGCCACGTTAGCATGATGAAGCTATGTGGCTAGTGGGGTGTTTTCGATCGACTGGCTGGGTCCCGAGGTCGAATCATAGGTAGTACATGTGATACAGTATATTTTTACATGCACATTTTTCCTCCGTGCCGAGACGCGGCACACCCTACCGCGTGGTTTCTAGGTCCTCCCGGGACCCGGGTCGTGCACGCATATTTTCTTCCTTGGCGAGACGTGGGACACCCTACCACGCATTTTCTTGGTCCTCCTCGGTCATAGCGCTGAAGCAAGTAAATGAGTCGTCAAATCACAAAATCCCACCTTTCCCGCCGAGTACATGAGTGAAGGCATGATGGCTAGCTAGTTGGGCTAGTGCGACCGATTAGCTAGGCCGCCACCACATTTTTTTTCAACACTTTTTTTCTCTCCTTGCCATCAGGTAAATTTAAATATCCACCGAGGCGTTGCTCTAGTCTTTGGGTGCGGCAGGCGTGGTAGGATTTTTATTTTTTTGATTGACGGGAGTAGGCACGACAGAAATTAGTCATGATGACTCCGCCTGTAAAATCCACTTCTCCCTAATGTGAAAAGTCATCGACTAGTGTTTTCCCATGGTGAAAACTAAAAGATTCACCCTGCTCCTCGGCTGGCTCCCTCCGCCTTCTCGTAGGTTGCATTGCCTTTCAACCATTTTGCCCCCTTTGCTTCCTCTCCCCATTGGTTCTACCTCCTTCCATGGCGGTGCACCAGATCACGAAGTCTGAGGTGAGGCACCTGACACAGGAGCTCTAGGCCAAGGATGCGGAGCTCGGGGCCAAGGACGTGGAGCTCCGTGAGCTCATGGAGGAGAGGAGTGCCATGCTCCTCCTTTATGAGCGGGAGTTCACAGAGCTTCAAAAGCGGCAGCCGTCCACTGTCGGTGTCAAAACCGGTAGATCTCTGGTAGGGGGTCCCGATCTGTGCGTCTTAGGCTGATGGTAACATGAAGCAAGGGACACAATGTTTACCCAGGTTCGGGCCCTCTTGATGGAGGTAAAACCTACTTCCTGCTTGATTAATATTGAAGATATGAGTAGTAGAAGAGTAGATCTACCATGAGACCATAGAGGCTAAACCCTAAGAGCTCACCTATGATGGTATGATTGTAATTGTGATCGGCCTTCTAAGGACCATCCTCTCCGGTTTATATAGACACCGGAGAGCTAGGGTTTACATGGAGTCGGTTACAAGGAAGGAAATATAATATCCGGATCGCCAAGCTTGTCTTCCACGCAAAGGAGAGTCCCATCCAGACACGGGCCAAAGTCTTGAGTCTTGTATCTTGACGCTTCAATAGTCTGGACGATGCATACAGTCCGGTTGTCCGGATACCCACTAATCCAGGACTCCCTCAGTAGCCCCTAAACTAGGCTTCAATGACGATGAGTCCGACGCGCAGTTTTGTCTTCGGCATTGCAAGACAGGTTCCTTCTCCAAATACTCTAGGGTTATTATCGAACACGTAGACCGTGTCCGAATCTGCAAAATGATCTTCACATACCACCGTAGAGAGAATGATACTTCAGCTGACAACTTTTAGACGACGTGATATGCCATTACAGCCAGGTCATTATGCGAACCGTTTTCCCACAACCAGCCACAACGCGTGTTGCGAGGCGGTTTCCTTGACACGTCTTGTCAAAGCAGAGATCATGTCCCCTTATGACAGGATTCCTATCAATACGGGTATGGGTAATCCCCCCGTGCCATCAATCGTGGCGCTTGGGAAGTAAGCGATTCTCAACAGGCCAGTGGGGAGGCGCACCGCTTTCATTGCCCCTATAAAGGGACAAGAGTTCCCCATTTTTACCCACGCCTTCTTCCTCCTCTTCCCACTCTTGCCTCCTCGAGCTCCAGCGCCCTAGTCCAAGTCCTCTCCGCACAGCTAAACATGTCCGGAGCAGGAGGCAAATGGGTGGCTTCTACCGTGAAGGAGAAGAACATCGCAAGTCTTCGGGCGGCCGGATACTTGGCCGCAGACATAGCGCACCGGCTACCAGACGGTGGGCAGGTCATTCCAACTCCAGGACCCCATGAGAGGGTCGTGTTTCTTGCCCACTTCGTCCGTGGACTGGGGTTTCCACTCCACCCCTTCGTCCGTGGGCTCATGTTCTACTACGGGCTAGATTTCCATGATCTAGCCCCGAACATCATCCTCAACATCTCGGTGTTCATCGTCGTGTGTGAGGCTTTCATCCGCATCAAGCCTCATTTCGGCTTGTGGATCCCAACCTTCTGCGTGAAGCCGAAGATCGTGAGCGTCCAGCAAGCGGAGTGCGGAGGAGCCATGGTGGGCAAAATGCCTAATGTTACCTGGCTTGACGGCTCCTTTGCAGAAACCATGAAGGGGTGGCAGTCGGGGTGGTTCTACATCACCGAGCCGCGCGACGCCAACTGGGTGGCGGCCCCTGAGTTCCGATCTGGAACCCATATGCGGCTCACCTCCTGGGAACAGAAGGGCCTGCTATGGGGCGAATCTACAGAGCTGACTGGACTCATAAACTGCATCAAGGTCATGAAGGAAAAGAAGATCAAGCTTGTCAACGTGATCCAAGTCATGCTCGTTCGCCGGATTCTGACATGCCAAAGGCGGGCATTCAAACTGTGGGAGTTCATCCCGGCCGAACACCAGACGCTCCAGAGGCTCTACGGCATGAAGCACAAGAACGCGTGGAAGGCGTTGTTCAAGACCACCGGAGTACCGCCTCTCATATCCGAGGACCGCGGGCTCCACGCCGCACGGCACCCTACCCAGGTGAGTTCTCAGGCTGCCACCGGGTTCGGTTCTTCCCAATGTATTCATGGGGAATCCTTAAGTGATTGTGTATATTTGTTCAGGAGTATGTGGAGACAGCGGAGCGGATTGACTGTCCGGCTCCGCTGCCAGAAAGCCCAGCTAATGATCTTCTGACGAAGATGCTGGTCCCGGCGCCCTATAAGGGGCTGGAGAAGAAGGCCAATAAGAAGGCCCTGGGGACCTGAAAGGGTCTTCGAAGTAAGGTTGCGCTAGCCTCGTCCGAAGACGATGAGGCGCACTCCTCCCCCGAAGGGGAAGAAGAAGAAGAAGAGGCCGCCCCATCCGAAAAGGATGGGGGGCCGGAGACGGCGGACCAGGGGACCAGGAGAGGCCCCTGGTGCAAGGCCGTCATACCCTTGTCGTCTGATGATGACGAGGCAGATTCCTCCCGCGAAGGCGGGGGAAACAAGAAGAAACTCCACCTCCCCATACTTGGGAGGGGGGGGGGAGAAAAAGAGGAAGGCCGCCCCGATGGGGGAGGCTGGGATGTCCAAGAAGGGAAAGGTGTCCCTTCCGGACTACACCGCCACCACCGTCGACAGCGAGGAAGGGTGGCTGCCCAGGAAGAAGCCCCTACTGCGATCGTAAGTACCCGCACTCCATCATAATTCCGCTTCATAGTTTTATTGTAATGCGGAGCTTGTATGTAGTCCGGCCAGGGCCCATCCCGAAGTGTCGTCTTCGGACGGGTCCTTGAGTGAGTCAGCAATGAACTCACTCCCGACGGCCACTTCTCCTTGGCCTGCGGACGACATGAAGGTGTTGTCCCGAAGGCTCCCAGAGATGGGGGAGGTGGCCCTGGAGGCGCCTCAAGGCAGCGTCCCAGACGTCGGACTCATGGGGTTCAAGGTCCCCGTGGATCGTGTCGATGAGAGCCACGGTAAGCCGGGCTCTCAGCCGAACACTGTTCGGGAACCTTCAGTGGTTCCGGACTCAGGCGGGCAGCCCCTCGTTAGGGAGGGAGGGCCATCTGTATCAAGGACTTCCGTTGTGCCCGAGGCACCAGATTGTCAGCTGGAAGCGCTTCGCGGCGCTTCCCTAGATGAAGAGCACCATACTCTTATGAGTGCGGTGATTCAGAAGGTTTCGTCCGCCAAGAGCGGACTAACCGAAGCCTGCACCAGCCTCCTGACGGGCTTTGAGGTAAGTAAAAATGTGTGAAATTACCACCCGATAGGTAGTAGCCCCTGATACTCTGTTTGGTGTTCGGAAGGAAAAACCAAATGGAGTGTCAATTATAATCCGCAGGTTTCTAACAATAAGTTTGAATATAAATGAACAGGCTGTGCTTCTGGCCGCTGCTGTCCGTACGACCGAAATTGTCGTCCTAAAGCAGGACTTGGAGCAGGCACAGGGAGAGCTCGGCCTCACGAGGAGGCAGCTCGAGGAGAGCAAAGGTGAATGATTCCCCTCTCTCATATAGTAAAGTATAAATAAAATTTGATTATGCTAACGACGAAACATCGTGATGTGGTAACAGAGGCCACCACCGAAGTGGCGTCTCTCAATAAGGCGCTGTCCGAAGCTGAACACAAAGCGGCCTTGGAGCACAAGGAGCGCAAAAAGCAAGAAGACCGAGTGGGTGAACTACAAGAAGAGCTCCAGGAGCTCGGCCAGAAGCTCGAGTCCGCGGAGCATGAGCTTAAAGCAAAAGAGGCCGAGCTTGCGAAGGCCCTTACAAATATAAAAGACGCCAAGGCCGAAGCCGATAGGGCACAACAGGAGATCCAGGAGGCCAAAAAGATAACAGCGGGTAAGAAATTCTTTATGCAAAGCAAACATGTGGAGGAGGCATTTCTTTTACTTACCCGAGTCCGGAGCTCTCCAGGGGCATTCGCAGATCTGCCACGCAGCGTATCAGATGCCGCGGAGTTCTACCGTGCCCAGGAGGGGAGCTCAACGGAGAAGCTGTTCTGGTCCCAGTATGCTGGGGCCGATCATTCAACGCCTCTGAGTGACCAACTGAAGTAGTTGGTCAAACTCCACAAGGCGGCCGAAGTGGCTATGAAGGATGTCATAGTCCGGATATGGCCTGGTGAGCTTCTGCCCACTAGCTACTTCGGCCTGATCAAGTGGATGGTGGATGCCTGTTTGCGACTGGAAGTCATCAAGCGATCCGTTTGCATTGAGGGTGCCCGCCGGGCCCTTGCCCGTGCAAAGGTGCATTGGGGAAAGCTGGATGCGGAGAAGCTGGTGAAGGATGGGCCGCCAGAGGGTAAGCCGCATCGCGTCCCCGAGAAGTATTATGATGGCATTATGAAGGGTGCTTGCCTCGTGGCCGATGAATGTACCAAAGACATAATTTTTGAATGAATTCACCTCTGTCATGTTTGTAATTTAAAGACGAAGTTACTTGCGCTATGTAGCGCTTTTGTTATTTAAAATATTACCTTCTGTGCGTCTGTTTATCAAATTCTGAAAGTAGGACAGTCATCGGCTTCCGCCCCCGTGTAACTAGTACTGGGGTGTTCGTGGAAAACCCGGTCACTCTTTATCCAAATGTTTGGTCCCTTAAGGAGGTGTCCAGTGCAGCAAACAAGGCAATCGGAACATATGGCTTTATAACCTTCACTTAGCCATAGAAGTCTACAATTTTAAATTTCGGCGAAGCCCCTAGAATCTGTTAGGCCGAATTGGGGCGCTATACATGCCTATATCGGACAAACCCGAATTATCGCCTAAAGCAAAAAAATCTTTAAGGATTTTAGGACGTCTCGAACAGCGACCAGCTCTCGCCACATCATGCCGGCCAGTTTTGTGCTTTCTCTACTGAGGTGCTCGTCCGAAAGAACCAGGGCACAATCGCAGTAGTTCTCCCTGCGCTACCTTAGCTAAATTGATGGAACATAAGGCACCAAAACAAGGGAGCCGGGCTATCCCAACTGTAGACCCAAGACATGATTCGGAGCTGATGCATATAATGCTGTAAGTTCGGGGTGCCGCAGTAATGAAAGTGTTCGGACTTGTCTTGCCGTATTATGGGGCGTCATAAGAAGCCCCTGGCAAATTAAGCGTACCAAAGTGTACGGATGCAAGATCAAATAGACGTTTAAAAAAATGCTCAAATAAGAATAATAAGCTGACGCTATATATGATCTCCCATTGAGGAATAATATGTTTAAGTGCATGTTTACAATGAATGCATTAAGCGGAGATAAATAGGATTATTTGACACATCCTATCCACGGGCAGGCTACGTACAGATAGATAAAGCAGAAACAACGATCGTAAATAGATTGCACCTGGGTGTTTCCTGCTGTGCCCAAAGCCTGTTGCCTCCTGGGTTTCCTCTCCTATGTAAGTCCGACAATCTGGCTCTTCTGGAGAAGCTGCACTAAAGCAATGTCCTTAAGGGTAAATGGAAAGGTTACGAAGCGATACCATACTGTTGACTGAGCCACTGCTACGCCTCCGCCTGTGCCCATGGTATTTTGAGTGTGTAATTGTGTACGCGTGGCACGAATGCAGCTTTGATGGGATTTGAGCGGAGGCCGGACTGCTAGTCGTGCTCTTGGCGTGCCTGCTGATCCTGTTGCAGGGTGTTCCGTCCTCGCTTGACGGAGCTTGATGTTGTCGTCGCTGGATTGGTGGTTTGCCGGAGGAGGCCGCATTGTACTTCTGCTGCAAGGGCTGCAGTGTGCTCTTCTGTATGGAGAGAGCGGTCCATGTTTCCCTTCACTGTTATGACCCAGCGTGGGCCTGGCATCTTGAGCTTGAGGTATGCATAGTGTGGTACCGCATTGAATCTAGCGAATGCGGTTCGTCCGAGCAGTGCGTGGTAGCCACTGCGGAAAGGGACGATATCGAAGATTAGCTCTTCGCTTCGGAAGTTATCCGGAGATCCGAAGACCACTTCCAATGTTATAGAGCCCGTACGACGGGCCTCTACTCCAGGAATGACACCTTTAAAGGTGGTTTTGGTAGGCTTAATCCTTGAAGCATCAATGCGCATTTTGCACACTATGTCCTGATAAAGCAGGTTCAGGCTATTGCCTCCGTTCATAAGGACTCTTGTGAGGTGAAATCCGTCTATGATTGGGTCTAGAACCAATGCGGCTGAGCTGCCGTGACGGATGCTAGTAGGATGATCCCTACGATCAAAGGTGATCAGACAAGCTGACCATGGGTTAAATTTGGGGACGACTGGCTCCATCGCGTAGACGTCCCGTAGTGCTCTTCCGTTCCCGCTTGGGGATGTGGGTGGCGTAGATCATGTTGACCGTTTTCACCTGGGAGGGGGGATTTCTTCTGTCCCCCCATGTTCGGACGTCGGGGCTCCTCATCATCGTCGCTGTGCAGCCCCTTGTCCTTGTTTTCGGCGTTTACTTTGCCGGTCTATTTAAATACCCAACAGTCTCTATTGGTGTGGTTGGCTGGCTTGTCCGGGATGCCATGAATTTGGCACGAGCGCTCCAGTATGCGGTCTAGACTGGACGGTCCCTGATTGTTTCTCTTGAATGGCTTATTCCGCTGACCGGATTTGGATTCGCTGAATCCGGCATTGACCGCCGTGTCTTCGGTGTTGTCGCCGTTGTTCCGTCGCTTGTGTCTGTTGCGTCGTAGCTTGCTGTTATTGTCATGGACATCTGACGTGCCAGAATGCGGCGTAGTGCTTCTGCGAGCCAACCAACTGTCCTCGCCCATGCAGAAGCGGGTCATTAGTGTTGTGAGAGCTGCCATAGACTTGGGTTTCTCCTGACCGAGGTGTCGGGCGAGCCACTCGTCACGGATATTATGCTTGAAGGCCGCCAGGGCTTCGGCGTCCGGACAGTTGACTATTTGGTTCTTTTTAGTTAGGAACCGAGTCCAGAATTTCCTGGCTGATTGTCCGGGCTGTTGAGTAATGTGGCTCAAGTCATCGGCATCCGGAGGTCGCACATATGTGCCTTGGAAGTTGTCAAGAAATGCATCTTCCAAGTTTTCCCAACTACCAATGGAATTTGCGGGCATGCTGTTTAGCTAGTGCCAGGCGGGTCCTTTGAGCTTAAGGGGAGGATACTTGATGGCATGTAGATCATCTCCGTGGGCCATGTGAATGTGGAGAAGGAAATCTTCGATCCATACCGTGGGGTCTGTTGTGCCATCGCATGATTCGATGTTTACGGGTTTGAACCCTTCTGGGAATTCATGGTCCATTACTTCATCGGTGAAGCAGAGGGGTTGTGTGGTGCCTTTGCGCCGAGCTATGTCACGACACAGTCCGGCTACGTCTGACTGGTTATATTCGGCCCGGCTGGATTGGCTGTTGGTGTATCCGGTATGACGGTCATTGTCATGTGCTGCGGCGCGCCCCCGTGATCCGTAGATCAATCTTGGTTGTCCTGTAGCGTTATCCAGTTTATCACGCAGGTCCTGAGTACTGCCTCGGGCCGTGGTAAGCCGGCGCGGGGGTGGGGGCTGGTATTCGGGATGATATGCCAATTTATCCCAACCTCGAGGCGACCGGTCAGCCGTGTGGCGCTCGAGTCCATATTCCTCGGCTGCCAGGACTTCTGTCCATCTATCTGTGAGCAGATCTTGATCAGCTTGAAGCTGCTGCTGCTTCTTCTTCAGGCTTCTCGTAGTGGCAATAAGCCGGCGCTTGAAGCACTCCTGCTCTATGGGGTCTTCGGGTATGCCGAACTCGTCGTCGCCGAGGCTAATCTCGTCTTCGGAGAGGGGCATGTAGTTGTTCTCCTCCGGATACCCGTCCGTCGCCTGTTCATCTAGGCTGTCATGCCCATCTTCCTGTTCGGCCTGCTCGAAGGCGGGCTGTTCGGGATTGTATTCATCGTCGGCACCGTCCAGATTGTCTTCGTCTCCGGTGCCGGTATTGCCTTGGCGGGGCTTGGAGCCGCGCGGGCGACGCCCATGCTTTGCTTTCTTCTTGGAGGGGTTATCCTCCATTGCCTCATCGCCATTGGTTTCTTTCGGAGTGTCCACCATGTATATATCGTAGGAAGAGGTGGTTGTCCACCGTCCTGTGAGCGGTGGCTCCTGTACATCTCCTGCAAGGTCGTCCATACCGTCAATGTCTTCGAAGTCGAAGTCGAGCATGTCGGTTAAATCATCGATCGTGGCGACAAGGTGGGTGGTGGGTGGGCAGCGAATTCCTTCGTCGCCTGCTTCCCACTCAAGCCGGACATAGTTCGGCCCAGAGCCTCCTGACAAAGAGAGAGACTTTAATGAGTTCAGCATGTCGCCAAAAGGCGAGTGCTGAAAGATGTCCGAAGCGGTAAACTCCATTACCGGACCCAACCTGGCTCGGCTCGCTCGAGAGTGTGCGGATGTGAGCCAACAATCGGATATGAGTCCGGGGGCCCAGGGTTACACGCCTCCACGGAGAGGTGACATGTGTTCGGCTCCACCGCCGATGAGCGTGCGGCCTACGGGGCGGGGTCCATCCCTCCATCCTCGCACAACGCAACCTGTTCCGGATTTAGATCCGGGGCTATTGTAGGGATGATGTTCCGAGCATTATCCAACAGCAGGTCTAGGCCGTGCTCGTCGTGACTGTCCGACGCTCCTGGCACAGGGCCGAATCTGTCGAAGATCAAGTCTCCGCGAATATCCGCCATGTAGTTCAAGTTTTCGAACTTGATCTGGTGGCCAGGGGCGTAGCTATCGATCTGCTCCAGATGACCAAGCGAATTGGCCCACAGTGTGAAGCCGCCGAACACAAAGATCTATCTGGGGAGAAAAGTCTCACCCTGGACTGTGTTGTTGACGATTGAACACGCCATCAAGCCTTGAAGCGACGACACAGAGGAACTCTCAATGATAGCACCAATGTCGGTGTCAAAACCGACGGATCTCGGGTAGGGGGTCCCGATCTGTGCGTCTTAGGCTGATGGTAACAGGAAGCAAGGGACACAATGTTTACCCAGGTTTGGGCCCTCTTGATGGAAGTAAAACCCTACTTCCTGCTTGATTAATATTGAAGATATGAGTAGTACAAGGGTAGATCTACCACGAGATCGTAGAGGCTAAACCCTAAGAGCTAGCCTATGATGGTATGATTGTAATTGTGATCGGCCTTCTAAGGACCATCCTCTATGGTTTATATAGACCCCGGAGAGCTAGGGTTTACATGGAGTCGGTTACAAGGAAGGAAATATAATATCCGGATCGCCAAGCTTGTCTTCCACGCAAAGGAGAGTCCCATCCGTACATGGGCCGAAGTCTTGAGTCTTGTATCTTCACTCTTCAACAGTCCGGACAATGTATACAGTCCGGCTATCCGGATACCCCCTAATCCAGGACTCCCTCATCCACCACAAAGATGCTCGAGGCATCAGCGGTGTTGCTGCAGAAAGCATGAGATACGATAGGCGGTCAGGCAAGCCGGCTGGAGCACGAGTGGGCCAACCGTGACGAGGTCCAGGATTGCCTCAACCACTTGGTGGACCATGTTGCCATGCACGTGTTGCGGCTGCATGATGCCTACCATCGTGCCAGCGCGACCATGCCGGCCGTCGGGCTAAACCCATTCGACCACCCCGTTGACTTCGACGAGCTACGGCTTCCTGACATGGTCTCCTTCTTCACCTATATCTCCGAGGAGCTGAGCCGTCTCTGTGTGATGGTGGGGGTGGAGCTAGACAAGGAGGGGTTGCAGGCTGTCGTCACCATTTCCGGGCGAATACTCTCAGGGCTCCGTCGCTGGAATCCATACGTGCCATTGGACGCCGTCTTTGATGAGCTGGCTCCCGTCGATTGGGAGCGGGCTCTATGGGCGGTGGCACCCTGCATCACCAACATTGTGCGCCTCGAGAAGTAGAGGGACTTCGGTGGTGTTTAGGCATCCTCTGCATGATCATGTCCATGTCTCAGCGCAACATGACCATTGGATCAAACTCAAACGATGCAGATCAGTCACTGTAGCACAAAGCGTGTGGGTGTGTTTGGTTGCATTCTCATCTCAATATAGTTGTTCCCTCTTCATGCATGCTTATCTCCGCACCCCTCTTCATGCATGATCCTAGAGTATTTGTGTTGGACTCATGCACCCTTCATGCACTCTGCCAAACACCCAAAAATGGGTCGAGAAGGGAACTTTTTCTCCCATCCCATGCACCCTTCATACACCCTGCCTAACACTGCTTCATGCTTCATATGGTTCATGTTCCGTGGAGTACTGTAGCACCATACTCTCTTTGCGCTGTAGACCTAGTTCTGTTAACATTTATCTCACCGTTCATTCTCGACCGGATAGTCAAAAAAGGGGTATGTTAAATTACTATTCATATAGTTGACATGCGCACAACATCATCTGTTATCATCATATCTTACTACACTAGCAACAAGATTATGTAGTATTGACGTATGAACCATTGCACATGCCTAGTAGTATGAGTACTGTGTAAGTTCATGTGGTTGCCGTGTTTCGCATTCATCCATCGTAAGAGTGGAAACGCTTGCTGTAATCATTTTTTTCTTCAAAAACAGTGGACATGCTCTACCATGCGGATCCTCCTCGATGGTCGTCGGGAACCTTGCTACTCACTTTCTCCGACATGTGGGACAACTAGCATCAGGGTCCACTTGCCATGTACTAAATTACTCTGTACTAGAGTGCACAATAGCACGGTAGACTACCCCGATCGAAGCGCCACAGTAATGCCCAATGAGCCATCAAATCACAAAACCCCCACCTTTCCAGAAATAAGTTGGACGGACGAAGCAACCATCATTTCACTCTTATCCCTCAGCTTCCTCTCTTGAATAAAACCCCAACTCGCTTCTCCTTCATCTTGTTCCTCATTTCTTCAAGAAAACCCCGACCTGCTTCAGCCATTGTTCTTCTTTCCCAAAGAAGGAAAGGTGAGTGCATCAGTGGTATTGATTCTGGTCAAGGACTGGTCTTGCAACCCAGAGACTGATCCTATAACTCCCTCTCCGTTCTTTTTTTGGGTTTGTGATTATGGTTTCTTTTCTTTTATTTCCATTTGAAAGTTTCTTGATGGACCCTGGAGCACCGGCTGAAGTGATGTCTATGGCTCTGGCCAAAACCGTCGAGGCTCAGGGTACGAAGAAGCGCAAGCACCCCGCCGGGACTACCACAGACAAACTCAAGGCCATCGCCTTGTCGAAGCCCCCCTCTCCGGGATCCCTCATTAAGCAAGTCCAGGTAATATCTCTTCTTGACGATCTTTTTGGCGATCTTGATCGTGTTTTTTCATCTAACACGCAGTACTAGTACTAGTAGCACAACTTTCTGGGTGATCTTGCATGTGATTTTTGTGTGCCAAATGATGGTTCTAAATTGCTCTTTTGACCAAAACGTGCGAGAGGTTGACATACATATGATTATTGCACATAACACTGATTTGTTATAGATTACTTTCAACTACTTTATGAACATCAATGCTAGCTGTAGGAAATGCAAGATTTTAGCTCTCATGCCTTTGAAGAGTGTATATTAGCCTCAGTAACTTGTATTATGGATATTGCAAGTAATTCCTCTACTCTCATGCCTTTGAAGACATGTTCTAGTGTCTTTGTTCACTCATTTCTGTGCATATATCTAGTCTTATATGGAGTAAAATATCGAAAATCATCTTATATTTCTGAATGGAGGTAGTAATAAAATATTTGGTTTCTGTTTGAATCAGAACCAGGTCCGCAGTGGAGATGAAGTTCTCAAAGTCATGCCGTGTGAACTGGAAGACCCGAGGATGAGTTCTACTACTAAACTATCCAGCTGTTGTGTCCTTGTCGCCACGTGTCATGAACTAGTGTTTTCCTGTAGCATTATTGTCAGGCGTGTTCTCGAGGGTGTACTTCACCACAACAATTTCCTAGCTATTCCTTCGATTACGAAGGGTGTGGTTCTTGTAAAGCTTCCGGACAAATCTGATGCGGACTATCTTCATCGTCATGTTTATGAGTGGAAAGACCACTCTGTTAGGTTCTCAAAGGTTGACGAGATGGTGATGGTGCTGATAGAAATCTCTCACGAAGTCCAAGGCCTAGTCAGTTATGTGGGGTACATCCCGTAGGTCGGTGGCAAGAAATAGTCTGCAGAGTTTAATTATTGCAACTTTGCTTGTCTGTAGTAAGTACTATTGTTCAGTACTTGATTTGTGTGTGTGAACCCTGTATTTTTTAGTAGTGCCTCTTTTGTTGCGTGGTGAGTCCTGAGAACAGTCTATGTTAATGTCTGTCCACTCAATTCAGTATGTATATTTTGAAGTATCCAGATAATATTTTTTGTGAGGACGGTTTATCAACTGTGGTTACTGTCGGTGTCAAAACCGGCGGATCTCGGGTAGGGGGTCCCAAGCAGTGCGTCTTAGGATCAATGGTAACAGGAGGCAAGGGACACGATGTTTTACCCAGGTTCGGGCCCTCTTGATGGAGGTAAAATCCTACGTCCTGCTTGATTGATATTGATGATGTGGGTATTACAAGAGTTGATCTACCACGAGACCAGAGAGGCTAAACCCTAGAAGCTAGCCTATGGTATGATTGTTGTTGTATATCTATATCTATCGACTAGCCCGGCCCCGGTTTATATAATGCACCAGAGGCCTAGGATAACAAGAGTCCTAGCCGAATACGCCGGTGGGGGAGGAGTCCTTGTCTTGATCGCCAAGTCTTGTTGATTCTTCCTTGTATGCGGCAGCTGTCCGGACTGGCCCATGAGTATACGGCCATGGGGGTCCTCGGCCCAATCCAACTGACCGGGAGACGACGCGTTGAGTACCCCCTAGTCCAGGACACCGTCAGTTACACTCCAGTATCTGTATGCATTGCAGGGTTTATCGCACCCACCAGGATTTCCAGTCCCATGGATGTTCGGTCCATACAATTTGTCACGACCTTTGGATCGTCCTACTTGTGGGAGTAAGCGGGGCCCTGCATGCCACTCGTAATTGGGCGATTAACTTTTTGTTTAGAACTTGAACATAGTGATTTCCTGGTAAGGATTCACTCGTGTCACATCAAGTAAATCTTATTGATTTATTGTCTAAATCTTATTGATTTAATGTCATGTTTTCTTACTTTTGCTGCAATTCTACGATGCAGGCTTTGCCATGTGACCTTAATTACATAATAAACCGTTTGGTTTGCTCCATGATGGTTATTTTTTTTTCAGGTTTCACTTCTTATGTCGTGTGAGTAACGAAGGCACTGTCCATCACTTATATTACTGGACATAATTGGATAAGTCTGTTCTATGAGTACAATCTGAAGCCCTATGATGAACTCTGGTTTGGTCTGACAAACACACCATAATTAGTCCTTCTCGCGTTTAAAAGAAATGAATAAAAAGACTGAATCAAGGTCATGGAGCCTAGTCAAGTTAGAAAGCCAAAGTATGAATTCATAGCAGACCAGAGATGATTGCTGCTGTCTCGCACATTTGTACTACGTTCAGCATCGGATCGAGCACCGACACCTTCTCCAACGACACTGGCTCAAGCACTGACAATGGCAGCAACTCAGTCTAATCCACCTAAGGATTGGGTACCGACCGCGTCAACGGATCAAGCTGATCTACCGGAGGATCGGGCATCAACACAGGCACCAGCTCCGACACTGGCACCAACTCCACAAGGAGCATCATCTCTGGCAGCAACAACGACACTACCAGTTGCACCGACACGGGCACCAGTAATGGCTCCGGCACCTACACCAACACTTGAAGTTGCACTTGCATCAGCTCCGTCCCGTGCAGCGGCAACCGAACTAGCAGTTGCACCGGCAACAAACTGGGCTACAGTTTGCACCACATATACCAAAGTCCTTACAAAAACCGACATCTCCACCTTCTTGGTAAGCATTAGCCACCCAAGTGCTTCGTTCTTTTTTCTTTCCATGTTGTTTCACATGATTCATGGTGTTGATCTAACTATTTGTGTATGTCTTCTTGTTTGCAACTAGAGAATTCCTAGAGCAACGAGGGAGTCGTTTAATAATCCAGGCGACCGTGGCCAAGTTTCTCTTACCATGTGCAACCTTGGTGTGAATGAACCTGCTAAATATACTGTAAGTACAAAGGATGGTCGCATGATGATTGATGCTAAAGGTAGGTAAAGGTTCAAAACTAAATCAAATCTTGTGGTAGGGGATGATGTCAAAATCGAACTTTCTTGGTAAGGAGAGCTGGTCCAAATCAACTTTGAAATTCTTCAGTAGCAGCACGCAACTGCCGAACTGATCTATCCTCCGAGAGCTTTTTATGTAATAATATGGCATGGTGAAACAAGTGTCCTGTGTGTATAAGGAGTACAACAGTATTATTTATCCCGTAGGATATCATGAAAGAATTGCAACTCTGATTGCTGGTTAGGAACTGTCTTTCAATTTCATTCTAACAGTTGTCGTGCTTTATTTAATTTTCTATATTCGGCTTGCGACAACATCTAAAACCAGCGCCATATCGATCACTTGCAATATGAAATGCGCTGAGTTAGAACACATGGTACGAATTCTTCATCCATCCCCGATAAATCCAAGTCCCTTGGTCACGGGTAATCCTAGGATGGCAGCCGCCGCTGTTGATGCATTTTTCTTGCTACTAAATCTAGTGTGTTTCATTTGCAGTGCCCAAAGTGCGAGGACCCTACAGGTTTCTGCACCCTCAGCGAGACACCACACTTGTTCCTTCTCATCCTAACACAGATGTACTCAAGATGATCGACCTTGCTAAAACTGAATACACCATTTTAATGGTCACATTGAAGACAAGCCATAGATATAAGTTCCGAGTTGGGTTCATGAACCAAGAAGATTGCTGCTTTTTTATGGCCGAACTTGGACAAATGTTCTCAAGTGTTACAAACTGAAAGTTGGCGCACAAATGTTGATGGAAATAGCAGAACCTGGTCTCATCTTCACCGTGATCCTCCACCCCAACATTGTTCCAGTAGTTCATCCATGTTAGTTTTGTATTTGGTTCTTGCTTGTTGCCTCGATTACTTCTTAATCCACCTATTGTGTCTAACTAATCACAATTTAACTTTAGAAGTAGCAACGATTTGAGATTCCCTTCTCTCACGAAGATTCTACTTCTAACTAATATTTCTTATAATTTGTGGAACATGTAGGTTATTTCAAAGTTAAGTACACTATTCGTTTATTATGCTATAAGATCTCGACTATTACTGATGGCACTGAAGTTGACTGGGACGACATCCACCAGTTCCTACACTTTATTGATCGTCTTGAGGTCCTTGTGGGGCGTTTAAAGGGTGGAACACCACATGGGATATGTGTGCCACTGCTGCACACATTGAATAGGTCCAACTGTGTCGTGAAACTTATGGTACGAGCTATTTTCTGTTATATATGTTGTTCATAAACTCTTGCTTATACACAATTTTACAGTTGTGATCTTCTTGAAATAGAAACTACATAGTTCTATTGTTCCTATACAGATGCCTGACTATGGTCGGGTCAGACTTGCGCTTGGTCATAACATGATGTTTATGTCAACCTACTCCATTTCGCTTGGAGGTGAAAAGATAATTATTCATGGGTGGTCTCAAATAAAGAAGGCCCTTCCATCTTGGAGAATAGGACAAAAGGTTATGCTCATGCTTTTCCATGGCTCTAAAGCGAATATCCTATTTATTGACCACATTGCGAGATGAAGCCGCTTTCAGAAGGTTGTGGATGCGCGGGGTGGCGCCTGGGCCTTGTCCTGGGCCTTGGTAGCCTCACCCTTGGTTAACTGTAGGAAAAGTAGCACTGTTCGAGGCGTGCTTTGTACAGTTGAATCTGTATAAGTACTCATACTACTTTGAGCTATGGTTGTTAAGTGCCCCTGCTAGTTTTAGTTAAGGTTGTTAAGTACTCACTACAAAAATAAGACACATCCGTGACATTTTGGGCCGAATGAATTTTTTTCCTGTCATACTTATGACACTTCTATGACGATAATTGTGACAAAACCCGGTATCATCATAGATGTGGTGGGCTCCTACTTATATGACAAAAAATCATGACAGAAAATGGGCTTTTCATCCTGGGCGGGCTGGAGACACAGCTGCATGACATTCTTTGGGACGTCCATGACGGAAAAAACCATGGTAGAAGCAAGGGCGAGGAAAATTTTGGGCAGTTCCCGGTTACGGTGGGAGGTCGGGGGCCGAGCGATGCGCGTTTCTCTCGTACATGTACGCGCGTGCGTGTGAGGCGTTGGCTCTAACTGAACCCGAGCGAGGCGTTGGGCTCTAACTGAACCCGAGCGATTGCACTGCAGGCTACGCGTTACTGAACCCGAGCGATCGATCGATGGCTGTTAACTGAACCCGGTCGAGCGATTCCTTCGCTACTGCTACTAACTGA
>NC_041385.1:555965847-555983761 GCF_002162155.2 Triticum dicoccoides
GGTGGGGGTGGATGAACAGGACCCCGTGGCGTTGCCTCTGGATGAAAAGGACGACCCCGTGGAGGGCTGGATGAACAGTAGACGATGAAGGGGTGTCCGTGGAGAGGTGGTTGAACAGTAGCCGGTGGAGTAGCGCGCGGTGGAGGCTGGATGAACAGGAGCCCGTGGAGGCTAGAACAGGTTGACAGTAGCCCGTGGAGCTAGAGGAGGTCGACGGTGGAGGTGAACAGTATCTCGTGGAGTCCCGTTTTGTGGTACGCCACACCCCTCCCGATGAACAGGACCCCCATTTCGACCATAGCGCTCCAACTAAAGTCCGTTTCGTCCGTTTTACGGTACGCCACACCCCTTCCGATCAATAGGACCCCCGTTTTGACTGTAGGAGGTCCGTTTCCTCCGTTTTGCGGTACGCCAGACCCCTCCCGATGAACAGGATCCCGTTTCAAACGTGGCCGGTCAAACACAAGGCCGTTTCCTCCGTTCTGCGGTACGCCAGGCCTCGTTTCCATCGCCTTTTCCGTCCAAGCCCTCCCGATGAACACGACGACGCATTCCGTTCTGACCCAGCCGGTTGGCTCCCCATGAACACGATGACGACGATGTTTCTCTGTTCCGACCCAGCCATGTACACAAGCCCTGGCCGTACATATGCGCGAGTAGGCGTTAAAGACCCCGCCCGTATGTACACATACGTGGCCGTATTCTTGCACACCGGCCGCTGTTCGTACGTGTACATGCTACGTGCGCGCCTCTACTATGACACGTGCGCGCCTCTACATCAACTAGTATATATGTACGTACACGTTTGCGACCAGAATGACAATGCTACATACGCTTCGACCAGGTGGGTCCCGACTATCAGGCACTTCCTTGCGTGCAAAGATGTAGATGGTGGGTCCCAGCAGTCAAGGGGGTGAATCGATTTTTTATTTTTTGCCCGGACGCACTTCCTTGCGTGCGAAGATGTAACTGGTGGGTCCCAGCAGTCAGGGGGGCGAATCATTTTTTTGCCCAGGCGCACTTCCCTGCGTGCGAAGATGTAGCTGGTGGGTCCCAGCAGTCAAGGGGGGAATTTTTTTTTTGCGAAATACGGTGGCCCGTCCGGTGGGTCCCAGCTGTCAGGTGGAGGAATCATTATTTTCCGCATAATAAGGAGGCACTTCCTTGCTGCGGCCGTGGACCCAGCTGTCAGCCTCTACACGTACAGTCCATGCCCGATGGAAGTCGTTCCTTGACCACATTGACCACGCCGCGCTGAGAGCACCAGGGCGGTGTACGACGGTGAGGCTAGGAAGGGGATGACGTGGAGCCGGGGAAGACGCGACAGTGGATGCCCACGCGTAGAGGAGTAGGAGGGTTCACTCGTTCGGCTACGGTGTGAGGCTGCCATCGTCGCAGAATAACAGTGGGTATGGGTGAGTAGAGGGATGGCCTGGCCAACGGTGGGAGTAGTAGGGGGCGGTGAGGCCTCCGCGGCATCACAGCCGGCCACGGGCGGCAGGAGCATGCAGCACGATCGGCGCTGCTTTGGGCAGCTGGAGCAAGAACACCAGAGGTTGAAGAAGCACTACGGCCGTTGGATGGACATCGTACGGCCACTGGAGCTAGAATCATTCATATATTGACTAGAGTTGACAAAGGCCTCCGACCTAGTTAACTTAGTAGGCCCACAAGTCAGCCTCCCACCAAGGTGGGTCCCAGCTAGCAGGGGGGTATTCATTTTTTTGTGCGTAATAAGGAGGCACTTCCGGTGGGTCTGAGCTGACAGCGGGGGAACGTTTTTTCGTGAAATACAGTGGCCCGTCCGGTGGGTCCCAATAGTTAGGGGGAAATGTTTTTTTTGCGAAATACTAGTGGCCCGTCCGGTGGGTCCCTGCTATCAGGTGGAGGAATAATTAGTTTCTACATAATAAGGAGGCACTTCCTTGCGGCTGCCATGGACCCAGCTGTCAGCCTCTCCACGTACAGTACTCTTCCGATGGAAGTCGGTCGTTAACCACATTGACCACACCGCGCTGAGAGCACCACGACGGTGGACGACGGCGAGGCCTAGGAAGGGGACAACGCGGAGCCGGGGAAGACGCGATAGTGGAAGCCCGCGCGGAGAGGAGTACGAGTGTTCACCGGTTCGGCTACGGTGTGAGGCTGCCGTCACCGCAGAATAATAGGGTGTGTGGGTGAGTAGAGGGATGCCCTGGCCAGCGGTGGGAGTAGTAGGGGGCGCTGAGGCCTAAGCGGCAGCACAGCCGGCCATGGGAGGCGGGAGCAGGCGGTCCAACCGACGCTGCTTTGGCGGCTGGAGCAAGAAGATCAGAGATTGAAGAAACACGACGGCCGTTGGATTGACATCCAATGGTTACGTCTGCTAGAATCGTTTGTTGATGTATATAATAACTAAAAAAATCTTGCATACGCGTCAACTAAACAGGCTCACAAGTCAGACCACTCCCTCTTTTTTAATAATTTATATATAGCTCATGGCAAGTTCTTATGCAATTTATTGCAGTCATTTTTTTGGTTGGCCAGGGCCAATTTCACATATTTCTATGGGTTCCAAACTATTTTTAATACCAAAATGTCGAGCCAGATTTAAAGTACTTTCAGGATATATTTAAATTAGGTTAATGCCCAGTGAAATAGGAATCTGAAAATGTGAAAAAATTTAGAAATTATAAAGTAATTGCCAATTTGTCATATGTTTTTATATTTACAACCCATTTCATATTACTTTCAAGATTTGTAGGCGTCTTGAAAGAGTTGTAGCCCATCAGGGCATAGAAAAATAAGTAGGCCTAGATTGGGTATTCTTCAGAAGAAATAAACTGGGCTCATTTTCACAAAGAAAAAATAGCTGGGCTGGTCACATGGTGAACATAAAATATAAGCCTGAGCTAGACAGGCCACAGCCCAGTTCAAACCCTGCACTGTGTCAACAATAACAAAAAAAATACTGCTCGAGATGCTACATCCTAGGTGTCAGCCGATCTTGTGTTGTTCTCTTGTCTATTGACTATATACGCTCACAATGTCGTGGGTCCCAGATGTCAGGAAAACACTAGGAGGAAGCATTTTATTTTTCCATACGCTGATGGGGTGGGGCCCTACTGTCATCCTCTCCACATACTTCTGCCGATTCCTGTTGTTTGCTGACCATGTTGACAACGTGAGAGGGCGGCGCCGCGGCGAGCGCACTAAAGCGTGCGGAGGACGTCGGCATTAATGATTTAGGAGATGGTGGGGCGGCGATGCTTGTGCTGAGGCGCATCCAGCCGTGGGAGGCAGAAGCAGGCGGCCCCCCTGGCGCTGGTTTGGTTTTGGCGGCCGGAGGAAGACATGACTGAAGAAACACGATAGACTGTAAAAGCAGCAGGAGTACTTAACAACCTTAACTGAAACCAGCAGGGGCACTTAACAAACAAAGCTGAAAGCAGTATGAGTACTTATATAGGTTCAACCGCACAAAGCACACCTCGAATAGTGCTACTTTGCCTACAGTTAACCAAGGGTGAGGCCGCCAAGCCCTAGGACAAGGCCCAGGCGCCACCCCGCGCATCCACAACCCTCTAAAAGCGGCTTCATCTCGCAATGTGGTCAATAAATAGGATATTCACTTTTGAGCCATGGAAAAGCATGACCATAATCTTCTGTCCTATTCTCCAAGACCGGCGGGCCTTCATTATTTGAGACCACCCATGAATAAGTATCTTTTCACCTCCAAGGGGAATTGAGTAGGTCGACATAAACATCATGTTGTGACCAAGCGCAAGTCTGACCCGACCATGGTCAGGCATCTGTATAGGAACAATAGAACTGGGCAGTTTCTGTTTCAAGAAGATCACAGCTGTAAAACTGTGTATAAGCAATAGTTTATGAACAACATATATATAATAAAAAACAGCTCGTACCATAAGTTTCTTGACACAGTTGGACCTGTTCAATGAGTGCAGCAGTGGCACACATATCCCTCGTGGCCTTCCACCATTGAAACGCCCCACAAGGACCTCAAGACGATCAATAAAGTGTAGGAACTTGTGGATGCCGACCCAGTCAACTTCAGTGCCATCAGTAATAGTCGAGTTATTACAGAATAACAAACGAGCAGCCTGCTTACCTCTGAAAAATCTTACACGTGCCACCAATTATAAGAAAATATTAGTTAGATGTAGCACCTTTGTGAGAGATTTGTTGCTACTTCTAAAGTTAAATTGTGATTAGTTAGACAGAATAGGTGGATTAAGAAGTAGTCGAGGCAACAAACAAGAACCAGATACAAAACTAACATGGATGAACAATTGGAACGACGTCGGGGTGGAAGATCGCAGTGAAGATGAGACCAGGTTCTGCTATTTCCATCAACATTTGTGCGCCAACTTTCAGTCCGTAACACGTGAGAAAGTTTATCCATGTTCGGCCATAAAAAAGCAGCGATCTTCTTGGTTCATGAACCCAACTCGGAACTTATATCCATGGCTTGTCTTCACTATGACCATTAAACTAGTGTATTCAGTTATGGCAAGGCCGAGCATCTTGAGTACATGTGTTCTGGCAGAGCAAATAATACACTGCAGGAAAAATAATATGAGAACACAATGTGTTCCCTATCCAAATCTAGAAATAACTTCCTCCTTCACGTCAGTGTTGATCATCGTACTAGTAGTACCTTTTATCCAAATATAGCAATCAAAATTTCCAAATTAGTCGACAACATGTTCAAAAAACCCCACCCTCCCGGATAGAAAAGAGGATTCTAGGAACATACTGTGCACGTTTCAAATCCCTGTGTTAGGATGAGAAGGAACAAGTGTGGCCTCTCGCCGAGGGCGCATAAACCTATAGGGTACTGGCACTTTGGGCACTGCAAATGAAACATACTAGATTCAGTAGGAAGAAAAATGCATCAACGACGGCGGCTGCCATCCTAGGATTACCTGCGACCAAGGGACTTGGATTTATCGGGGATGGATGAAGAATTCATACATGGTTCTCCATGAGAAAACCCTATGCAATCGCCGAAAGGGGGTTTTCTCTGAACAAGCAGATGAGGGAGAAGGGGATTCAGGCCCAGTGAAATATTGCCGCTTCATCCGTCTAGCTTACTGCTAAAGCTGGAAGGGGGGGGGGGTTGTGATTTGACGGCTCATTGGGCATTACTGCGGCTCTACGACCGGGGTATGTCTACCGTAAAGTTGTGCACTCTAATTTGTGCATATGGCACGTGGATCCCATTGCTGGTTGCCCCACATATCAGCGAAAGGAAGTTGAGAGACAGGAGTAACTAGTTACACATAAATATTTTTTTGACAGAGAGATGCTCCCTCTGTAAAGAAATATACAGATCTTTTATATCACAGACAGGCTCACCTTGCCGAGAAATATACTCCCTCTGCAACACATGGGCATTATGGAGGTTCAGATTTTTTATGGGGGTTCAGCTGAGAATATAATACCTAGACAGGCTCACGGTTCTGGACTTTGGGCCGCAGGCCCACCCTGCATGTTTGGGGGGCATGTGTTCTACCTCAGCGCTTTTCATATTGCAAGCGATCGGTACGGTGCTGGTTTTAGATGCTATCGCAAGGCGAATACACAAAATTGAATAAAGCACGATAACTGTTGGAATGAAATCGAATGACAGTTCCTAACCAGCAATCAGAGTTGCAATTCTATCAAGGATATACCATGTGATAAATAATACTATCGTACTACTTATACACACAGGACACTTGTTTCACCATGCCAGATTATTACATCAAAATCTCTCGGAGGATAGATCAGTTCGGCAGTTGCGTGCTGCTACTGAAGAATTTCAAAGTTGATTTGGACGAGCTCTCCTTGCCGAGAAAGTTCAATTTTGACATCATCCCCTACCGCAAGATATGATTTAGATTTGAACCTTGACCATCCTTTAACATCAATCACCATGCGACCATCCTTTGTACTTACGGTATATTGAGAAGGTTCATTCACACCAATGCTGCGCATGGTAAGAGAAACTTGGCCGCGGTCGCCCGGATTGTTGAACGACTCCCTTGTTGCTCTAGGAATTCTCTGTTTGCAAACAAGAAGACATACCCAAACAGTTAGATCAACATAGTGAATCATGTGAAACACCATGGAAAGAAAAAAGAACGAAGCACTTGGGCGGCCAACGCTTACCAAGAAGGTGGGCATGTCAGTTTTTGTAAGGACTTTGGTATATGAAGTGCGAACTGCAGCCCAGTCTGTTGCCGGTGCAACTGCATGGGCTGGAGCAGATGCAAGTGCAAGTGTTGGTGCGGGTGCTGAAGCTGCTGCTGCTGCCGGAGATGGTGCTCCTTGTAGAGCTGGTGCCAGTGTCGGAGCAGGTGCCGGTGTTGATGCCCGATCCTCCGGTAGATTAGACTGATCCATTGACGCGGTCGGTGCCCAATCCTCAGCTAGATCAGACTAAGCCACTGCCGCTGTCAGTGCTAGAGAAACTGCCGGTGCTCGATCCGTTGCTGAAGGTGGTACCAATGTGCGAGACAGCAGCGGTCGTGTCTGGTCTGCTATGATCAACTTTCTAACTTGACTAGGATCTGTGACCGTGATCCAATTTTTTTCTTCATTTCTTTTAAACGCGAGAAGGACTAATTGTGGCGTTTTTCTTAAACCAAACTGCAGTTCATCATAGGCATTCAGCTTGTACTCAGACAACAGACTGATCCAATTTTTACCAGTAATATAAGTGATGGACAATGCCTTCGTTACTGACATGACATAAGAAGTGAAACCTGCAAAAATAGCCATCGTAGAGCAAACCAAGCGGTTTATTCTGTGATGAATGTCACATGGCAAAACTTGCATCGTAAAATTGCAGGAAAAGAAAGAAAACATGACATTAAATCAATAAGATTTAGACAGTAAATCAATAAGATTTACTTGATGTGACACGAGTGAATCCTTACCAGGAAATCACTATGTTGAAGTACTAAACAGAAGATTGATCGTCCAACTACGGGTGGAATGCAATGGCCCCGCCTATTCCCACAAGCAGGACAGTCCAAAGGTCGTGACAAATCGTATGGACCGAACATCCATGGGACTGGAAATCCTGGTGGGTGCGATAAACCCTGCAATGCATACAGATATTGGAGTGTAACCATAATTGATAAACCAACCTCACAAAAAATATGATCTGGATACTTCAAAATATACAGACTGAATTGACTGGACAGACATTAACATAGACCATTCTCAGGACTGACCACACACCAAAAGCGGCAGTACTAATAAACAATACAGGGTTCACAAACACAAGTCAAGTAATGAACTATAGTACTTACTACAGACAAGCAAAGTTGCACTAACTGAACTCTGCAGACTATTTCTTGCCACCAACCTACGGTATGAACCCCGCATAAGTGACTAGGCCATGGACTTCGTGAGAGATGTCTACATGCACCATCACCATCTTGTCAACCTTGGAGAACCTAACAGAGTGGTCTTTCCACTCATAAACATGATGATGAAGATAGGCCGCATCAGATTTGTTGGGAAGCTTTACAAGAACCACACCCTTTGTAATTGAAGGCATAACCAGGAAATTGTTGTGGTCAAGTACAACCTCGAGAATACGCTTGACAACAAAGCTACAGGAAAACACTAGTTCAAGACACGTGGCGACAAGGATACAACAGCTGGCTAGTTCAGAAGTAGAACTCATCATCAGGTCTTCCAGTTCACACAACGTGAATCTGAGAACTTCATCTCCACCGCGGACCTGGTTCTAATTCAAACAGAAACCATATTAAATTACTACCTTCGTTCAAAAATATAAGATGATTTTTGATATTATACTCCATATAGGACTACATATACGCACAGAAATGAGTGAACAAAGACACTAGAACATGTCTTCAAAGGCATGAGAGCAGAGGGATTACTTGCAACATCCATAACACAAATTACTGAGGCAAATATACCCTCTTCAAAGGTAGCATTGATGTTCATTAAGTACTCCCTCCGTCCCAAAATTCCTGTCTTAGATTTGTCTAGATATGGATGTATCAAGTCACATTTTAGTATTAGATACATCCCTATCTAGACAAATCTAAGACAAGAAATTTGGGATAGAGGGAGTAGTTGAAAGTAATCTATAAGAAATCAATGTCAACCTCTCGCATGTTTTGGTCAAAAGAGGAATTTAGAACCATCATTTGGCACACTAAAATCACATGCAAGATCACCCAGAAAGTTGTGCTACTAGTACTAGTACTGCGTGTTAGATGAAAAAACACGATCAAGATCAAGAAAAAGATCGTCAACAAGAGACATTACCTGGACTTGCTTAATGAGGGATCCCGGAGAGGGGGCTTGGACAGGCGATGGCTTTGAGCTTGTCTGCGGTAGTCTCCGCGGGGTGCTTGCGCTTCTTCGTACCATGAGCCTCGACGGTTTTGGCCAGAGCCATAGACATCACGTCGGCCGGTGCTCCAGCATCCATCCAAGAGAGGAAACTGAGAGAGAAGAGTGAAAGGAGGAACAAGATGAGGGAGAAGAGAAGCGAGTGGGGGTTTTCTTCAAAAGAGGAAGCTGAGAGAGAAGAGTGAAATGATGGTTGCTTCGTCCGTCCAACTTATTACTGCGGCGCTTCGATCGGGGTAGTCTACTGTCACTCTACTACGGAGTTATTTAGTGCATGGGTGGTGGACCCAGGTGCTGGCTGTCCCACACGTCAGCAAAAGTGAGTAATTTAGTGCATGGCTGCAGGAGGATCCGCACGGTAGAGCTTTCCACTGTTTTTCTGAAAAAAAATGATTACAGCAAGCATTTCCACTCTTACGACGGAGGAGTGCGAAACACGGCAGCCACTTGAACATACACAGTGCTCCTACTACTAGGCATGTTCAGTGGTTCATACGTCAGTACTACACAATCTTGTTGCTAGTGTAGTAAGATATGACAATAACAAATGATGTTGTGCGCATGTCAACTACTCCTATATGTAACATAGTACCGCTTTTTCGACTGTCCGGTCGAGAATGAGCGGTGAGATCAATGTTAATAGAAGTAGGTCTACAGCGTACGGAGAGTACGGTGCTACAATACTCCATGAAACATGAACCATATGAAGCACGAATAGTGCTAGGCAGGGTGTATGAAGGGTGCAAGGGATGGGAGCAAAATTTCCCTTCTCGACCCACTTTTGGGTGTTTGGCAGGGTGCATGAATGGTGCATGAGTCCACACTAGTAAGTTAACAAAAATACACGAAGAGGAAACAACTATATTGAGATGAGATTGCAACCAAACACACCCACACGCTTTGTGCTACAGTGACTGATCTGCATCGTCTGAGTTTGATCCAACGGTCATGTTGCGCCGAGACATGGACATGCCCATGTAGAGGGCGCCTAAACACCACCAGAGTCCCTCCGCTTCTCGAGGCGCACGACATTGGTGATGCAGGGTGCAACCGCCCGCAGAGCCCGCTCCCGGTCCACAGGAGCCAACTCGTGAAAGACGATGTCCAATGGCACGAATGGATTCTGGTGACGGAGCCCTGAAAGGATTAGCCCGACAACGACAACGGCAACCCGCAACCCCTCCTTGTCCATCTCAGCCCCCACCATCACGCGGAGACGGCTCAACTCCTCGGAGATATAGGTGAAGAAGGAGACCAGGTCAGGAAGCCACAGCTCGTTGAAGTCGACCGGGTGGTCGAAGAGGTTTAGCTCGGCGACCGGCATCGTCATGCTGGCACGATAGTAGGCATCACACAGCCGCAACATGTGCGTGGCAACTTGGTTCACCAAGTGGCTGAGGCGATCCTGGACCTCGTCATGATCGGCGCACTCGCGCTCCAGCCGGCTCCCCTGAAGGCCTATCGTATCTCCAGCTTTCTGCACAACGCCGCTGATGCTTCGAGCATCTTTGTGGTGGACGCCTGCCGCTTTTGAAGCTCTCTGAACTCCCACACATAACGGAGGAGCATGGCACTCCTCTCCTCCTTGAGCTTATTGAGCTCCGCGTCCTTGGCCCTGAGCTCCGCATCCTTGGCATGGAGCTCCTATGTCAGGCGCCTCACCTCGGACTCCGTGATGTGCGGCACCGCCATGGCACCAGGTAGAAGCAATGGGGAGAGGATGCAAAGGGGGTGTAATGACCGAAAGGATATGCAATCTACGGAAAGGCGGAGGGATCCAACCGAGGAGCAGGGAATCTTTTGGTTTTCACCACGGTAAAACACCAGTTGACGACTTCTCACATCAGGGAGCAGTGGGTTTTACAGGCGATGTCATCATGACTAATTGCTGCCGCGCCTGCTCCCGTCAATCAAAAAATTAAAAATCCTGCCGCGCCTGCTCCCGTCAATCAAAAAATTAAAAATCCCGCCGCACCCAAACACCAGAGCAACATCGCGGAGGATATTTAAATTTACCTGCCGGCAAGTAGATAAAAAAGGGGTGAAAAACAAATGTGGCGGCGGCTTAGCTAATCGGTCAAACTAGCCCAACTAGCTAGCCACCGTGCTTCACTGATGTACTTGACGGGAAAGGTGGTCTTTCGTGATTTGATGACTCATTTACTGCTTCGGCTCTACGACCGAGGAGGACCCAGAAAACATGCATTAGGGTGTCCCATGTCAGGAAGAATATATGCGTGCACCACCCGGGAGGACCCCGAAACTGCGTGGTAGGGTGTGCCATGTCTCGGCACGGAGGAAAAATGTGCATGTAAAAATATACTGTATCAGACGTAGTACCTATGGTTCGACCTCGGGACCCAGCTAGTTGATCGAAAACACCCCACTAGCCACACAGCTTCATCATGCAAACATGGCACGGAGGATAGATGTGGTTAGCTCCGTCTCGACCAGCCACAACGTCTCTTGTTCTAGGCGATTCTTCTATTTTCCAAGATTTTTTTAGTTGTAATAACACCACGGCAAGCTAGCACCGCTCTTCGTGTTTGCCCGTGCAAAGGTTAGATGATGGAGAGAAGAGATATTGAGATCGTGGACCTGGGACCCACCAGTAAGTGAGACAACGGTCATGCATGTGTTGACGAGGCACTCCCTCTACTCTACTCAACGTAAGTACTGTATAAAATCAAGTTATGGGATAAAGCCAACAACCGTTGTTGTTTCAGGCTATCAACTTATACTTTGTAGTCCAGGTTGCCAGTTCGAATCTCGTCTTTCAGATTTGTTAGTTTTAGGTCCAAATTTGATTAATGACAAGTGGGACCCCCGTGTGTTGTTCCGATATTTCCGTGTAGGATGGTTTTTTTGAACAAACACTTTGCACGGTTAGACAAGTAATGGCACGAGTTACACGTATTTTGCAAGTTTACAAACAAAAATGACAGCGGCATAGAATATCACATCCACCCCGCAGCTTAGATACTATGGTGATACGAGTTTTTACACCGTTGGAAGTGAGATCCAATGGCTTGGGAGTAGTCTTTATAATTACGCACAATTTCCAAACTCTCCAAAGGTTTTTTTGCAAATAAAACATTCATGCCTCGTGTGTGCTGCTGCATCTTCGATCCAACGGCTCCCTGTTGCTCATATTAGGTGATCCCCGTAGCTTAACTACCCGCTATGGTGATATGAGCATCTAGGTCGTATGATCAGTGATCAGATGGCACATGTGTAGTACTTGTACTTTCTACGCATTTCCCAAACTCCATCAGCCGTATATTGCAATAACATTCAAACCTCCTAATGTGGGCCGTTAGATCTCAGTGAACTCGTATCACCATAGAATCTACGGTGCGGGAGAACCTCATATTCTCCCGTGCGAGAAAACATAAGGTACTATCGCAGCTTGGATGCTACGGTGATACGAGCTTGGAGGTTGTTGGATCTGAGATGCAATGGCATTTGAGCAGTCTTTGTGCTTGTAAACAGTGGCCGGACTCTTTTGGGGCTTTTCTGCAAAAATCCATTTGAACCACCGAAGAGGTGTTGGGTCACAAATCCAACGGCTCCGAAGAGTTTGTATCACCAAAGCATCTAAGGTGTGGTAGCACATGATGTTCTTACAAATAGGAGAATATGATGTCCTCCTTCATCTTAGATGCTACGGTGATACGAGCTTCGAGGTTGTTGTATATGGGATCCAAGGGCATCTAAGTAGTTTTTGTACAAATTGTGTCCAATTCTCAAACTCATCAAGGTTTCCTGTAAAAATATTAAGACACATCATGTGAGCTGCTATATCTCAGATCTACAAGCTCCAAGCAACTTGTATCAACATATAGCATCTAAGGTATGGGGGCACATGATATTCTCCCGGGGAGGAGGGATGGGGGTGCACAACCAACCGGTGGTTGGGAGGGTGGGGACAAATATAATCTAAACAACCCTAAACAGAGATCCGCGATTTTATCTAAGGTCAAGGGGTTGACCCCCGACAATCATAGCTCCACCTAAACACAACATTTGCATGTACTGTAGTACTAGACTTAATATTCATGTTTCAGTTTCATGTTCATTTTAAATATTGAACTGAGGACCATGCATGTCTTACATTTTGCTCCCTTCGTTCCTAAATATTAGTCTTTTTAGAGGTTTCAAATGGACTGGCACATACGGATGTATATAGACATATTTTAGAGTCTAGATTCACTCATTTTGCTCCATATGTAGTCACTTGTTGAACTCTCTAAAAGACTAATATTTAGGAATAGAAGGAGTATTTTTGAATTCGTGTCATACATGCATGGTTTGGAATAATAGATGCACTATACTTATTGGATTGTTGTTGTGTTCGTGCGTGTCTCTCTCTCTCTCTCTCTCTCTCTCTCTGTGTGTGTGTGTGTGGTCATATGCTTGATACATACAAAGTTTTCTCACCTGCATATTGTTCATCTTTTAAATTTGAATTTGCATTGGAAAACTTACTAGGGATACCATGAAATGTGAAATCCACGTTGAGATCACTATATCACAAACTCACTCTAATTAAACAACTCGTTATAAATCAATTACCACGTTGAGATTAGTATGTGCAAGGAAAATACGGGTAATGTAATACACATAGATTCGTTCGGCAATTTAAAAGGTTCCTTTCGTATTCACGAATGGTAGGACCCAACGGCGTACCAGCGTGTTATTATGTGATTAGCACTATTAAAATTAAAAAAACGGGCTTGTGTCCTTCGGTGGCGTGTGTGGTACACACATTAGGCAACCCCAACCAGTCGAGCCTTAGCCTTTCAAGTCGAAATATCTGGTGGCCAGAATTCCAGCCCTAGGAAATTCCCCTCATGCCCCCGGTCCATAATGACTACCCATGAACAACGGAGGGATGCTTTAGTAACTAGACAATGTTACCTATCGTGCCGAGCACGGTTCAATTCCCTCGGTTGCCGCTCGTCAAGGTCACCCGTCAACTGCATTGCCTAGTACTCTCTCCGTTTCTTTTTAGTTCGCATATAAGGTTTGGTCAAAGTTATTCTTTGTAGAGTTTGACTAATAGTATATTAAAAAATATAAACATTCATAATATGAAATCAATATTATCAGATGCACCATGAAACATATTTTCATACTATATAGTTTTAGTATTGTAGATGTTTATATTTTTTATATAAATTTGGTCTAACTTTGTGTAGTTTGACTTTGACCAAATCTTAAATGCAGAGTAAAAAGAAACAGAGGAAGTACTACTACTACTACTACACCAGGATGAGCACAAAATTGAGCCCGTTTGTTCGTGCCTAGTACTTGAGTTAATATATTAGGCAATGCACTGGTACGGAGGGATTATCCTTTTACTCTACATATATAACTTGTCTGAAGTCTAACTAAGCAAAATGTTTGATCAAATCCTTTCTTAAGAAATACAACAGACAGATGTATGGCTTGAAAATTTATTGCATGATGCAGGTTATGATATTGTTTCGAATTCTGGATCTTAAATTTCAGAAAATCCAAAATTGAGCATAAATTCTTGAAACTGAGCATGGTCACATGATATGGCACAAATATTACTTCGTAAGTTTTTTCTTCAATTTGAGACAAGCTGCTTATGACAAGTTGCACAAATGAAGAGCCAAGGTATTTTGGAACAAAGACCTGTCATGTTAAGGCGAACGCTTTCACTATTGAAACCGTGGGCGTTTACGTGCCGCCACGAGTCCCCGCTTCTCATCGGCAGGTGCCGTCCGAGCAAGCGTGTGAGTCGACGGGAGGCGTGCGAGCAGACTGCTGCGCCGGCTGACAGGGAGGCATGCGAGCAGATCACCGTGCAGGCTCACCGGGAGGCGAGCCCTTTGACCAGGCTCCACTGCCCACCTTCGTCCCAACTGCTCCCACATTTAATGTCGCCGGCGCCGCAGTTTAAAATCAACCCCGCACTACTCGGTATCGCTACAATCTTCTCTCTTCCTCTCCATTCTCCTGTCGTCTACCTCCAACTAGCCTGACCTAAACATACACCATGCCGCATCACGATGGTTAGCCCTTAGTGTTCCATTTTCCTGAGGAAGACACCCAGCCGGAGTCTCAAGAACATAAGGTGCTTTGGGACGAGCTTGAACCGGCCTTGCGGGAAGACGCCACGCCTGTCCCCGCTCCCATTCCGGATCCAGTCGCCCCGACTGCGCCAGCGCCCATCCCCGTGGCATAGATGGGCTGGGAGCCACACATTGTCGCCGAGCTTGATCCCACGGGGTTCCACAAGGTCCCCGCCGACTTTCATGTGCCTATGCACCTCCCAGCGCACGCGCATGCGCAGGCACTGACGCGCACGCTCGTGCCGGTGCCCGTGCATGCGCCTGCGCATGAACTGACGTGCGTGCCCGTGCTGGTGCCCGTGCACACGAATGTCTCCGCCGCACTGTTGACAGCGCCTGTCCCCGTGCGGGTGCCAGTGCCCCCCTTAGCGGCATGGATGGCCGCTGTCGACCGCTTCCTTGCACCAATGCTAGTCGCCTCCTCCCGCCAGTTGACTCGCTCCGAAGTCCAGAACATTTTGGCCCTCCTTGAAGTTAGGCCAACGTGCAGGAGTACGCAACAATGCCGCAAGACGCCGCCGTCGCCGTCGGTCAGTGGCCCGACGACACACAGAGCACGGCAGAGGAGCCGCTTCCCACCGCAAGACGCCCCGCCGCCGCCGCGTAATCTAAATTTGCCATGAAAAACGTTCGGATTGCCATGCTTAAAATCCGAACGTTTATCATTTCCGTTTATTTTATATCGATCGTCGTATAATTTAAAGTTGGAGTCAGACTGAACGAAATCTATGGTTTGATTGATTGAATGTTCTGTTAGAGCCATATCAAATTAAATATAAAACATCATGAAGACACATGTATTCCTTGTCATCCAACGACCTAGACTGCTTCAATGTCGAGCGCTCAATACGTTTAGCGTGCAGTTAATTTCATGCCAAAATAGTGCTAATCACATAATAACACGCAAATAATATCCTAGTACTTACTATCCGCATGCACTTAATATACTTCCAAATTAACGTGCATTGCACGTACACACTGACTAGTGCTGCTAGTACGTGTAACTGGTGCCGTGACTTGTGAACGCGTCCAAATATGGTCAACGGGAACATCGCCCGCGAGTTCTTCGTGTTTGCCCGTGCATCTAAACGCAAAAGGGGAGGAGAGAGAGAGCACACATGGAACCCACCAGTAAGTGAAGGCGAATAGTACTAAAAATAATATTACATGTTATCCATTAAATAGGTTGTGGTAATATAAAAACATTATGTGAACAAAGGTGGTACAACAAACAATGCTGTTCTACGTATGTTGCCTATTGACGTGCGGCTTGAAGGCCCGGTCGCATGTTCGATCCTCGTTCTTTATTTTTTAATTTGTATATGGATCCAAAATTTGTTTCATGACATGTGGGCCCCTTGGTGTGTAGTTTGTAGCACTTTAATTTGTGGGTCGAAATTTGTTCCATTCCAAGTGGACTATCGTTGTGTAGTTTTGTAGCTTATTTATAATAATTAAAGAGAACAACATAGTTTTTTGCAATAATACCATGGTGCGACGTTGAAGGCGAGAAAGGACGTGCGAGAGAGCGGTGACCGAGCCAGAGGGAAATCAACTAGGGGAGTTGCGGGGTTGCAACGGTGTTTGGAGTAGTTGTGGGCCGAATGCTACGAAAATATAATCTAAACCGATCGGAATAAATGCCTACATAAATTAATCCAAGGTTGGAGTGCCCCTCACAATGTAAATAGCTCCGGCTTTGCGAGGAATGGAGAGGTAGTAGCTTCAATGCGTGGAAGATACGGTGTGAGAAAGCAAGGTCAATCGAGAGACATATAGATAGAGAGACAAAGTGAGTGTGGTCCGACATTCATTGAACAGATATATATATGCTCTGGACAGATATTGTTTGATTGAGCTTTTGGCAAGGGTGAGGGCTGTAAGATAGAGCTTGAGAGATGATCCAGTCACAGACGTGTAGATATATTTTGTGCATGGGAGGAAGCAAGGTCAATCGATCACATAGGGTCGCCGTGCGATCGAAAGAGTGAGACGGGTTGGAGAGAGTGACCTAGATATACTATGTGCGTGAGAGAGCATACAATGTGAATAGGTCGAATTGGTCTCAAACATGGTGATATATCGTTTTTGTCCGAGAAAGAGCGAGGTCAATCGAGACATACAAAGAGAGAGAGAGAGAGAGAGAGAGAGAGAGAGAGAGAGACAGAGAGAGAGAGAGAGAGAGATTGAGTGAGCGTGGCCCGCCATGAGGTCGAAAGAGTGGCGGTGGCTTGGATGGACTGACCTAGATAGACAATCCGTGTGAGAGAGTATAGAGTGTGTCGATCGAGGCCCGAACAGGGAGATATATCATTTGTGTGTGAAAGAAAACGAGGTTAAACGAGACTCAGATAAAGAGAGAGAGATTGAGCGAGTGTGGCCCGCTGTGCGGAAGAAAGAGTGAGACAGTCTCGAGGGAGTGACCTAGCTATACAACGTGTGTGCGTGCACACGAGAGATTGGGGGCTAGATAGGCAATGCATGTATTTAGCGCGAGAGGGTGAGAGGGAGAGGGGAGAGAGAGAGAGAGCTCGACATGGGGTGCAATGGCGGGTGTGTGAGGTAAATACATTTGGTATAGAGTGGAAAAAGGGGTCGTGTAGTTGAGAGACTTAGAGATCGAAACATGGAGATAAAGAATGAACGTGTGTTGGAAACCGGTAGCTTCCTAAGGTGGTTAGGAGGGGAAGATTGACCGATACAGGAAGTATGTTGCGTGTGTGTGTGGGGGGGGGGTGTGGGGGCTAAAAACAACATTTGAATGTACATAGTACAAGACATAATATCGATGTTTCAATTCAGTGTACATTGTAAGATTTGCACCGAGGACCATGCATACGGGTAATTATTTTGAATTCGTGCCATACTAAGTTTCGAAAAGTTGACATTGACTCAATTTGTTGTGCTTTTTTGTAGGTCATATGTTTGAATCCATCCAAAAGTTTTCTCACTACCATGGTGTTCATCATATACATATGAATTTGCATTAAAAAAGTAGCGTGGATACAGTGAAATGCGAAATCCATGTTAGAATTGGAGATCGCTATGTGACACACACTCTAATTCAAATAACTAATTATGTGACATACACTCTAATCCATGTTAGCGTGGATACCATTTCGATTTTTTTTCAAATAACTCCTCATTAATTAATTTATAGTACTCTCTATGTTCACTTTTATAAGACCTTGAAGACATTTCAGATATTGTGCAAAACAGTTCATTTTAAGTTGTCTAAAACGACTTACAAAAGTGAATGGAGGGAGTATCTCGTTTCGAATGACTAATTATTGCAAGGAAAACACGGGCATGGTAATACATACAGATTCATTTGCAAATGTAAGAAGATTCGTTTGCATTCTCAAATGTAGGCGCACCAGGCAGACCAGGGTCATGTCGGGGTGGACGCTGCTTCGGTGCCTTAA
>NC_041385.1:555984084-556143190 GCF_002162155.2 Triticum dicoccoides
CGTGCTTCCATGTTCCGGATTGAAATATCTGGCGGCCCCAATTCCAGCCCTGCAAAATCTCTCTTCTCCACCGTCCCCTTCCGCACCCAGATTGCTCAAATCCCTAATTCGCCGCCAACCCAAGCAAAGTTTGAATTGCCCCTCGTCTCGTATCTTTCCCCACCTCTATGCCGGACGACGACGACAAAGACGACGGTCACGCTTCACCACCGCACCAGAGCTACCTCATCTATGCCCTCGTCCACCGCACCGGGTGGTCCACCGAAAACGTCGGCCGCCGCAACCGACGTGCCTCATAGACACCGAGTTCCACCGCATCAGGTGCGCTTCACCGACGCCGTCTCCCAGCTCACCGGGGCTACTTCACCGAGCACATCGTTGCACCTCCGCCCCCCCCGAGGCCGTTGGGGCTTCACCAACGGTCTTGTCCACCGCATCGTAGCGCTCCGCTGCCACTCAAGATCTGCATCCGTGCGCAGCCAGCCAATGCCAACACATCACCCTCAACGGCTCTGAAGTGACCCAAACTCTAGCTAGGTGAGCATGCCCAAACGCCGGCCCGAACTAGGTATCCACACATCACTCCCTTGTGCACTGTTCTGACGATGTTTGGATATCCTTTCACTGCTCTCTTAGCTTACACGCCTATGCAACTCTGACTTTAACTCTTATTTCTTTTGGAGATATCATCTGAAACAAGCAAATCCATTTTTTAGCGCAGCATGACGGTGCTACAGGATCTGGTACACATCCTGCACACCCGTATAACCTTGTAAGTATCTGTCCTCCTGTACAACATCAAGGTCGATTCCTCTTATTTGATCAACCATTTGCCGTGTCAAAAATGTAGAGGGGGATGAAAGGAGCACAAGGCCTGCACATCCAAGCAAGTGGTAACATGGACTTGTACATGGAACATCCCAAGCGCAAGCAAAGCTGTAGTGAGCCTGTACAACGAGCTAGCGTAAGTCCCTGCATTTCATCTAATTCATACTTGCATTCGTGTATGATTTGTGTGCAGTGGCGGATCCACGAATTCAAGTTACCAGGGGAGAACATTTAACTTAAAAAATACGAAGGCACTTGCACTCCGGAAATCAACATAACTTGAGAAATGTGAAGCTACATGCACTTTGAAAACCAACTAATGATCCAAAGTAGTTCAGATTATAAACACTAAATGATGCAAGCACCAAAAAACACAAAATGCAACATGGTGTACAAGGACTACAAACATGGTCTATACCTGCTTGAATTATTCATTCTCTGGCTGAAAATATTGAAGTGTAAATGCACCTATAACTAGTGCAGAAATTGCATATCAATATATCTATCCTGCACAAGTATGCCAATAGTTTCAAACAACAGATTAGAAAAGTATTTATGCTATGTTGTCATGATACGGGGACTTTCTAGTAGATGGCCTCGACGTTTCCTCAAGCTATGAAAATGCACTATAATTTGCTTGTCATCAATGCCTGCAAATCTCTGTCTCTCTCAACATAGCAGATCATCATTAGACACTAAATCCTTCAATGAGCTTGCAAAATGCTTGCATTAGATCCCTCGTTAGACACTATATGTTCATCACCTGGAGCATGTAAAATGTTTGCATCAAATCCTTCATTAGCATCTGTTCATTAGACACTTCAGGCTCAAGAACAACATGAGCTTGTATGTTTGCATCGGAAACTTGATTAGATACATCAGATTCAGTCAGTTCAGTATTGATTGGGGGAGTTATAAAATAAGTAGAAATTGGTTTCATTTTCTCATAGATTCCCTACATACAAGCAGTTTTACAACACCTTCAGGTTTAACTATTGGCCAGAAATTGAAGAGTTGAATTAGATATAATCAGGGATGTGATATACCTGCTTGTTGCGCATGCTACTCTTGCAAGCTGCGACTGTCCGTTTGCGCAAGCTCGATGCCATCCCATGCTGCCGCCGCTGCCTCCCACACAGGCTACACCCAAGGTTGGATCTTCATCTTCTTGCCCTTTCGTTCGCTTGAAGCCCGGCGACCGCCCTCCAACAAGGGCGCGAGGAAGTGCTATGTCGGTCTGTCCAGCGGCGGCTAGGTTAGGAGCAAACCAGACTGGAGGCTGGAGCGAATGAATTGGGATTTTTCTTGCTGTCGATCGATATGGGAGGCGCCCGTTGGGGCCGCGAGCCTACTATAGGTCCTGCCTTGCACTTATGTTATTGGCCCATCCAAATTGAAACATTTTTCTTCATTTTTTACATTGCCTGCTCGAGCGTCGGGACAAACAAAACTAGCCTGGGCCAACCTGGATGACTCAAACTAGGTGCACACTTTCCAGCCACCTGAGGTGGCCGCCCATACCAGCCCCTATGGTGGTGTCGCCCCTTTTTGCGTGTATGATTGGGTAGTGAAAAATATTCTAGTGGCGCTTTTGATTTACCCACAGAATGGTTGAATTGCTTGTCTATGAACTGAGTTCGCCAATAATGTGAAGGATGCCAGTCTTTTCATCCTATTGTAGATTGCTTAGATCTCGATATGCCAAAAGTAATCGCATAAAATATACAGTAAAAGCCAGTGTGATGTGTGTGGCTACAACTAGTCTGACTACACGTCCTCATATAACATATCAAGGACGCACCATCTTACCAGATTAACCATTCGACTTACCAATGCAGTGTGGGAAGAAAGAAGTATTGGGACTGTGTATCCAAGCAATTGATGCCATGGACTCCTTCGTACAACCTTCTAAGCGAAAAAGAAGTTGCAGTGTGCCTGTACAAAGAACTAGCGTAAGTTCAGTTACCTACTTCTCAGAATTTTAGTTAGCCACTTATTGTAAAATTGTTCAATTACGTTGCTTGGCTTAATTTAGTTTGCTACTGATTACATAATGCCACAGCCTGTTAATCCTATTGTAGACTGCGCCTATCTATGGTGTTTGATACTTACTGTTAAGAATTACCTGTTTGCCTTAACTTAAATATCTACTTGTTTGTTTAACTGCTTTGCTGCTGCAACAACGGGTTACAATGATGTTAATAACTACTTTTCAGCATCCAATTGAAACTCTTTAATTCCTTGTTTGTTTAACTAGTTTGCTGTTATAACTCCCAGTTGAGATGTTTTGCTAACTTCAACTTTTCTGAATCCAATCGGAACTTTAATGGCAAAACAGGTTAGCCCAAGATCATCCCACAGCAGTGGCACCGGCCCAATCGTGCATTATGAATTATGAACTGCTGATGCTCTAGAGGCTAAACTAGTGGTAGAAAGAGATTCTGCTTCTGCACTTAGAGATAAAGTTGACATGTTGAGGAAGCAAACAACACTATCACAAGAAGTACTCAAGACAACCATTAAATATTTGGTGGATTTCAAAACGAAGCAAGCTGAGACTGACCACAAGGTCCTGAAGGAAAAAAGGAAATTAAATTCCCACTTGGTAAATAATAGGTGAAATGTTCTTTCCATCATTGAATAACCTTTGTCTTGTTTGTTCATGTAATCAATCAAACCATTTGTTTTAGAGATCATGTAATAATTGTTTTTTGTTTTTTGTTTTTTGGTTTGTAATTTTATAACACAAGTTTGTATTAATTGATAAGACTCAGAGACATTTCATTTGGATTGCTGTGGCAGACCTACAAATATGCGAATTGGGATGAATGTGCATTCAGCACTAATAGAAGTATAGATGGACCATAAGTGGCACGCATCGGAAAGGGCCAAGATGCTGGCTAAAAAAGGATGCTGTTGTAGCAAAAAAAAGTACAACGGCCTGGCTTATGTATGTTAGTTGATATTATTGATCCATATACTCTATAAGTGTTTATATGTCTGTTAGTTCTGTACATTCTTGGTTGATTGACTCGGTATTTGAATCTTGATACATCGCTTGTGTTCATATCTAAATGGGAGTACACATTATGCTGCGTGTGACATTTGAGTTGGACATGAAGTGTTCCAAATATTCGAATTCACGTTAAACCGGGTTCTAGCTTCTGAATTTGAGTATCGGCATTTGTAAACCATATTCATATATGACAGTGGAATACATCTTTGTCGTCCTTTTGAAGATATATAAGAACACATAGAATGATTTATAAAGATTCATATAGGAATACAAAATGGATTTGAATTTAGTTGCCAGGGTAAACGTGGATGCTTATTGTCCCAAAATTCGAAAGAAGCGGCAAAATGTCCACTCCCACGTCGGCTGCCCGAAGCCAAGTGTTTGGGAGATGGAAATTACCGTCTACCCATTACATGGACAATCCATCGGCCCGATTTCCACTGCTCTAAATAGGGGTAGGTTAGTAACTTCAATTAGACGTGACACGACCGCCTCTGAGCCCATTCCGACACGGTGGGCATCAAACATGGGCGGCAAAACACATTTGATTCAAGCTCGTCCGAAAGACATCTGTTTCTCCCTCCATTCCCCATTCATACACGGTTGGCGGCAAAACAAACTCGACTCGGCCGAAATCGATGTAGGCAAATATTTACAATAGGGGCAGGTTTATAACTTCACTCAGACATGACACAACCGCCCTACCTGTCAGCCCCGTTCATACACCGTGGGTGCCAACCATGGGCGCCAACCACCCTCTCCTCGCCCGAAATTGCTATGGGCAAATATTGGCGAGATGCGAGATTACCGTCCTATCCCCAACCGATGAGATGTCCAAATTTTAAACGGGGCTAAGTTCGTAACTTTCCCATATTTCAGACAGACGCGTCCCCACACCAGCCTCTCCCTCCATTTTCCCATTCATACACCATCCGCGCTAGAACACCCCATCCCCACACCATTCTCCGTCCGCCACACCATCCATCACCACCGTCCTCCACCACATCCATCGTCACCGTCCTCCACCATGCCGGAGCGCCTACCAAGACCGTGTTGTCCACTGCTAGAGAAGGACGTTTCTCATCCACTGCGACGGAACAATAGCCTTGCATCGCGTCCTATCGCTTCATCGGCGCCGTCGTCCTCTTTGCTGGGGCCGCTCACACGACCTTGTCTTCCACCGCAATGGGACTTATCCCCCGATGCACCCGTCTAACGTCGCAGATCTGCTTCAACACCACCGACAGCCATCGCACCCCCGATGCCTACACAGCGCCACAAGAGAGGTGGTACTTCATATCTCCTCAACTTTTTGATCTCAACCAGAAAATAGATCTTAACTTTGTTACTCTACTTTCTTTTCAAATTTAGTTCTTAGTTCGAAGCGTACAATGGAAGCTAAATATCATTTCTCTGGTTTGCAGCTTCAAATCTGCCATGGCACAACCATAATATGGTTTAATTGATCATTCTTAGGGGTTAATTGATCATGTTGGTTCCGTGGTGGTTTCTTTAATAGAAATCGGAGGAGAAACCCTCTTTTGCTAAAAAATATGCTGAGAGTTTCCCCCTTTTATGATCACTATACGATCAGAATACGTGCTTCGTGTCATAATAACACTGCTCCACCCATCAAGCTAAACAAGCTTAGTTGTTCAAATACGAATCTGATATTATTAAAATAGAGTTGTTTAATTGGTCAGCTAAATGTTCCTAAATTTTTCGAAAATGCATGTTTGCCGCTTGGGTGTGTATCTCTACAGGGTGCCCACGGTGGGCCGGCCCACCCTGGGATTTTGGGTCTTCCCAGGCCCCGATTCCCCTCTGTTCTGCTGCGTGCTTCCGATCTCTACTCGCCCCCAGCCGCCTGCCTTGCTGGTGACTTGCCGTCCCCGGACGGCATAACTCTAGGAGGAGACGCCAGACTAACAGGAGGCCAGGAGCCACTCGCCCAACAACGTCACCGCTTCCCGGGCGCGCCACCGTGCCTACCTTCCCAGTCTGTTGAGGGCTTAGGCGTGCAACACCCACCAAGCCAACCCGATTTATCCTGAGATACGTCCTCAACACTCAGCAGCCACTCCTCATCACCCATTTTCTAATTGATACATTACTCATTAGGCAGGACTGTCATTAGGGTTTGTTGTGTGCTCAGTGCTACCTACACTTAATGGTTTAGATGTATTTTGGTAATCTTTAGTACCTCTAAAGTTCACAGGGTTTTCAAAATTCCAACCCTCGAAATAGACACTAGTCATTTTGGATTGTTGGTCATAGTGACATTGACCTAGATTACTACTGCAAGCCAGGTTTGTTGACAATTTTACTTGTGTTTCTTACTCATTCGATATAATATCCAATTATTCACGTAGATTAGTTGCAAACAATAAGTGCTAGACAAACTTCTTCATTCAGATTTTGGACGGTCTCTTACTGCAGTTACAATTCTGCATACTTGTCCTAGTAAGCTCACAAGTAAATGATTGATTCACTACATCTATGCTTGCCTTGTCATATTTGTTGTCAATATTATTTTAGGGTGGACCACCCATTTTCTAAATACTGGAACCGTAGACATGAGTGAATAGTATTTCTCTATGTGATCTCTTCCATCATGTGTGGGCAACGAACACTACATTGTATTGAAAGAAAGTGTCATTTCGAGCTTTTACATAGGTTTCGATCTTTTACATGGAATACAATCTGCCTACTTGCTTTGTGTCGCACTACCAACACGCCACCCTTGAAGCTAAACATTATGCCACTCATAATTGCTTAGTTTATTTGTTCAAATACGAATTTCATATGATTCTAATGTTCCTACTTTAGTTTTGAAATATGTGCCTGTCTGTTATAGAGACATAAGGGGTTTGTATTTCTGTGTGTGGTCTGGTCAGCACGGTTGGGGGGGGGGTTGAACTTTGCATATGCAGGGGTTTATAGGGAGGTACTCTTCGAGTTGAATCCGCAATGCATTCCATAGATAATCTGACTACTTTTTATGTTTTCATGAATCTCAGATTCTGAACAGCATCATAATGATTATGAGGTTGCGTGCATGAAAAGAATAAAGCAGAACAATGCCATGGCTGTCAAACTTGGCATTAAGGGACTGAAATCAAGTCTGGATGCAATTCAATGCAAACGCTCTCCACATATAGATTCATGCTCAGAATATGATCCTAACAGTGATTCTGAGCTAGAGGGAGACCTAAGTCAATATAGCTCCCTAGTGGAGGAGTCAGAGGAAGGTACCCTATCTTATTCACCCATTAAGGTACTTGCTCTAACTTTCCAAGGTTACATTGCTCGCACATATCTTGCAACTGATGCTTTGCATTGCTTCTACTTTGTTGAACTGCCATTCGCTTAGTTTACACATCGTGTATGTGAATACGCCCTGCCTATCCATTTTCAGTACATATTCCATCTGTCATCATACCATATTTATCCATTCAAATGATGTTCTTGTGTATCAGACGTTCAAAAGGAAGAGGGCGATTGCTGATCGTGGAGGAGCACAAGCAAAGTATTTGGAAAAGGTAGTGGCACCTGATAAATCAAATAGCCCATTAGGTGTAGTTGCAATATCACCTGACCCACAAAACACCCCAACTCTAGCAGACTCTAGCCCTACTACACTGGTCATTTCTAATGCCCCAACTCAGCAGACCCCAACTGCAGCAAACAGTATGATTATGCCAGTTGACATAGCACCAGTTGTATGACACAAAACCCTCATTCCAGCAAAGAATACACCAAATCCAGTTGCCAAATCCCTTTTCGAACCATAGAGAGCCCCAATTGCAGCAAATAGGACCCCTATTCCATTTCTTCCCAGTTTAGAAGACGAAGCTTATGTTGTTGTCAGGAACTTTGTGTGCATCTTTCCTTCATGGAAAGATTATACCACAGACACATAACAATTTCCAGTCTTCCTCCGCAAATTATGCGTAAGTAATGTACTAATGCTATTCATGGTCATTACTGCATGTGTTTCTACTGATAGAAGATACAAGATTTCATTCTTTTAAATAGGCGAGGAGCAAACTGGATTGTGATGACGAGCAAGGGTTGGTTGCGCTTTTCAAGCACTCGTTGATGAAGTATTGTTCCTACCTGAGGCAAGCGCACTTTGATGGCAAGCCTCTAAACGAAATTTCTGTAAAGTCTCAGGTGCTACATTTATCCGACGGTGACTGGAATAATCTTGTTACACATTGGTCTCTGCTATAGCGTAAGGTACTGTCTATGATATCACATCACAATTTGAACTACATTTCTGCATTTGCCTTAATGTCTCACATGTACGAAAACTGCCAGCAGAAGAACATTTGTTCTCAAGGGACCACAGAATCTCGCAACTATACTGCACACTTCATTGCTCTTGTGAGTACCTCTTGCCATGTTGTTGACACACGAACACGTCACGTGTACCCTCGACGCCGGGGGTGATGCACCGCAGCTCACGTCGAAGGAGACCCGACCGACAGCGTGATACGCAAGACAGTCGACGGGTGCTTTTGCAGACCCGAAACCCCACACGCCCGGGAGGGACCCCGTCAGGGAGTGCGACGGCTATGGGCTGCCCTAGGTCGATTCGCTCACCCCTAGAGCCTCATGGATTGCTGCCCTCCAACGCAAAGAACGAACGAACAACGAGAAAGAAAGATACAAGGGTAGGGGATAAAGATAGATGAACACAAAAGTGGAATAGATTGATTGGTTCGATTGGTGTTGTTCAATCGGCCATCACCCCCAACATATATAAGAGGCGGCTGGACTTCCTGTACAAGTAAAGGATTCATCTAGGCTTTCCTTACAAGAAATTACATCAATTCACGTCCTAGAGTCCTAGTTCTATTCCAACTCGGATTCAGTCTGGATCTGGCCCAAACGCTGTCTTCCTTCTTGCGCGGGCCGCTGAGCTTGCATATGATCTCAGATCAAGACAGCCCAAATATCAAACTTGTGCGCCTCGATGATACGAACAACTCTCATGTTGATCACTTCTTCAAATAAGGTCATCTTGAATACTTCACGAAGCCATCTTTACATTCCGGTCGGATTCGTTCTTGCAGCAGACTGGATTATCCGAGTCTCGTAGTGAATTTGCATCCATATGCAATCTCTGATGATGATGACTCCAAAACCAAATTTCATCATTTTTACGATACGCACAACTTCCGTATTGAACACTTCTCCATCCGAAATCATCTTGATAAACTTTTGGGCACATGTTCAGTTTCACTCGGATTTGAGCTCATCCACTCGGATATTAGAGTCTTTCACTCGGATGGTTCGACTGGACTTTTTCACTCGGATGTTTAGAATTTTTCACTCAGATGACTATATTTTCACTTGGAAGACAATCTTTTACTCGATCGATAAGTTTTCACTCGACCTTTTACTCGACGACCTTTTACTCGATCGGTAGGTTTTCACTTGACCTTTTACTCGATCGGTAGGTTTTCACTCGACCTTTTACTCGATCGGTAGGTTTTCACTCGACCTTTTACTCGATTGGTAGGTTTTCACTCGACCTTTTACTCGATCGGTAGGTTTTCCCTTGAAAAGTAAGCTTTCACTCGACCGGTAAGGTTTTACTCGAAAGGTAAGCTTTCACTCGACCGGTAAGGTTTCACTCGAAAGGTAAGCTTTCACTCGACCGGTAAGTTTTCACTCGGATGATAAGCTTTTCACTCGACCGAAAACATAGCCTGATCTTGATTTGTCTCCCTAGGTCTCATACGACCTCGGATTGAGAAGAATTATATATGAAAATCGCTCGGCTTGACGAGACGAAACTTTCTTGTGTTGTAGGTTTTTCGATTGAAGGCCTTCTTGAGGGCCGAATTGCTCGCGCAACCCATCAGACAGGGTGTGTGGTACCTCGCGCCATATTTCCGTTTAGATTCGGTCTGCAGTGTATTGCCTCTAACTTTTGCATACGAACTCGGATTGAAATGATCTATATATCAAAATTGATTGCCTCGACGAGACGAAGACAATTACTATAGAGTGTTACTTCATCCGAGGTTGTCTTGAAGGCGTAATCGGCTGAAAAGCACTTGGAGCACTAAATTCTGCCACTCGGAGTACAGTTTCGGCCCCTAAGATGAGGTCGGATGTCGATGACTTAAACATCAAAGTTATTCCACTCGGCGGCCTGAAACTTTTCATGCTTAAAACTCTTTCACTTGAGGACATCTTACTTGCCGTTTGTACCTCGCCAAAATCCGGTGTCAACACATGCCCCCCTGTTTTCTGGCAGAGCTTGCGTGCCAGAAAATACTTCTTTTAAACACGATGTCAACACTACATCGGATGTGCATGCTGAAGACGATAATTGTTATCGGCCATATGCTTAGGCTTGTTGCTTCTTGGGTAGAGCATTTTCAGATAACAGTCGTCTGACAACAACCATTGGATGCCACGAATGCCTTCATGTCAGTCTCTCATGTCAATCCTTGACTTGACCTTTATCCAAGTACTCCATGGGGATATTAGAACCATTCGGCGATACGGGATGCCAAAAGATTATGTCCATGAACCTTAAAGGAACCATCAACTATTCGGTGAGTCCCCTCATTGTTGATAAAAAATACTCCATCAAGTCTCCGCCGAATAATGTCTGTCTCCTAACTTGGATCCTGCAGATAAGAGAAACTTTCTCCAGCCAGCTATATGACTCACACTAGATCCATCAATGGCCGACTCCACCGTGGAGTCAGCTGCAACTCGTGAGGTCAATGTTTGAGTGATTCGTCGATGCATATAAAGATAACATTTGTTGGACGGTTGGCAACGAATCATTGTGAACCTTGATGCATACAACTCTTGTAGTGGTTAGAAGTCCTTTAGCCTGAATAACACAACATATTCGGCTTGATTATTAGTCGTGTAAGCTCTACCCGACAAGAAGTCTTGAAATTCATCCCATGAAGAAATATGTCAATAATACCGACTCTGGGCGCTGCTAAACTGAATCATGAAAATAATCTCCACAAGACTTTGACTTGGCATCCAGGGAGCGCCGACTGATAAATGTGATGTCACACCCCTGTCCTTCGGTCTCTGAGTCAACATTGCCTTGCCCCCCGAGTGAACTTAGCGCCATCCTTTAGTCGAAGGAGTTAAGTGACACATCTTTCCTTGCTGCAAGTCAGAGCTTCGTTCATCTCGATGATTCACTTTCTCTGGATCCTGCAATAAACCAACTGTAGGAGTCGACAACTTTTGCTGCACTCGACCCTTGTTTAGTGGCCGAATAATTAGTCGGCCTTCCAGTGTTGGCAAAACTAAGAATTGGCTTTGGGAATACGAGATACACCACAATGAACACAGTTAGCCCAATGCCAGTTTTGTCAACAAATTGTACTCTTAGGGTGATATGCAAATATCGGCCATGTGTCCTTATCTCGATGGACATGGTGAACCTGTCCACCAAAGTGTGAATAGCCGAAATAATTCAGATGTTTCAGCTGGGGTTAAGCTCTGGGACGCTGGCTTTGATGGAATGATCGAAGAACATGGACGATGTGCCATTTGGAGTCCCCTATAGTGAGATGAAAACTGTTGACTCCACCTACCAGCTTCGCACTTGTCCTCCTTTACTCCTACCAGCTTCGCAATAGGAGATGTGATTCCGCTCTTGACTCGAGGATTTCTCTTGGGAACCCAAGCCATATTCCTCTTCTCTAGCTCCTTGACCCTGAGCCTCTTTAGTTTTCTTTCTTGCCAATGTGATAAGCCGAGTGAGCATCCCGGCTGTGATTTTGTTTTATGCACTGGCAAATTCTTCCTGGCTTTGGGCATCTCCGTCTTGGCCTGACCAAACTCCGCGATTGGATCTTTGAAAGTTACTTGCTTCATTTTCTTGTCCTTAGTAGCTAACATAGACTCGGCTGGCTTTTTGTCATTTGGAGTCAGATCCGAAATAGCACACTTGCAGCCATCCTTTTTCACTCGGTATACTTGCTTGACCACATCCATCTTCTTTGCTGACCCCGAAACCGATTCTTTTTGTTTGAGTCAGTTTTTAACATGTGGTTGTTGAACAAGTGATGATCCTCTCGGAGCTGCATAATTTTGGTGAGGTGGTTTAGAATACGATGGACAATGTGCCTTTGATTTATACTTGTTCCATGATTGATCTGAATAATAGTGAGCATACGGAGGTATCCATGACATCAGCATTGGTGGCCCAAAAGGAGGATATGGAGTCTGTTTGCTCAACTTCTTCCTTCGCCAGTCCCGGTCTTCAGATTTATGCCTCGGGGGTGACTTCAATGCCTTTATTTCACTCGGCCGATAAGCACTCTTTGCCTCACTTATCTTCTGATATTTTTCTAATAACTGCATGAAAGTGACTTTCGGCCTTTTACCTTTGTGCTTACCATTGCCTTTGCTTTCTTTAATTGTGCATGTATGGTCTTTGAATTTCCTTGTTGCCCCCCAGTGCTAGATGTCGCCATTGCAGCTTTGATGGAATTCCCGTCTTCAAGATTTTTGTTGATGCACCTTTTAACCATATCCTTGCTTGAATACTTGACCCCGTCATCATTGGTGTGTACCTGTTGACCTTTAGATGAATCGACTTGAGATAGCCGAGTCAACATTTGATTGCCGTCAAAACCAATTTGATCCGACTGGCCAAATGATCGCGCCTCAACAAACTCCAATCGTTCTATTTTGTCCAATTGCTCGACTTGATGGATCATGTTGCAGTCTTTGACATTTTTCTCAAACGAACATTGCATTCGCTCTTGTCTTGACGGCTCGACATCGTGATCAATTATAATAATAGGATTAGTCAGCGATGAACCGATGATGTGATCAACTATGCCTGCACTGGACATACACTCCTGGTCCATTAACAGATATTGTGATATCGGATCTGAAACAAAACAACCGAGTGGTGCCAGCTTAGTGTCATCTGACTCGGCTATGCATTGATTTTCGTCCTCCTTTCCCGATGCGCTTGAATCGGCTATCCTGGAGAACTTTGAACCTGGATTTATATTCCTACAACCAAAATAATTGCAGAATGTATGTCTCATCTGAGACCAAATGTTAACCAGGCATGAAACAAACAAAGTTGTCCATATGAATATAAAGTTCAGTCGGCATGACGGGAACAACTTTGGTTGCGATAAGTTGTCACTACTAGCCTCTTTGAATAATGCCATGTGTTGATCAGCATGATTAGTGACAAGATCATTCCTAACAAATAGATTACTTATTTCAATTGCTCTTTCAAAATTAATTAGAATCTTACTAATAGGTGCATCAACAATATGATTTTGACCGAATCGAAAATTGAGTAAACTATCTGCTAGGTGTACCTTTGTGAAGACGTTGGAAGGAGAAGATGGTTGCACCACTGGAACAATACATCGCTCCACTTCTGAATAATTCTCCAATGCCTCTTCCTCTTTTTCTAGATCTCGTGCCTCATCACTCGGAATGCCTGAGTATATTTCAGTCGGATTGCCCAAGTGGATTTCACTCGGACGCTCTTTGTTAGTTGAACTTTGCTCGGCCACATTTTCTTGGTCTTGATGTTCATTGTTAACTGAACTGTGTTCAACCATATTACTTTGTTCTTGATGCTCATCAATATCTTTAGCACGAAACTCACAGGGTAGCATGTAAGCTCCCTTACATCCAGAAAAATCTAACACGGCCAATTTGTTGCGTTTACCATTCCTTTGCTCGGCGAAACTTGCATCTTCTGTTTTGGTACATGCAACAATAATTGGCTTGATGCACTCGACTTTAGCCGGCGATGCACTCGTCTGGAACGATGCACTCGACTGGCATGATGTACTCAGATGGGTCGATGCACTCGGCTGGTATGATGTACTCGGTATGGACTCTATGCACTCGGTTGTAACCGTCTCTGTGCTCAATCTGGTTTCAACTGAATCCACCATCGTCTTTTCTTTAAAGGAATCGTTCGACTCGGCTGTAGATGACTTATTCATATTTGACTCGGTTTCAACTGAATCAACCATATTAGCTGAGTGAACCCTTTCTTGCAGATTTGCTTGCAAACCTTCTTGCTTGAATATCGTAGAAGGGCCAACATAGTTGCTGGATGGAGGAAGGCACTTGACGTATTCTTGCAAATATTCCTCTCCACGGCTCTTCTTGAGTGCTTCGTAAGCCTGTCGATATTCTGCTGGTAATTCCTCAAGAGTTGGCGTAGTAAAGCCATTGATGCTATTCCCTATGAGAGTTGGCTTGACCCCGTCCATTCGGGCGACATATTTTTCTTTAGACTCATCCCTACTTGGATCCGCTTGCCCCCCAATACTCTTAGGATCTTTCGGCAATGAATTGATGTTGCCGAAATTTTGCAATTGTACAGGGGGTGTATAACAGGCTGCAGTGATAGGTGAAGACATGTGCACTACCGTCGAATATTCTCTTTTGCCAATTTGATCAATCGGCAAAACTTTGTCTTCCTTCAGAACCCTAGCTCTTATTGCCTCATAATCAGGAACCAATCCCTTTTCATGCTGCTCAAGGCAAATAGCGCTAATCTTCTTATTTTGGGCTAAACTTTTTAATGCAGCCAGAGCCACCTCATCTCCTCTAATATTAGGCACATATGCTCCTATGGAATCTCCATTCACTCGGCCATAACCGCGTAGGCGAGCCGAGTCATGAATATTCTTAGTTTCATATGCCACTGAACAATTAATCGCATGAGGTGTAGTATATGATGTTTGAGGATAACCGACCAAATAGCTAATGGAAGCATGGCCGATTCCCCCATCCATCGGCATGTTTGGGGATGAACCCGTATATTGCGAGTCGGTTGCCGATGGATAAAACAGTGAGACACCCTCCTGTAATTGAGGTGTCATATATTGATCACTCGAACAAATCGTGTTGTTCACCGGCATATTGAAAGATGTTGCCGATGCACGAAAGTTCAGATTCGTAGGTTGCATGTCGCGATTCTATAAATTCCAAGTTTCTCCAACGGAATAACTAGTCGGTCTTTGCTCGTTAGGGCTAGCCGACATAACATGTCCATTGAAAGATCTAGCAACATCAACATAATGGCTATTTGCATCTACATAAGGAGATTGATGATACATGTTACCATTGTAGATTGCAGCCGCTTGATGACGCTCTCCTCGTAGCAAAAACAGGCTGGAGACTGTTCAAAGCTTCGTCCCCAGCGGAGTCGCCAAAAAGTGTGTTGACACACGAACACGTCACGTGTACCCTCGACGCCGGGGGTGATGCACCACAGCTCACGTTGAAGGAGACCCGACCGACAGCGCGATACGCAAGACAGTCGACGGGTGCTTTTGCAGACCCGAAACCCCGCACGCCCGGGAGGGACCCCGTCAGGGAGTGCGGCGGCTATGGGCTGCCCTAGGTCGATTCACTCGCCCCTAGAGCCTCGTGGATCGCTGCCCTCCAACGCAAAGAACGAACAAACAACGAGAAAGAAAGATACAAGGGTAGGGGATAAAGATAGATGAACACAAAAGTGTAATAGATTGATTGGTTCGATTGGTGTTGTTCAATCGGCCATCACCCCCAACATATATAAGAGGCGGCTGGACTTCCCGTACAAGTAAAGGATTCATCTAGGCTTTCCTTACAAGAAATTACATCAATTCACGTCCTAGAGTCCTAGTTCTATTCCAACTCGGATTCAGTCTGAATCTGGCCCAAACGCTGTCTTCCTTCTTGCGCGGGTCGCTGAGCTTGCATATGATCTCAGATCAAGACGGCCCAAATATCAAACTTGTGCACCTCGACGATGCGAACAACTCTCATGTTGATCACTTCTTTAAATAAGGTCATCTTGAATACTTCACGAAGCCATCTTTATGTTCCAGTCGGATTCGTTCTTGCAGCAGACTGGATTATCCGAGTCTCGTAGTGAATTTGCATGCCATATGCTATCTCTGATGATGATGACTCCAGAACCAAATTTCACCGTTTTTACGATACGCACAACTTCCGTATTAAACACTTCTCCATCCGAAATCATCTTGATAAACTTTTGGGCACATGTTCAGTTTCACTCGGATTTGAGCTCATCCACTCGGATATTAGAGTCTTTCACTCGGATGGTTCGACTGGACTTTTTCACTCGGATGTTTAGAATTTTTCACTCGGATGACTATATTTTCACTCGGAAGACAATCTTTTACTCGATCGATAAGTTTTCACTCGACCTTTTACTCGACAACCATTTACTCGATCGGTAGGTTTTCACTTGACCTTTTACTCGATTGGTAGGTTTTCACTCGACCTTTTACTCGATCGGTAGGTTTTCACTCGACCTTTTACTCAATCGGTAGGTTTTCACTCGACCTTTTACTCGATCGGTAGGTTTTCCCTCGAAAAGTAAGCTTTCACTCGACCGGTAAGGTTTTACTCGAAAGGTAAGCTTTCACTCGACCGGTAAGGTTTCACTCGAAAGGTAAGCTTTCACTCGACCAGTAAGTTTTCACTCGGATGATAAGCTTTTCACTCGACCGAAAACATAGCCTGATCTTGATTTGTCTCCCCAGGTCTCATATGACCTCGGATTGAGAAGAATTATATATGAAAATCGATCGGCTTGACGAGACGAAACTTTCTTGTGTTGTAGGATTTTCGATTCAAGGCCTTCTTGAGGGCCGAATTGCTCGCGCAACCCATCAGACAGGGTGTGTGGTACCTCGCGCCATATTTCCGTTTAGATTCGGTCTGCAGTGTATTGCCTCTAACTTTTGCATACGAACTCTGATTGAAATGATCTATATATCAAAATTGATTGCCTCGACGAGAGGAAGACAATTCCTTTAGAGTTTTACTTCATCCGAGGTCGTCTTGAAGGCGTAATCGGCTGAAAAGCACTTGGAGCACTAAATTCTGCCACTCGGAGTACAGTTTCGGCCCCTAAGATGAGGTCGGATGTCGATGACTTAAACATCAAAGTTATTCCACTCGGCGGCCTGAAACTTTTCATTCTTAAAACTCTTTCACTTGAGGCCATCTTACTTGCCTTTTGTACCTTGCCAAAATCTGGTGTCAACACATGTATGACCATACTTACTTTCATAGCTATTTGATTATGTAGCATCACTGCACATGTTAGCCTCGTAATCATCCATTTGGTGGACATTATAAGATCCGTATGGACTTTTACATAAATTTAGAATCAACCCAATGCTTTTGAAGAGGTTTAGCTCTGCAATCCGCAAGGACTGGACGTGGTCTATCACTGTACTTACATTAACAGCTACTCCCTCCATCCCATAATATAAGAACATTTTGTACAATACACCAGTGTTCAAAACACTCTTGTATTATGGGAAGAGGGATTGGTTCATTTTGTAGCATTCTGCATCTTATCTTCCTCACCCAGCATTTACTAAAAAAGATCAGATCTATATTTAATCTTACCAACAAGTAGAATACACAGACAATGCCAGTGCAGAAGTGTAGCTCATTGCTCTTGTCAGTATATTTTGTACTGTAACGCTTGTACTTCTAGGGATTGGTAGTTGATTATGTAGCATCAATCTGCATCTTATCTTCATTATTCTCTATCCCTTCTAGTATTATCATATCTATAATTACTCTCTACAAAATGTAGAGTACAGGCAATGCTTATGAAGAATATTCTGTGCCGAAATTCTTGAGTTATCCTTCCCTTGACATGGATAAGGGCATTATAAAGCCGGTGTTAAATGTTAATGTAAGTCAGTCCTTCTAAAGCCTTTATTCTCAGCTGCTGTTTAATTTGCTCATACTCCCTATCGTTTACTGCTGTTTAGTTTGCTGTTTCTACCAAAATGCATGTTCGCAAGAACCGTAAGTTCTAAGTTTTACTTGTAAAACCAAATTCCTTATTCATACCATGCACATTACTTAATACTCCTATATGTATGCTTGTTTTTGTGGATCTATAATCCAGTGTGTGGTGAAGCATCCCACGTTTGCACCTTGTCATCTCCTGTTTTATCTTACTGATGTGGCTGATGATATGAACAACATGCCATGCACATTATCCAAAATAGATACAATGATTTTCTTTGCCCTTCATCTATGCTTGTTATGTTGACATGGTAATCCAATAGTGTGGTGAAGCTCCCCGCATTATGAACAATGCCAAATTATGCTATTGATATTTTGAACTTACTCTTTATTTTCTATTTTGAAATTGATGGAATTGACAACACAGTTATCATCTTTGTTTATACATGTGTAAAACATGTCATCTCTCTGCTTTGTTTCAGGGTGATATGCCTGATGGCATGCACAAGTCTGCTGAAGGCTGTGCGACAAACCCAACTTATATTGCATCAAAGAAGGCAAAACATCTTGAAGATAGTGAGACAACCCCAAAGTCTTGTCTTGATGCAGTGTTCAAGTTACCTGAGACTAACAGTCAGACAAGCTCACAGAATTTGTTGTCTGAATCAGTTCGACTTCTTCAGTCCCAAGTTCTAGTAGAAAGGCATTATGCCACTCAACTTTGACTTGAAATCCTATCTCTAAGAAAGATTGCAGAGAACACCAATGAGAACCTCATTGCTAAACAGCTACACCTGGAAGCTATGACCGACATGCTAGGCCGGTCTCACAACCTTGCTCAGCAGCTTGCACAGCAGTTCCCCCGCAAGGCTAACCTTTCTTGAACTGTCTTGGAAGTGGTCTCGGTTCAGTATTATTTTGTTACGTTGCAATTGTGCCCAGTTTTTGTAATCTGCTTCTTTGTTGCGCTTTGTGATCACTGGTGGCGAACTTCGATGCCTAGTGGACGTAATATACCTTAAATCCTTTATTGTATAGTGTAGGTTTATTCTTAGTTACTATGCCGTAATTTCTTTATTGTATAAGTAGGTTTGTTCTTAATTCCTACTAGTTACTGCCATCATTCGCTATCTGAAAAAAATCAGATGTAGTCGACCGGGCCGAAACATTCGACTCTAATGGGCCTGGTTTTTAACGGGCCCCAATTGGGCCGGCCTGTGTCTTTCTTGGGCCCGAATGATTGGGGCCTTCACACATTGTGCCAGGCCTAAACTTACACCGACCTATATTTTAGTTGGGCCTTTTATCGACCCAGCGCTTAGTTTGGCCCAGGTAGCGTTGGGCCATTAACATGCTGAATATTGTACTGGCCTATAGCCGAGATGAAACCACGGGCCTTTAGCAGGCCAAAATGCATGTTGGGCCTCAATTTTCACTAGTCGTCGACGGGCCTTCAGCAGGACGAAATGTAGACCGGGCCTTTTTGGGCCCAGTTAGCTCACGGGCCATTACCAGGCCGAAACATATCTCGGGCCTTAGTCGGCCCACTGATATCATGGGCCTTTAAGAGGCCGAAAGCTTAGTACAGGCATCAATGGGCCGAATTACGCGACAGGCCTTTAACAGGCCCAAAGTCATGTTGGGCTTAACTGTTGCCACCTTTAGCACGGACCGTTAGTGGGCAGCACGGGCCATTCCCAGGCTAGAAGTCACACCGGGCTGAAATGGGCCCATGTCTACATCAGGCCTCTAACAGGCCGAAAGTCACTAGACTGTAGTTGGGCCCAAATATTCGGCGAACAATTAACGGGCCAGATCTGGCTTAGGGCCGCAAATGGGCCCAAATATTGGGCGAACAGTTAACGGGCCAGATCTGGCTTCGGACCGTAAATGGGCCCAAATATTAGGCAAACAATTAACGGGCTAGATCTGGCTTCGGGCCGTAAATGGGCCTTTATTAAGCAGGCCGTTATTGGGCTGGCTCACTAGTACCTGATTAAGTACTACGTGCCTTTGACTGGGCCGGCCTTTTTAACCTATATGGGCCTCTGTTCGGCCCAACCATGTGTCGACATATCATAAGCATGTCTCCTCCAATGGACGGGTGACATCTCGCCCACTAACGAGCTGGCAGGTGTTCCCTTAGGCCAATCAGAATTTTACACGTGGAAATTTCCCATTGGTCTGGGCTGTTAACGGGTTATCGGATCCAAAATCTGACCCGATAGGTTAACGGCGTTCCGTTACGGTGGATGCCACATGTCGGTCACCCTTGACGAAAGCACTTCTGTGACGCGCGATTTATCATCATGGAAGTGGACACTTCCGTGATGATAATTTTGGTAATGTCATGGAACACTTCTACGACAGCACAGGTATGACTATCTTGATTCTGTCACAAAATCATCATGGATGTACATGCATGACAAAAAACACGACCTACTGTGACAAACACGTATCATCACGGAAGTGTATTTTCTTGGGCTTATTCAATCTGTGCCCCCAATTCCTTAGTTGTGCTCAGTTTTCCCCACGCTTCAAACTTTTGCTCACTTTTCCCCATTCCCTTAGCTGAAACTCTCACAAATGTTCATAACAGACGTTTGCCGTCTTGGCCGTTAACTGACTTGTGGGGCCACGTTGGACTCTGTTGACTGTGGCTATGGCTTTGCTTTTTGGGCCGTGTTTGTGTTCATAGGACGGGCCCATTAGTTTGTTGGTAATAAATTAAAAAGGGAGCCCAATTAAAAAAGCTTGCTATGGATGGATGCAGCCTGCTATGCATGCCCGGCTTTGGCATCAATGTAGCCTGCTATGCATGTGAACACCGCCACGCACGCATCTAGTGACCTAGACCTAATCGCATGCATGCACGCCGACATGCACGCATCGATCCGTGCCGCACGGTTGCTGGTGGATTCAGTCGCTCTGCAGCGTCGTTTCACGCATCGCAGGCATACATGCCGGTGGCAGAAGGGGCAGGCTACACGCACGGTCGCGTCCATATGTCGAGGCATCGGTTCACGCCGCAGGCTGCACGCACGCTCGTGAATGGGAGGCAGGCAGCCGCCAACACAGAGCACGCAGAAGGGGGAGGCAGGCAGCCGCCAACGCAGAGCACGCAAAGCATGGTCGCATCGATTCACGTTCACAAATTGATGATCGCATCGGTTCATGCACGCACTGAGTCACGATCTATGCCGGTTGCGCGTGTACCCACTGCGTCTCCCCCGGCTATTTAAACTGCCCTTCATTGCCTCTTCTTCTACAGATCCATCTGCGCCTCCAACTTCTCTTCTTCCCCCAAAAGCCAAAGCCATTCCACTCAGCGAAGCGAGCAAGATGCAGTACAACGGGCCGACGTTCCAAGCGCCGCCCACCGTGCCAGAACGGCGGTACCCCGCCAACATCGTCGTCGAGGAATCTCTCCGCGTGTGGGCGTTCTCCCGCTGGAGGGGAAGCACTGAGCTTGCACGGGGGTTACTCCGTGCGGGCTTCCACCACCTCCCGGCGGGCTCGCCACCCATGTTCAGCCTCGTGGCGCAGCGTCCCCACGCCAACGCTCCAGTGGTAGGGCTCGTCGTCCACTTCACCAACAGGTTCGATGCCTACTACCTGCTCGGCAAGGTGTATTGGTGTGGGTGCGAGTTCATCGCATTCACGACCTATAACATCTTCACCGACTTCGAGAGCATCTTCCTCGCTCGCAACCGCATGCACAGCCTCCCGTACTACGTCAGCGACAATGGCCTTGAGGAGGAGGAGTACTGAAGCCGGCGGCGAAGAAGACGGTGAAGCTGGCGGTTAAGGTGAAGACGACGGTGAAGACATGGCGGTGTTGCCCTAGCTACCCTATCTATCTACTATGTAGTGTGAGTTTGGTGTGTGTGTTGCCCGAGCTAGCTACCCTATCTATGTAAGGTTAATTATTGGGGATTATCTATCGGTTTCTATGTAAGAACTTATGTTGCCCTAGCAACCCTATCTAATTTAAGTTATGTGTGTTATATTAATGCTTTGTTATGTTTGTATTTTGTTTGTCCCAAGTTTAGACACGGCTAATTGGCATGGGAAAAATTAACCAAACAAACTAAAAACGATGTGTTTATAGATGCCTTCTAAAAATAAGAACATATTGTACATTTGTACACGACTTTGGTTTGAGAACATATTGTACATTATTCAAAGAAGGGCTCCCTTCAAAGAATACTTTGGTTTTCAGAAATATTGACGTATCAAATACTTTGAGATATTTGGCTTTAGTCAAAAGTGTAGTTTTAACTACACTATGTTTGAAGTATATAAAAAAGAGGGTTAGACCTCTTTTTCTAATCATGAAGTATTGGTTCGCTAGGAAAGCCAAAAAAATTCCTCAATGAGATAGAAGAGATTGGGCAATGAAATTAATGAAAAAAGCAATTAGAAACAAAAAAGAACAAAGCAATCCTTCCTAAACAAAAAAAGAAACATCGCTTGTTTCTGGGCTTTCTCTTTGGGCCCGCGAACTAGGTTTTTTTTAGTAGAACTGACGAACTCGAGGACAAAAGTTTGGCAAGTGCGAGAGAGACTGGTAGTTGGGCCCGCTTGTTTCTGGGCTTTCTCTTTAGGCCCGCGAACTATGTTTTTTTAAGGTTATTAGCTAACAAAATAATCCAATCACTGAACTGGTAGTTGTTTTCTACCGAAACTGAAAGTGTTGAAACTTAATAGTAAACTGCATACATCCAGAGATCGACAGTTGCACTAAACAGACTTGCATTTGAGATAAATAGACTTGGATTGCTAAACAGTGGCAACAACAGTAGACAAACATCTCTAACGAGAGATGGCCATCAAGTAAAAAATTCCTAGAGCAAGTATTCCTAAAGCTATCAGATTGGATTGCTTCTTCAACTCAATAAGCTCCTTGAAGTTCTTGTTCATCTTCTTCAATTCCATCTTCAGCTCGACATCTACCGAACGCGCTGCTGCTGCCGGAGCGGCACTTTCATGGGGCAGATTGGACTCGCGGATTGCATTCCCCCTCGAATCCAGCAAGCCCGACCCTTGAAGCCTCTGGATGTAATCATCCATCCACTCGAAATGGTGGCATTTCTTCACGATCTGAAAACAAAATCAGAGATTTTTGAGAAATTAGAGATAAAGGATGCGAGGAAAACTCAGATCTAACCTGCCCCTCCGGCTTGCTCTCGCATTTGACGAACTCGCGCCCAAAGTTCCCATTCTTCTCCTCCTTTGAAGTCAACCGCTTCAGTGGCGCAGTCCGTGGGCAGTCAGGGCATCGAGTCATCGGCATTGGACCATACACCGGCCACGTGGAACGGGGGGCTGACGAGGAGGTCGACATATCGCACGAGAGGAAGAAACAGAGGAATTGCTCGAGAGGAAGAAGAACGAGAAGATGGGGAAAGAAACAGAGGAATTGCTCGATCTGCTCGATGCCTTTGTCTGTCAGATGGAGAAGAGGAGAAGGGGGAGCTATATTGACGATTTGCCACATTGTATTTTGCAGTTTGAATATTTGAACCAACTCTTAACACTGACATGTGGTGGTGATGTGCGAAAAATACAATTTCATATGTAAAGTGGGGCAGATCGTAAAAAACCCGAGAAGGAAAGTGCAGTAGCCAATGAGGATGCATCACGCGGATCGCGCATGCCTGCCCCACATCTGACGGGTGGTGTTTGGCGCTTGGTAGGATCCGACGGCGCACGTTTGACGCTAGGGTTTGGAGCATTTCTGCGGGGTTATGAGCGAGTCAACGGGGTTATTAGGGTTTCACCAGATTTCAAATGGCCATAACTATATTAGAAAAAATCGCAAAAAATATAAAACGTCATCCGTTTATGAGACCTAGTTACCATAAAAAAATATAAACTCGGTATAGGGGCGTTTTTTTGAAAAATCATTTTTTGAAGTGATTTGTCTAAATCAAGTTCAAATGCTTTTAAAAAATTCAAAAAAAATCAAAATGTTGTAATTCTTGCGCACATAGCCGTCATATGTGACAAGGTTATGAGAAAAAAAATATAAACTTGGTGTAGGTCATTTTCATGAAAAAAGTCTTCACACAAATGAGCTATCACCTATGAACATTTTTAGAGTTCGTAGAATAGGGAGAGAGGGTTTAGGGTTTAAAAAGATTCAAAATAATTAAAAAAATCAGAAAAATCTCCATAGCTTCATTTTGGAGTGAGTAAGAAGGATCTGAACTTACTTTTTCATTTTCATTTCTAAAACGTGTTATTTGACGGTTTTGAAATAAAAGCATATTTTTTCAAAAATGTAGTAATATGAATATTAATCAATAAATATTGAGACTTCATTTTCACCCTATATATATGGAACAAGTGTTAATAAAAATATATATGCCTCATTTAGGCAAGGTAAAAAAAACTTGATTTCAAATAGGGTTGTTTACCTTAGCTTTCGAGCTCGTTTCTAGCACATTTCTCATTCGGACTGTTCACCTACGAATATTGGACTTCAAATGCTCGATCAAATACACCACATAGAGCAATGAACCTCCAATGTTCAACTTCAACTTTGACTCAAATCCAAATTTTGGCCCAAATTCAAATATTGATTTAAATTCAAATTTTGATGGAAATTTGAATTCCGACTCAAATAAGAAACCAAAGTAGAAGCAACATTATTACAACTGATAAGTTTTCACAGTAGCTCAAATGTACCAAGTTTTAGGATCTTAATACAAATCTACCAAGTTTTAAGCAATCCACTCGCCCTCAAATTGACAACACAAACATTTCCCAACAACTTAATTCAAATTTTCGACTTGCTCCTTGTGTTTGCAGCTGGCTTCACCGTCTTGCTCCTGGTTTCCCTAGTTGAGATGCTCTTTTCTTTCAGACTCTTGTTCCTTTTGATCTTGGGCTTTACTTGGGGTTTTCCTCGTGGAGGTGCTGATGGAGTAGCTGCACTCGCCGAGCACTTGACGACCATTTGACGGTCATCTATGGGTTCAATAATCTTTAAAGGCACAATTGGAAAAATTACGCCCTCCTCTTCCTCTCTTATAGATTCAAAACCATCAAAGGCCATGGTTTCAAAATCTTCTGCTTCTTCATCTCTTGGCCTTTTCTCCCTAGAGCTGGTAAAGAAAATTATAAGCCATAGGCAAAAAAGAGAACAAATGCAAACAAAAGGGTAGCTGCATTCTACAAAGGGTGCAAACACATACCAAGATGCTTCATTTGCTGCTGCATTCTCCACTGCATCTTCAGTCTCCATTGCTGCTGCATTCTCCTCAGCATTGGCTGCTGTCCATCTTTCCTCCTCTCCAAATGATGCATCCCCCAGAACTCCACATTTTTTGCAAGCACGCTTCTTTGGTAGACGACCCTCCTCACCTGCTCTAATCCTCTGGTTCCTTGGTCTTCCTGGTAGTCTAGTAATGACAGGAGCATGGAGTTTGAACCCTGGATCTACTATGTTCCATTGATCTTTCCCCAATAGTGCAGGCACATTGTCAGCATAAGCAGCCATAAATTTGGCAACAGAGAAATACTCAGAGCAATATTGATCAACTTCACCATCTGCACCCCCGATAACGGTCATCAGATGTAGGGCATGTATGCATGGCTTCCCACGGATCTGCCATTGCCTACAAGTACATTCTCTAGTACTTAGGTTCACAGGATACCTCCATACCCTATTTTTAGTGTCAGTATAGGTAACCTCTCCCTCATATGTACCAGATCGAATACATTTCATCTCCAGTCCTCTTGCCTTCAAGTGCAATGCCTTAATCAGTGATGGGAGCATTTGATGACCAACATATTGTGTTTCTGCAATTCTTTTGCGAAGAGCCATCTTTATGATGATCATTTGCCTCATCTTGTCAAATGCTTGCCACAACAAGAGCCCTTTCACTGACTTGAACTTTGAATTGAAGCATTCTGCAAGGTTACTGGTCACATAATCTACTTTGCAGATTTCGTTGAATTTGCTTCTTGACCACACCTTGCCATGATGTGCATCCATGTACTCCTTCACAAGAGGATTTTGAGCATACAACACTCTCAAATGGTGTTCATGCTTCCTTTTTCTGCATGTGTATGATGCTGGCCATAAGTTCTTATCATAAACTTTACCTTTGAACTTCTTTTTGAAATTATGCGCTAGGTGTCGCATACATTCCCTATGCTCCACTCCAGGGAATACAATTTCCACTGCACTCTCTAAACCCTTGCAAGCATCTGTGTGTATAGCTAAACCTGGGGTTGTGCCTATAATGTTGTGCAACTGCTGCAGAAACCAGACCCAACTTTCCTCAGACTCTGCCTCCACCACACCAAATGCAACTGGGAATAGCCAGTTGTGTCCATCAACTGCAGAAGCTGCTACTAGCTGTCCTCTCCATCTTCCAGTCAAATGTGTAGCATCTACAGCCAAATAGGGCCTGCAACCATCTAGAAACCCCTGCCAGCAAGCCTTGAAACAAACAAAAGCCCTTCTGAAGCACTCCTTCTGAAATGACTTCCCTTTAATTTTGAATGGAACTGTATGCTTGTCAATCTCTACAACACTCCCTGGACTTGCCATCTCCACTTCAGCTTTGAAAGTGTAAAGCAGCTGAAAACTGTCATTCCATTGACCATTAATTCTGTCAAGAGCCTTTTCCCTAGCATTGAAAATTCTCATGTAAGGAATTTCTATCTTGTACTTCTCAAAAAGCTTCCCATGGAGTGCTGTTGGACCAAGTCCAGGTTCTTCTCTCGGCCAATCCAATATAGCATCTGCCACCCACCTAGTTTTTGCTAGCTTGGTTTTGGCCTTCCCCCCTCCCCCTCCAGGTGGACAGGTGTGCTTGTGTGGGTTTTTCTTTATCTGAAACAAAATAAAAGGGTAAAGAACAGTTAAGAAACCTTACTCAACGATAAGAAACTAAATTACTAACTGAACTTGGATTACCTAAATATATTTGCTCTTTCTCATACGAGATGTATGCAACTTCCACCTACACCTAGGATATGGACAAAAAACTGTGAATCTTGCTGGCTCACTCCTTTTAATCTTATAGTTGTTTTCAGATATAATGCACCATGTTGTCACTGCATTCCGACAGTCCACCATTGATTGGAAAATGGTACCTACACTAAGCTCAGGTTTTTCCCTGTTCCACTCAATTTTTGGCATGTCATCACCATCGTATTCATCCTCGATTAAGCTGTCCATGTTCTCCACCTTCTCTTCATCGTCAGTGCCATCAAACCTAGCTTGGATGATGGGATCCTCCATATATTCGTCATCCACTGCTTGCTGACTGGCTACATCGACCAGTTCAGGAAACATCATCTCATCTTCATCATCATTTATAGGCAGTGCCTCGTCAGGTTCTGCATCTTCTTCTACACCAACTGCAGAAGGTACACGAGAAGCAGCAGCTGAATCGGAACCAGAATTGGCAGCAGGCATGTTGTGGCTCCATGAACCACTTGCTTTACTTGGTGTCGACCTACTAGGAGTGCCGGGGTGCTGGCTATTAGCACAGACAGATGATGTCTGAACTTCCTTCCCCTTCGCCCGTTCTGCGCGTGGCTGAAGCACATCGATTTGGAGTTTACCAAATCGGCAGCCAGCAATCCCAGCAAAAAGCAATGGCATATGATCATCGCAAGTTAGTGGGAGAAATCTTTGCTCGTCACTGCTGAAGTAATTCAGTTCAACAGCATCGGCATCACTCCAGGGATAGGTGTTTCGGAGCTCAGCTCGCAAATCTTTGAAAGATATGCTGGTTTCTACCACTTTGGGATAGAAAAATGATGAAATCAAATGCGGTTTAGTACCACGCAGCACACTAGTTTCCATTCTAATCGCCAGCCGGAAAGCTAGCGCGGGATCAATCCTATTTTGTTGGGGGAAGGAAACAAAGGCTTCAGTTAGCCGGGTAAAATCGAGCACAAATTCGAACGATTCAAGCAAACAGAAGTCAAATACGGCCTACAATACGACTTAGAACGTCAATTCGAGAGGAAACAATGCTTACCCAGGTTTAATCCATGAATTATCTGTCGCGGATTTGACCCAATCCTCTCCACGGTCGACTGCATTCCGGGCGTCCTCACCCAACATCGCTATGTAATCCCAGATGGGGAGGTGGGCTATATCTAGCGGAGACGCGGCGTCACCGACGAACGGAATATGACATAGGGTGGAGGAAACAACTGCGGTGGCGGCACGACGCTGACGGAGGGGGCAGGGTGGTGCGGTGCAGTGCGGCCTGTCTAGATCTGTTTCAGATTCAGACAAGCTGCCCAATACGTGTCTCCTTGCGGTCCCACCCGTCAGCAAGCAACAGTCAGACGAAGACTCGGCCCCACTCATCAGCAATTAACGGTCAATGGACGGTCAAGACGGCAAATGCCCGCTATGAGCATTTGTGAGAGTTTCAGCTAAGGAAGAGGGGAAAAGTGAGCAAACGTTTGGAGCGTGGGGAAAAGTGAGCACAACTAAGGAACCAGGGGCACTAATTTAAATATCCCTATTTTCTTTGTAGTGACTCCTGCTGCTTTTACATTGTGTCATGTTTCTTCAGTCCTATCTTCCTCCAACCGCCAAAACCAAACCAGCGCTAGCGGGTCCGCCTGCTTCCGCCTCCCACGACTGGCTGTGCCTCAGCGCCCGCATCGCCGCCCCACTGTCTCCTAAATCATTAACGCCGATGTCCGAGGCCTCGCTGTCATCCTCAGTGCGCTTTGGTGCCCTCGCCGCGGCTCCGCCCTCTCGCGTTGTTAACATGGTCAGCAAACAAGAGGAATCGGGAGAGGACTATACGTGGAGAGGATGATAGTAGGGGCCCACCATGTCCGTGGCCGTACACAAGAAAGTTCCTCATTTTTTGTTATATACTCCATTTTCAGCGTATAGAAAAAGAAAATTCTTCCTCCTAGTGGTTTGATGACATCTGGGACCCACGACATTATCAGCGTATAGTCAATAGACAAGAGAACAACACAAGATCGGTTAACACCTGGGCTGTAGCTGCTCGAGCAGTAATTTTTTTGTTATTGTTGAGATGGAGCAGGGTTTCAACTGGGTTGTGGCCCGTCTAGCCCAGGCTTATATTTTACGTTCAGCACATGACCAGCCCAGCTATTTTTTTCTTTGTGAAAATGAGCCCAATTTATTTTTTATGAAGAATACCCAATCTAGGCCTACTTATTTTTCTATGCCCTGTTGGGCTGGAACTCTTTCAAGATGACTGGAAATATTGAAAGTAATATGAAATGGGCTGTATATATAAAAAACAAACGACAAATTGGTAACTACTATCAAATTTCTGATTTTTTTCACATTGTCAGATTCCAATTTCACTGGGCTTTAATCTAATTTAAATATATCTTCAAAGTACTTTAAATCTAGCTCGACATTTCGATATTAAAAATAGTTTGGATCCCATGGAAATATGCAAAATTTTGTTAAAATTTTTAACCCTGGCCCTGGCCAACAAAAAATGGACTCCAATAAATTGCATAAGAAGTTGCAATGAGCTGTAAATTATTTTAAAATTAGGGAATGGTCTTACTTGTGGGTCTATTAAGTTGACACGTATGCAAGATTTTTTTTACTTATTATATACGTCAACAAACAATTCTAGAAGACGTGACTGTTGGATGTCAATCCAACGACCGTCGTGCTTCTTCAATCACTGATCTTCTTGCTCCAACCGCCAAATCTAGTGCTGGTGGGACCACCTGCTCCCGCCTCCCATGGCTGGCTCTGCTGCCGCACAGGCTTCACAGCCCCTACTACTCCCACCGCTGGCTAGGACATCCCTCTACTCACCCCCATCCCTCCACTGTTGTGGCTTCACCGCCACCGGGTCATTCCCTTCCTGGGTCTCGCAGTCGTCCATCACGTGGGTGTTCTCGGCACGACGTGGTCAACATTATCAACAAACGACAACATTGGAAAAGGGATGTACATGGAGAGGCTGACAGTTGGGACCCAAATGGTCCATGGCAACATGCAAGCAAGTACCTCCTTATTATGCCGAAAAGAATGAATCCTCCCAATGACAGCTGTGACCCACCAGCTATATCTTGGCATGGAAGGAAGTGCCTCCTTATTAAGTGAAAGATAACGAGTGCTCCCCATGACAGCTGGGGCCCACCAGATTTGTAGGCTAACTTGCGGCCCTACTAAGTCAACGCATAAGCAGGGCTTTGTCAACTTAGTCAACAAACGATTCTATCACGAGTGACTATTGGATTGTTAACATCCAACGGTCGTCCTGCTTCTTGAACCTCTGATTTTCCTGCTCTAGCCATCCAAAAAACCGCGTGCTCCTGCCTCCCATGGTCGGCTGTGCTACTGTGTAGGCCTCATTGCCCCCTACTACTCCCACCAGTGGCCAGGCCATCCCTCTACTCACCCACACCCCTGTTACTCTGCGGCGATGTCAGCCTCACACCGCAGCCGAACCAGTCAACCTTTGTACTACCCTCCGCATGTTCCCAGGCTCCGCATCGTTCCCTCATCGTCGTCCACCACCTGGTGTTGTCTGTGCGGCATGGTCAATGTGGTCAATGAACGACAACCATCGGAAGAGGACTATACGCGATGAGGCTGACAGATGGACCCACCAGCTACATCTTTTGCACGCAAGGAAGTGCCTCCTTATTACGCGCAAAAAAAGAACCTCCCTATAAGCTCGGACCCACCATCAATATCTTTGCATGCAAGGAAGTGCCTCCTTATCCTTCCTGACAGCTGGGACCCACCCTGTCGAAGCGTACATAGCATTGTAATTCTAGTCGCAAACGTGTACGTACACACTGGTCCATTGGTCTTTCTACCACGATGAATCATAGTTGTTCAGGAAGTGCCGTCTATATCATGTACACATACGTACATCCACACTACAAGAAAGTAAATACAGCTATGTACGTACATACAGGCAAGGTCTCGAACGCTTACATCGGCGGCGTCCTGTTCATCAGCAGCCAACCGACTGGGTCGAAACAGAGAAACAACGCCGTGTTCATTGGGAGGCAACAAACTGGGTCAAAATGCATCGTGTTCATCGGGAGCCAACCGGATTGGACAGAACAGCCGAAATGGGGTTTGTTGTACTGCAAAATGGAGGAAACGGAGTTGTGTTTGAATGCCTACGGTCAAAACGGGGTGCTATTGATCGGGAGGGGTGTGGCGTACCGCAAAACGGAGGAAACGGACTTGTGTTGGAGTGCCTACGGTCGAAACAGGGGGGGGTCCTGTTCATCGGGAGGGTTGTGGCCTACCGCAAAATGGGACTCCATGGGCTACTATTCATCCACCGTCTACTGCCTCGCTCCAGCCTCCACGGGCTATTGTTCATCCATCGTCGACTTCCTCCAGCCTCCACTTGCTACTGTTCATCCACTATCGACTTCCTCCAGCCTCAACCAGCTACTGTTCACCACAGGGTCCTGTTCATCCATCCTCCACCGGCTACTGTTCAACCAGCCCTCCACACGGGGTCCTATTCAGCCAGCCCTCCACGGGGTCATGTACATCCACCCCAACCGGCTCGGGTGTGTGGCGGCCTCCTCTCGATCAGGGTCTTGTTCCTCCAGCGGCAACGACCTCTACTACCATGGGGTCCTGTTCATCCAACCCCCACTGGGTACTGTTCATCCAACCCCAAACAACGCTCATTGTTCATCAAGAGGCAGCAGGTTCGACCGACTTCAGTTAGCAGCAGTAGTGAAGGAATCGCTCGATTGGGTTCAGTTAACAGCTAGGGATCGATCGATCGCTCGGGTTCAGTAACGCATAGCCAGTGCAATCGCTCGGGTTTAGTAAGCGAATGCCTCACTCGAGTTCAGTTAGATCCCAACTCACACACACGCGCGTATGTGTACGAGAGAAACGCGTAATCCCTCCATGCGTCGCTTGGCCCTGACCACCCACCGTAACCGGGAACTCCCCGAATTTTCCTCGCCATCGCTTCTACCATGATTTTTTCCGTCATGGACGGCCCAAAGAATGTCATGCAGGTGCATCCACGGCCTGTCCAGGACAAAAATCCCATTTTTCTGTAATGATTTTTCATCATAGAAGTGGGAGCCCACCACATCTATGATGATACATGCTTTTGTCACAATCCGTGATAGAAGTGCCATCAGCATGACATAATTTTTTCCGTTCGGCCCAAAGTGTCAGGGATGTGTTTTTTTTTGTAGTGACGGTATGTTCAATCGCACCCTACATTGGTTGGCATGGCATCCTTTTTTGAACATATATTATATATTGCTACATTTGGATAAAAGGTGACACATGCAACATATACCTCAAATGGGATTTTTTTCTCTTTCTCACATTTCCATGACATCACGGTTACACTATCTGTTTAATTATAATTTTTTCCTTTAATTCCAACTGTTGTACCGTTCTTTCAAATTCACCCGTATTTGCATGTTACCATATTCTTTAACAATCCTACCATTTTCTACAGCACACCCTGATACGTCTCCAATGTATCTATAATTTTTGATTGTTCCATGCTATTATATTATCTGTTTTGGATGTTTTATATGCTTTATAATGCTATTTATGTTATTTTTGGGACTAACCTATTAACCTAGAGCCCAGTGCCAGTTTCTATTTTTTTCCTTGTTTTTGAGTTTCACAGAAGGAATACCAAATAGAGTCCAAACGGAATAAATCTTCACGATGATTTTTCTTGGACCTGAAGACACACATAGGACTTGGAGTCCAAGCCAGAAGAGCCACGAGGCGGCGGCTATGGTGGAGGGCGCGCCCAAGGTAGGGGGGCGTCCTCCTGCCTTGTGGCCCCCTCGGGGATCCCCTGACCTACCTCATTGTCCTATATATTCACATATGTTCCAAAACCCTCAGAGGCATCCACAAAAATGCTTGTCCACCACCGTAAGTCTCTGACCTCGTTAGATCCCACCTTGAGGCCTTTTCTGATACTTTGCTGGAGGGGGATTCGATCATCGAGGGCTTCTACATCAACTCTATTGCCCTACCGATGAAGCGTGAGTAGTTTACGTCAGACCTACGGTCCATACCTAGTAGCTATATGGCTTCTTCTCTCTATTTGATTCTCAATACCATGTTCTCCTCGATGTTCTTGGAGATCTATCTGATGTAATATTATTTTGTGGTGTGTTTGTCGATTTCCGATGAATTGTGGATTTATGATCAACTTATCTATGAATATTATTTGAATCTTCTCCGAATTCTTATATGCATGATTTAATATCTTTGTATTTCTCTTAGAATTATCGGTTTGGTTTGGCCAACTAGATTGGTTTTTCTTGAAATGGGAGAGGTGCTTAGCTTTGGGTTCAATCTTGCGTGATTTCACCCAGTGACAAAGTACGGGTAGCGAGACACATATTGAATTGTTGCCATCGAGGATAAAAAGATGGGGTTTTCATCATATTGCTTGAGTTAATTCCTCTACATCATGTCACTTAGTGAAGGTGTTACTCCGTTCTTTATGAGCTTAATACTCTAGATGCATGCTGGATAGTGGTCGATGTGTGGAGTAATAGTAGTAGATGCAGACAGGAGTCGGTCTACTTGACACAGACATGATGCCTATATTTCATAATCATTGCCTTGGATATGGTCATAACTTTGCGCTTTTCTATCAATTGCTCGACAGTAATTTGTTCACCCACTGTATTATTTGCCTTCATGAGAGAAGCCTCTACTGAAACCTATGCCCCCCCCGGGTCTAGTTTCCATCATACTTGTCTCCGATCTACTATATTGCAATCTTTTATTTTGAGATCTATAAATAAAAAACCAAAAAATATTTAGTTACATTTTTTATTTCTATATATCACTATCAGATCTCACCTTTGCAATTGACCATGAAGGGATTGACAACCACTTTATCACATTGGTTGCAAGTGTTTGATTGTTTGTGCAGGTGCATCGATTGGGGACTTGCTTGCACCTCCTAATGGATTGATACCTTGGTTCTCTAACTGAGGGAAATACTTATCTCTACTTTGCTGCATTTCCCTTTCCTCTGCAATGGAAAACCAACAGAAGCTCAAGAAGTAGCAGGAAGAATTTCTGGCGCCATTGCCGGGGAGGTCTACATCAAGCCTACCAAGTACCCATCATAAACTCCCATCTCTTGCATTACATTGTTTGTCATTTGCCTCTTGTTTTCCTCTCCCCCACTTCTAAAACGATTTTCAGATAAATACAAAAAGATTTGCCTTTTCATTCGCCCTTTTTCCGTTCGTCTTTTCGTTTGTCTTTTGTTTGCTCGTGTGTTAGATTTCTTGCTTTGTCATGATAACTCAAGAGAACACCTAGTTGTGTGATTTTTCCACTACCAATAACAATGATTTTATTAGTACTTTGATTGCTCCCGCCACTAGTGCGGAATCTTGTGAAATTAATGCCGCTGATACGTCTCCAACGTATCTATAATTTTTGATTGTTCCATGCTATTATATTATCTGTTTTGGATGTTTAGGCATTTATATGCTATATTATTTTTTGGACTAACCTATTAGCCGAGGGCCCAGTGCTAGTTTCTGCTTTTTTGCCTATTTTAGAGTTTTGCAGAAAAGGAATACCAAGTGGAGTCCAAACGGAATGAAACCTTCGAGATGATCTTTCTTGGACCGAAAACAAATCAGGAGACTTGGAGATGAAGTCGGAGACGCAACAAGGAAGCCACGAGGCAGGAGGGTGCGCCCAAGGGGATAGGGCGCGCCCCCACCCTCGTGGGCTCCTCGTGGCTCCCCTGACCTAGTTCCTTCACCTATATATACTCTTATACCCTAAAAACATCCAGGAGAGCCACGAAACCACTTTTCCAATGTCGCAACCTTATGTATCCATGAGATCCCATCTAGGGACCTTTTCTGGCGTCCTACTGGAGGGGGTTCGATCATGGAGGGCTTCTACATCAAGACCACTACCTCTCCGATGAAGCATGAGTAGTTTACCACAGACCTTCGGGTCCATAGTTTTTAGCTCGATGGCTTTTCTCTCTCTTTTATTCTCAATACCATGTTCTCTTCGATGTTCTTGGATATCTATTCGATGTAATATTCTGTTGCGGTGTGTTTGCCGAGATCCGATGAATTGTGGATTTATGATCAAGATTATCTATGAATATTATTTTGTTCTTCTTTGAATTCTTATATGCATGATTTGATATCTTTGCAAGTCTCTTCGAATTATCGGTTTAGTTTGGCCTACTAGATTGATCTTTCTTGCAATGGGAGAAGTGCTTAGCTTTGGGTTCAATCTTGCGGTGTCCTTTCCCAGTGACAGTAGGGGCAGAAAGGCACGTATTGTATTGTTGCCATCGAGGATAAAAAGATGGGGTTTTCATCATATCCTTGAGTTAATTCCTCTACATCATGTCATCTTGCTTAATGCGTTACTCTGTTCTTTATGAACTTAATACTTTAGATAAATGTTGGATAGTGGTCGATGTGTGGAGTAATAGTAGTAGATACAGGCAGGAGTCGGTCTACTTGACACGGACGTGATGCCTATGTTCATGATCATTGCCTTAGATGTCGTCATAACTATGTGCTTTTCTATCAATTGCTCGGCAGTAATTTGTTCACCCACCGTAATTTTTGCTATCTTGAGAGAATTCACTAGTGAAATCTATGGCCCCCGGGTCTCTTTTCCATATTATAGAATCTCATTTACATCTTTGTAGTTTTTGATCTACTATTTTGCAATCTTTACTTTCCGATCTATAAAACAAAAATACCAAAAATATTTACTTTACCGTTTATCTATCTCTATCAGATCTCACTTTTGCAAGTGACCGTGAAGGGATTGACAACCCCTTTGTCGCGTTGGGTGCAAGTTGTTGATTGTTTGTGCAGGTATTCGGTGACTTGTACGTCGTCTCCTACTGGATTGATACCTTGGTTCTCAAAACTGAGGGAAATACTTAAGCTAATTTGCTGCATCACCCTTTCCTCTTAAAGGGAAAACCAACGCAAGCTCAAGAGGTAGCAAGAAGGATTTCTGGCGCTGTTGCCGGGGAGATCTACGTCAAGTCAAGCCATACCAAGTACCCATCATAAACTCTTCTCCCTTGCATTACATTATTCGCCATTCGCCTCTCGTTTTCCTCTCCCCCACTTCTAAAACGATTTTCGGAAACCTTTGCCTTTTCTTCGCCCCTCTTTTCTTCGTCTCTTTTCGCTTGCTTCTTGTCTGCTCATGTGTTAGATCACCTAATTCACTTTCATGGTTAGTCCTCCTATCATTGTTAGTACTCTCAATAATGAAGTTCTCAATTTTGAACAAAGGGAGGGAGAAAATCTAAAAGAAGCTTGGTATAGAATTTGCAATGCTCAAAATAGAAATACTAGACAGCAAGCTACTTCCGTTCTTCTCCGCAATTTTTACGTAGGCATTACTCCTTGGATAGATATGTTCTTAAGACCATTACTGGAGGCAATTCTTGGGAAACCATACTTTTGATTCTTATAGTGCCATGATAGATTTATTAGGCCCACCACCTCTTTTTGTCAACGGAACTATTTTAACCTTGGAACATGTGATGCAAATACTTGATATTTTTGAGAAAAAAATGCTACTATAGAGTTAATCGAAAATTTGGATAAAAATATTCATAGTCACATTACTCAATATGGATCTAAGGTAGGAGTTACTATAAATAATCTTAGAGAAAAGGAATCCATATTTAATGAAAAGATAGACCAAGATTCTAGTAGAATTGATAAACTCGAACATATTATTACCAACTTGGGTTCCGCTTTTTCTGCTGTTAAAAATACCTCGAATACTCCTCCTACCAAAGTTGCCAAGTTTATTTAGGTTCCTAAGAATAAGGGTGAATCTTCTAGTAGGGAAAATGAAGATCTCAAATCAATAAGTGTGCACCCCAATATTTTCGATATTATTAAGGAACCTTTTGCCACAAATGAATTTCTTGATTTCTTGCCTAGGAGTTTAATCATTGATAAAACGAAAGAATCGCCTAAAGATTTTACGTGTTCAATTGAAGAATTGCATACCAAAGATGGCAATACCTAGATCTATTCATGTTTTTATGCCTAGCTAGGGGCGTTATACGATAGCTCTTGTTGGGAGGCAACCCAATTTTATTTTTGTTCTTCTCCTTTTTCTCCTATTTAGCAATAAGTAATTCATCTAGCCTCTGGCTAGATGTGGTTTTCAGTTTTAATTAGTGTTTGTGCCAAGTTAAACCTTTAGGATAGCTTACGGTGATAGTTGTGTTGATCCTGCTGAAAATCAGAAACTTTTGCGCTTAGTAAATTAGTTTTGAAAATTCACAGAAACGTTCTTTTGATCTGATTATTTTTACTTTGGATTAGTACACAAATTTCTCAGGTTTTCCTAATTTGGTAGGATTTTTAGAGTTACAGATTACTACAGACTATTTTGTTTTTGACAGATTCTGTTTTTCGCGTGTTATTTGCTTATTTTGATGAATCTATGAGTAGTATCAGGGGGTATGAACCATGGAGAAGTTGGAATACAGTAGATATTACACAAATATAAATAAATAATGAGTTCACAACAATACCTTAAAGTGGTGATTTGTTTTCTTATACTAACAGAGCTCATGAGATTTTCTGTCGAGTTTTGTGTTGTGAAGTTTTCAAGTTTTGGGTAAGGATTTGATGGACTTTGGAATAAGGAGTGGCAAGAGCCTAAGCTTGGGGATGCCCAAGGCACCCCAAGGTAAAATTCAAGGACAACCAAAAGCCTAAGCTTGGGGATGCCATGGAAGGCATCCCCTCTTTTGTCTTCGTCTATCGGTAACTTTACTTGAGGCTATATTTTTATTCACCACATGATATGTGTTTTGCTTGGAGCGTCTTGTATGATTTGAGTCTTTACTTTTTAGTTTACCGCAATCATACTTGATGTACATACCTTTTGCAGAGACAAGCATGAATCGTGATTTATTATAATACTCTATGTGCTTTACTTATATCTTTTGAGCTAGACAATATTGCTCTAGTGCTTCACTCATATCTTCTTAGAGCACGGCGGTGGTTTTATTTTTTTGGAAATTGTTGATCTCTCATGCTTCACTTATATTATTTTGAGAGTCTTTTAGAACAGCATGGTAATTTCCTTTGGTTATAAAATTAGTCCTAATATGATGGGCATCCAAGATGGATATAATAAAAACTTTAATATGAAGTGCATTGAATACTATGAGAAGTTTGATTCTTTATTTTTGTTTTGAGATATGAATATGGTGATATTATCGTCATGCTAGTAGAGTAGTTGTGAATTTGAGATATACTTGTGTTAAAGGTTGTGATTCCCATAGCATGCACGTATGGTGAACCTTTATGTGATGAAATTGGAGCATGATTTATTTATGGATTGTCTTCCTTATGAGTGGCGGTCGGGGACGAGTGATGGTCTTTTCCTACCAATCTATCCCCCTAGGAGCTTGCGCGTAGTACTTAGTTTTGATAACTAATAGATTTTTGCAATAAGTATGTGAGTTCTTTATGACTAATGTTGAGTCCATGGATTATACGCACTCTCACCCTTCCACCATTGCTAGCTTCTCTTGTGTCGCGCAATTTTTGCCGATACCATACACCCACCATATACCTTCCTCAAAACAGCCACCACACCTATATTATGGCATTTCCATAGCCATTCCGAGATATATTGCCATGCAACTTTCCACCGTTCCGTTTATTATGACACACTCCATCATTGTCATATTGCTTTGCATGATCATGTAGTTGACATTGTATTTGTGGTAAAGCCACCGTTCATAATTTTTTCATACATGTCACTCTTGATTCATTGCACATCCCGGTACACCGCCGGAGGCATTCACATGAGTCATATTTTGTTCTAAGTATTGAGTTGTAATTCGTGAGTTGTAAGTAAATAAAAATGTGATGATCTTCATTATAAGAGCATTGCCCCATGTGACGAAAGGATGATGGAGACTACGGTTCCCCCACAAGTCGGGATGATACTACGGGCAAAAAAAAAAGACGCCACAAAAAAAGAGAAGGCCCGACTAAAAAAATGAGAGAAAAAGAGAGAAGGGGCAATGTTATTATCCTTTTTTCACACTTGTGCTTCAAAGTAGCACCATGATCTTCATGATAGAGAGTCTCCTATGTTGTCACTTTCATATACTAGTGGGAATTTTCATTATAGAACTTGGCTTGTATATTCCAATGATGGGCTTCTGTAGGATCGAAAGTATGTCTAGAGGGGGGTGATTAGACTACTTGACCAAATAAAACCTAACCTTTTCCCAATTTTAGTTCTTGGCAGATTTTAGCAATTTAGCACAAGTCAAGCAATATTAATACAATTCAAGAAGGCATGCAAAGAGTATATGGGCAGCAGAAATTAAATCATGTAACTTGCGAGAAAGTAAATGGCAGGAGTTTGGAGGGAGCAAACGCAATGTTGACACAAAGATTTTTTGCGTGGTTCCGATAGGTGGTGCTATCGTACATCCACGTTGATGGAGACTTCAACCCACGAAGGGTAACGGTTAGGTGAGTCCACGGAGGGCTCCACCCACGAAGGGTCCATGAAGAAGCAACCTTGTCTATCCCACCATGGCCATCACACACGAAGGACTTGCCTCCCTAGGGTAGATCTTCACGAAGTAGGCGATCTATGTCGGTGTCAAAACCGGCGGATCTCGGGTAGGGGGTCCCGATCTATGCGTCTAAGGCTAATGGTAACAGGAGGCAAGGGACACAATGTTTTACCCAGGTTCAGGCCCTCTCGATGGAGGTAAAACCCTACTTCCTGCTCGATTGATCTTGACGATATGAGTATTACAAGAGTTGATCTACCATGAGATCATAGAGGCTAAACCCTAGAAGCTAGCCTATGATGATTATGATTGTTATGATCGTCCCTATATGGACCAAACCCTCAGGTTTATATAGACACCGGATGGGGCTAGGGTTTACACAGAGTCAGTTACAAAGAAGGGAATCTAATATCCGGATCGCCAAGCTTGTCTTCCACGCAAAGGAGAGTCCCATCTGGACACAGGATGAAGTCTTGGGTCTTGTATATTCACGGTCTAACAGTCCGGCCAAAGTATATAGTCCGGCTGTCCGGATACGCCCTAATCCAGGACTCCCTTAGTAGCCCCTGAACCAGGCTTCAATGACGATGAGTCCGACGCGCAGTTTGTCTTCGGCATTGCAAGGCGGGTTCCATCTCCGAATACTCCAAAGTAGATTTAAGGATTGCGTTCGGCTCTGCGAGATAACTTCCACACACCATTGTAGAGGGAAAAACCCCTCACAAAACTGATCTGCTGATAATCCTTTGTACGACGTGCTTATGCATCGTGGCCCGACCCAATACGAACCATTTTTTATTGGCCTGCCTCGATACGCGTTGCGAGGCGGTTTTATTGGCGCAGCTTGCCAAAGCAGAGATCGTGTTCCCCTTATCACGGGATCTTCCATCAATACGGGCGCGTGCAACCCCACGATGCCTATTAGTATGGCTCCGTGTTTTTAGGCAAGTCCCAAGAGGTTATGCTGAGGACGCTTGATATTCACCCCCTTTATAAGGGAGCCGGGGCCAATCCCTCTTTCCACCACTCTTGCGCCTTTTTGCATCTCGAGTTCTAACACCCGAAGCCCCAGCTCAAGCACTTCGGATCCTCAATCATGTCCGGGTCCATCCTTCAAGGCCGGTGGATGGCCTCCTCGGTCACAGAAGAGGACATTGTGAAGCTTAGGAAGGTCGAATATCTGACTGCCGACATCAAGCACAGGCTTCCTGCTCCAGGGCACGTCACCCCCACTCCCGAGCCCAACGAGAGCGTATTTGTTTCTCACTTCCTCCGCGGCTTAGGCTTCTCCCTTGATCCCTTTGTGAGAGGGCTCATGTTCTACTACGGGCTAGATTTTCACGATCTAGCTCCGGACGCCATCCTTCACATCTCGTCGTTCATTGTTGTGTGTGAAGCTTTTCTCCACGTCAGTCCGCACTTCGGCTTATGGCTCAAGGCCTTTAATGTGAAGCCGAAGGTGATTGAGGGGCGACACGCAGAGTGCGGAGGTGGTGTAATAAGCAGGAACGCCAATGCTCCATGGCCAGAGGGCTCCTTCCCAGAGGTGTCCGATCTATGGCAGCGGAGGTGGTTTTACGTCACGGCTCCCAGAGGCACAAAGTGGGTGGCTGCCCCCGACTTCCATTCAGGCCCTCCTCCTCAACTAGCGTCATGGACCAATGTAGGAAGGGATTGGGGGCCTGCCAATGATGTACCAACACTGCAGAGCCATATCCGGGAGCTTCTTGAGAGGGACATTAGCCTTGTCAACATAATTCAGGTAATGCTAATCCGACGGATGTTGCCATGCAAACGCTGGCCTCGCCGGATGTGGGAGTTCAATCCGTAAGGTCCGCGGACTATCCTGCACTTCTTCGTCCTGAATCTCGAAGGGATGTGTAAGTTATTCTTCAGACCACAAGTAAAGTGTCCGGACACCACCGAGGATGCGGGCCTGAGCTGCAATCGCCCAGATACCCAAGTAAGTAACCCAGAAACCGAACACTTTATTTATATTTATCATAACATTATTCTGAAAATCCTCCGTGGCCAGGAATGGGTCAGCAAGGCGGAGAGAATCTGGTGTCCGGTGCCACTTCCCGAAGGCTCACCTAGTCCCTCCATAGCCAAGATGCTTGATCCTGTGCTAAGTAAAGTGCCCTCGGGAAAGTCGAAGGGGAGAACAGAGAAGAGGAACTTCACACATTGCACATCCAAACCGGGGGAATTGCTACCTCCCCAAAGGAGGATAGTCGGGGAGGGGAATCTAAGGTTTCCACCCCTCGCGGGAAGAAGAGGGCCGCCTCCGAAGACCCAGAGAAGGAGGTGCCCCGAGAAGGGAAGAAAACTTCACCAAGGGGCCCTGCCCTGAAGGGCGTCTTCACCGTGCCACGCCCGCAAACGGGCCAGCCCTTAGCCGAGCTGTAAGTTAATCGTAAATACAAAGCTAATGCCTCCTCCTCCGAGAACAGTAACCAGGGTCCATTTTTTGCATTCCGGCTAGCAGCTCTTCTCGACAGAGTTCATCATCGGGGGATCTCCTTCCGGACATGATGGAGAGTGAAACCCCAGAAACCTCTCCGCCTCATGGGGCGGGCGACCCTGAGGTGTCGTCACGGAAAAGTCCAGATTTGTCGAGGCCAAAAGCTAGCACTACGGCCGCCCTGAGCCCGGAGCGTTTGGCTCCCACGGGGGGCGGTAAGAGAGGTCCGGCACAGTTCGAAGGCCGACCGGATACGCTGACGAGCCTTCTGGAGCAAGCTGCTCTCTCAGAGGATCACCGTTCATTACTGAGCATGGTGCTTGCGAAGATTTCATCTGCCACAAGAGGGTTGAATGAGGCATTTACGAGTCTGCTCAGAGGCTTTGAGGTATGTAACGAAACACGTAATTCTTGGTTGTGGCGCACGCACTAGGTGTGCTCCATATGGATAATAGCCCCTGAGACTCTGGGTGCCAGCCCAAGGAAGTAAACAGAGGGTCACATCGTTGAGTAACGATCATACTGTGTTTATGCACAGGTGGCAAAGGATCCGGCAGCGGACCGGTCCGTTGAAGTCGCCGAACTGAAGCGACAGATTGGAGTTATTGATGCCGATATCACACTTGTGAACGAGCGGCTTAACGAGTCACAAGGTATGTGCTCTGCTTTCCTTATTTGTTATAGGAAGAAGCAAGAGGAGCATGCTTTTAATGTTATATGCTTGGACTGGAGATGGAGCTGCTGCCGTGGAAGCCCTGAGGGCGGAACTGGCCCTGGCCAAGGAACAGGACCGGGCTAGCGATGCGGCTGTCTCTAAAGGCGGCCGAAGAGTTGAGAGCCGAACAGGCTGCTCGTCGCCGAAGTGAAGACAAAGTAGCCGAGATGGTTGTGGAGCTGAAAAATGCCATCGACTGGTATGAGCTTCTTAAAAAATATAATAAAGCTATTTCGGCTGACCTGAAGAAGGCACTTGATGCGGCCAAGGAGACGCGGTCCGAAATTAGGGATGCGCGGGAGGAGCTTCGACAGGCCGGAGAAATCGCGGCTGGAAATCCCTACTTATTGCGGATGAAGTTTTTAGATCCGAAGTACGCTCCTCTGGATCGTCGCAAGAGTCCGGCAGACGCGTATGCGGATTTGGCGAAGAGTACGGCTGATGCGACCAAGTTTTCCGAGGATCAAAAAGATATGAAGTGGAAAAGCTATTCTAGTCGCAATTCAGTGCTCCAACGCGCATATTGTCGTTGAGTGAGAGGATGGCTGCTGTGGCTGAGCTCCATAGGCTGTCCGGCCTTGCAATGCAGTCTGTAATAGACCATCTATGGCCGAAGGGGCCTAAGACGGACAATTATTTTGGTTTAGTGCAACAATTCCTTGGCGCCGTATCGCGGATTGATGCCATGACGAGGTTGGCGTGCATATAGGGTGCACGGATGGCTCTTGCCCGCGTTAAAGCATATTGGACAGATATGGAGGCCACCATCATTGCGACCCAGAATCCGGCGGGAGGCCAAGATCCGGCCGAGCACTACTTGGATCATGTAGTAGAAGGTGCTCGCTTAATAGAGGCTCAGTGCTCGAAGAATGTCATGTTCGAGTGACAAATTGTTTCATTGTAAAAACAATGTTATTTTAATTATGGAGGCTATTTTTATACTTTTCGCCCGAAAGTGTTATTGTGCCTCCTGTGCGGCCGTTTTATGTATATATGCAATTTTGAAAGATAGCAGTCGTTGGCTTCAGCCCCCGCGCATATAATGCGGGGGTGTTTGCGAAAATATGCGGAATCACACTTGATCCAACGTCTTGGTCCATTAAGGAGGTGATCGCACGTCGAACTAGGCAACCGGACTATACAGCTTTAACACTTTCACTTGGCCATAGGAGTTTGACGGTGGGGCTACTATGTAGCCCCTAGTACTTTTGCGTGCATCCGAATACGGGCGCGTGTGTACATGACCGAGAAACGGTCCTTCTTTAATGCGGGGGAATCCTAGAGATTCCGAGAATTCTTCAAGTGGTTGAACAGTCTCTCGCTATATCATGACAGTCAGTTTTCGGCTTTCTCTACTGAGGTGCTCATCCGGAATTACCAGGGCACAATTGCAGTAGTTCTCCTTTGGCCGCTTTAGCCGATAAGAATGAAACGTAAGGCAACAAACCCAGGAGCTGGGCAAACCCAACATTTGACCAAAGACATGATTCGGAGCTGATGCATATAAGGCCAAACTCACGACGCCAAACACTCCCGAAGGTATTCGGACTTTATAACATATACTGGGCTGAGTAAACGCCCTTTATTATGAACCCTGTATTTCGAGGTACGTGCATTAGTCTGTTGTGGCGAAATGCCAATAACGGTAGTATCCTCTGTGGGTGTAGTGCCCATGGGATGTGTATGCAACAAGAGACAATAAAGAAGGTTTTCACATGGGCTTAATCTGAAGAGAAACCTTTGAGCAGGGCCCTGCTGCACGTCTGCGCCTTTGTCTCCATTGTGTCGTGTCCTGGGAGGGTGTCACATGGATGGTTCCTGCAAAAAAAGGAAAACTCATGTAGAAGAGTATGACGTAAGCGTGCGAAGAGTTGGCTATCACCAATGGATAGTAAAGGTGTAAGAAATTGGCCTGTTAATAAGGTCAATCCAAGAGTTGGGCTTTATTAAATATTTATAGCCCCTGGTGTCCTCTATGGGATTACATGTGAGGCGCCCAGATCAGGTTTATCTGGGCTGCCGGCCTCGTCTAACCGTGTCCGTGGTCTTAACGACCAATCATTCTTTCTGGTATTAGGGGCCGCTTAGAGTCCGACTGCTGGAGCCGTCGCGTACTCTTCCGCGTGTAACGAACACTCTGTGTTTTCGTTAACAATGATGACGCCACGTGGACCGGGCATCTTGAGTTTAAGGTAAGCGTAGTGTGGTACTGCGTTGAAGCGGGCGAAGGCCATTCTCCCAAGCAATGCATGATAACCACTTTGGAGGGGGGCGATAGTGAAGAGTAGTTCTTCGCTTCTGGAGTTGCCTGGGGATCCGAATGTTACCTCTAGTACGAGGGAGCCCCTGCAGTGGGCTTCAATGCCTGGTATCACCCCTTCAAAGGTGGTGTTACTTTGGCTGATTCTGGATGGGTCTATCCCCATCCTGCGAACAGTGTCTTGGTATATTAGATTAAGACTACTGCCACCGTCCATGAGGACCCTAGTGAGATGGTATCCGTTGATTATTGGGTCGAGCACCAAGGCAGCTGATCCTCCATGCCGCATACTAGTCGGGTAGTCCCTGTGAGCGAGGTGATCGGGCAGGCCGACCAGTGGTTAAGTTTGGGGGCCACGGGCTCTATAGCATACGCGTCTCTGAGCGCGCGTTTGCGCCTTCTTGTGGGTATGTGAGTCGCGAGGCTCATCCTCATCTTCACTTGGTGTTTCCCCTCCCCTGTGTTCGTCATTTATTTTGTCGGCCTGCTTAAAGACCCAACATTCTCTATGACTGTGGTTCATAGGTTTTTCGGGGGTGCCATGGATTTGGCACAGTCTGTCCAGGACTTTGTTCAGGCCGGACGGTCCTTCTTTGCTGCCTTTAAGTGGATTCTTTTGTTGATCGGGTCGAGAGCCCCTGAATCCGGCGTTGACCATTGTGTTGTCCGGACTTTCTTCCTTGTTTCGACGTTTGTTTTTATTGCACCGTGGCTTCCCATTGCCATCCCTGATTTCGGATGTACTTGGGTCGCTGGTGCCTCTACGGGCCAACCAGCTGTCTTCACCCGCCCAAAAGCGGGTCATAAGGCTTGTTAGGGCTGCCATTATCATCGGCTTTTCTTGGCCGAGGTGTCTGGCGAGCCACTCGTCCCGGATACTATGCTTGAAGGCCGCTAGGGCTTCGACATCCGGACAGTCGACAATTTGATTCTTCTTAGTGAGGAATCTGTTCCAAAGCTTGCGAGCGGACTCTCCGGGCTGTTGAATTATGTGACTTAAATCGTCCGCGTCCGGAGGTCGGACATAGGTCCCTTGAAAATTGGCCCTGAAAGCGTCCTCGAGTTCCTCCCAACTTCTGATTGAATTTTCGGGGAGGCTTCAACTAGTGCCGAGCTGGTCCTTTCAACTTGAGGGGAAGATATTTGATGGCGTGGAGGTCATCCCCACGAGCCATGTGGATATGCAGGATAAAATCCCCAATCCAGACCCCGGGGTCTATCGTTCCGTCATATGCCTCTATGTTCAGAGGTTTAAAACCCTGTGGAAATTCGTGGTCCAGTACTTCTTCGGTGAAGCACAGAGGGTGAGCAGCCCCTCTGTATCTGGACGTGTTGTGGCATGCCGTCGGCTGTTGTTGTGTCCAGTGCTGATTCCGAATTGGTATCCGATCAGTCTAATCGTTTTGATGACCATAGTCCTGCGCCGGGGCGTGTCCTCTAGATCCATAGATGGATCTGGTCGCGCCGACCTTTTTATCCAGGAGCTCACGTAGATCGTGTGCGGCGTCAGTAGCTGCTCTATTGCGGTTACGAAGTGGTTAGTTCGGCCTACTGGCCGTATTGTTTCTCGGTGGAACGGCCTCGTCGTCGAATTCTGGTAGCAGCTTGTGATGTGGATAGCTCTTTGTTTGGCGATCGTCGCCGTACTTTTCTTCAGTGTCTAGTACTTTATTCCATCTGCGATTGAGCGTTTCCTGTGCGGCTTTAAGCTTTTGCTTCTGCTTCTTTAGACTTCTCGCAGTGGCCATAAGCCTTCTGTGGAGGTTATGTCGTTCCATGCATGTTTCCGGGATGATGAATGTGTCGTCGTCCGGGCTGTGCTCCTGTCCCGGGGTAGTTTGATAAGTTCGTCCCTCGGGGTCACTGTGATCGGGCGTATGCTCCGGGCTGTGTTCGGCATGACCTGGCTCATCCTGCTCCATTGCTGGGTCCATATGGTCGTTGTTGCCGTCGGGGTTGATTGGGGTGTCGATCTTTCTAGCGCTATTATCGCTATTTTTACTGTGACTGGACTTCGAGCGGCGCCTGCGCCATCGTTTTGGCTTTTGTCCGAGGTTTTTATCCTCCGTTCTTTCGCCATTGTCCTCCTTAGGCGTATCCACCATGTATATATCATATGATGAGGTGGCAGTCCAGCGCCCCGTCGGTGGTTCTGAATCGTTTCCTGCGCCGACGTCCATACCGTCGGTGTCATCAGAGTCGAAGTCAAGCATGTCTGTTACGTCGTCGACAGTGGCTATGAAGTGGGTGGTGGGTGCGCAACGAATTTCTTCGTCGCCTTCTTCCCCCTTGAGCCGGACATAGTTCGGCCAAGAGTCTCCTGACAAGGAGAGAGACTTTAATGAGTTCAGCATGTCACCGAAGGGTGAGTGCTGGAAGATATCCGCAGTGGCAAATTCCACTACTGGAGCCCAGCCAGAATTGGCGGGCTCGGGGGCACGCGGTCTGGGACCTACAGCCGGACACTAGTCCAGGGGTCCGGAGACACAGGCTTCCTTGGGGATGAAGTCTGTGTTCGGCTCTATCGCCGATGAGTGTATGGCCTCCGGGGCGGGGTCCATCCACCATCCTCGGACGATGTAATCTGCCTCGGATTTAGGTCCGGGGCTCCTGCAGGCGCGATATCCCGAGTATTGCCCGACAGCAGGTCTAAGCCGTGCTCATCGTGACTGTTCGGCGTTCCTGGCGTAGGCCTGAATCCGCCGAAGATAAATTCTCCGTGGACATTGGCCGTGTAATTCAAGTTTCCGAACCTGACCTGATGGCCAGGGGCGTAGCTGTCGATCTGCTCTAGGTGGCCGAATGAATTGGCCCGCAGTGCGAAGCTGCCGAACACGAAGATCTGTCCGGGAAGAAAAGTCTGACCCTGGACCGTGTTGTTGATGATGGAAGGAGCCATTGAGCCTTGCAACGACGACACAAAGGAACTCTCAAAATCACTAATGTCGGTGTCAAAACCGGCGGATCTCGGGTAGGGGGTCCCGATCTGTGCATCTAAGGCTAATGGTAACAGGGGGCAAGGGACACAATGTTTTACCCCAGGTTCGGGCCCTCTCGATGGAGGTAAAACCCTACTTCCTGCTCGATTGATCTTGATGATATGAGCATTACAAGAGTTGATCTACCACGAGATCGTAGAGGCTAAACCATAGAAGCTAGCCTATGATGATTATGATTGTTATGATCATCCCTATACGGACCAAACCCTCCAGTTTATATAGACCCTGGAGGGGGCTAGGGTTTACACAGAGTCGGTTAAAAGAAGGGAATCTAATATCCAGATCGCCAAGCTTGTCTTCCACGCAAAGGAGAGTCCGATCCGGACACGGGACGAAGTCTTGGGTCTTGTATCTTCACGGTCCAACAATCCGGCCAACGTATATAGTCCGGCTGTCTGGATACCCCCAAATCCAGGACTCCCTCAATCTCCTTGCCCTTACAAACTCCTTGGTTCAACTCCACAATCTTGACGGAGGCTCCCAAGTGACACCTAACCAATCTAGGAGACACCACTCTCTAAAAGATAATAGATGGTGTGTTGATGATCAACTCCTTGCTCTTGTGCTTCAAATGATGGGCCCCCCAACACTCAACTCTCTCACACAGATTTGGCTATGGTGGAAAGATGATTTGAGTGGAAAGCAACTTGGGGAAGGCTAGAGATCAAGATTATTGTGGTAGGATTGGAATATCTTGGTCTCAACACATGAGTAGGTGGTTCTCTCTCAAAAAATGAGTACTGGAAGTGTAGGTTTGTCCCGATGGCTCTCCTCACGAATGAAGAATGGGTGGAGGGGTATATATAGACTCCACACAAAATCTAACCGTTACACACAGATTCACAAGCTCCGTGGGACCGAATCATAAAACTCGGTGAGACCGATCCAGGTAAAAATATGAACGTTAGAGTTTTCGGTGGGACCGACTTAGTCATCTCGGTGAGACTGATATGCTAGGGTTAGGGCATAACGTAATCTTGGTGTGACCGATCGCATAAACTCGGTGGGACTGATTTCAAGAATAGGCACATAGAGGGTTGGTCAAGCAAACTTGGTGGGACCGATTCGCTCACTTCGGTGGAACCGAAGTGTTATGAAAAGGAAACAGGGAGTTTGCAATGTAGACTCGATGGGATAGATTTTCTCATTTCGGTGTGACCGAAATGTTACAAAAAGGAAACAAAGAGTTTGCAATCCCATCTTGATGAGACCGAGATCCCTATCAGTGAGACCGAAGTAACTAGGGTTTGTGGCAGTGGCTATGTCAAATGAAACTCGGTGGCACCGGATAGATCAAATCGGTGGGGCCGAATTTGACTTTTAGGTTTAGGACATATGCGGATGTGAGAAAGTGGTTGAGGGTTTTGGAGCATATCACTAAGCATTTTGAGAAAGTAAGCCATTAAGCAACACATCATCGCCTTTTAATAGTATTGGCCTTCATATGGACTCAATGTGATCTTGGATCACTAAAATGAAAATGTAGAATCTTGAGCTTGTTGCCAATATGTGTCCTTAGCATTTTGAGGGGTCCACATCTCTAGTCCATGCCATGCCAATCATTGAACTTTCTGAAATGATCATCTTGAAAGAGCATTAGTTCAATGAACTATATGTTGTTAATAATTACCAAAACCACCCAGGGATTAGTTGCACTTTCAATCTCACCCTTTTTGATAATTGATGATGACATATAGATCAAAGGTTCGACAAATGATAATAAGAATGTACATTGTCACTTTGAGAAGTATGTGATAAGTAAGAGCTCCCCCTAAATTTGTGCATTATTTGAGATTTGCTTTGGACCGCAAATGCAGAATCTGTTAGGGTCATGGGTTACTCTTACATGTCACATACAACTTGGTGGAGTGCAAAAAATGATAAGAAATAAGAATAAGCACTTATCACCAAGGCAAAGTGAATGATCATACAAGAGATAGATAAAGTCATCATTCAAGCATAAGCATAAAGTATGATATGATCAAGCACATGATCATACAAGGTATCTCACACACAGGCATAAAGTATCTCAACCAAGCAAGTAAAGCAAATAGGTAGCAAAAAGAAGCAAATCTCTCTCTCCCTGAAGCCTATGATCTATACACTTTCTTCCCCTTTGGCAACAAGTTACCAAAAAGCTCGAAAATGCATAGTGCTATGCACCTCTCTAGGCTTGATCTTCAAAAGGAGGTGTTGATATGACTCCAAGGACAAAAGCATCAATTGAAGATGTTGGAGCTTGAGGGGTTGCCACTAGAGAGGCAACTGGAGCTATGGGAGCTGTGGCTGCAAGTGCTGAAGCTGTTGCTCTTCTGTCTAGCACTGGCACTGCTGCAGACCTCTGTCCTCTAGGTACTCTGTGGAACACCTATGTAGGTTCTTTGCCCTTCCTCTCTTCTGCTTCTTCCTGGAGCTCTTCAACTGTTGTTTGTATCTCTGTCACTTTCAAGTCCAGATCATAGAATTTAGTTTCTATTATCCTTTCCAAGCTCTCGTGGTTCTGAATCAGTGTGGCCAGTCCTTTCTCAATCCTCAATGTTGCTTGAATCAGATATCCAAGCTGGTCTTCTTTGATTTGAGAAACACTTGTGAAGCTTCTTCAACACTTGGCATCTTTGCTGCTTTCTCTGCTTTGGCTTTATCCTTCTTCTCATGAGCTTCAACTAAAGTGGGATCTTCAGCATCCATGACAATTGTGTTGTCCTCAAAATATGGCAAGAAGGGATGATGTTCTTTGTCCAACAGATACACTCCCTTTTTCATCTTGGAATTTATCAACATCTGAACGTGTGGAGCATACCCACATGATCTTTTCTGGTCAGTTGCTGTCCTCTTGATTGTCTCAACAATCAAGCTCATAACCTTGAACTTTTGTGGCACAACATCAAACAGATGTAACAAGTTGATGGGATGGCCTATAATCATCCTATGATATCCAGATTTGGGCAACAGAGTGTGCCTCAATATGGTGTTTATGGTGGCCAAACCAGAAAATAAGTAGTAGACTGACCCAAACTTATGTGTTTCCAAGGCCTTATCTGGAATTTCCTTACACATATTGGCCATCAAGTTATGATCCTTCTTCTTCTCAGCATAGACATCAATGTCATTCTCTTCTTCTTCAGGTGCATTTATGATCTTGGCCCACTCATCAATTGTAGATTGGTGCCTCTGACCTTTATTCATCCACACAATCCTTCCATCAGGATAAAAATGAGCTATTGAGTAGAATTGTGTAATCAGCTCATCATTCCACTTTGTCAACTCTTGACCAACAAAGTCATCATCACCATTGGACTTAAAGCTGTCATGCACTCCTGGGAAATGATTTGCATTTGCATCAATGTATTTACAATCAACCCATCTCATGTCACTTACAATGGGCTTCTTGTCCAGCAAAACTATCTCATAAAAATCTTGTTGCTCTTTGGTAGGGAACCTGTAGTCCACTGCAGTCCTCCTCCTCACAGCATATGGATCTACTTGTCTTCATCTTTTAAGACCTGTATCCTTTCTCTCCTTCATGTTTTCAGCTACTGGGTGACTGTCATTATGGTCTGGAATCTTAGGTTTGAGCTTCCTGAGCACCGGGGCTTCAACATCTTCTGCAGCTTCAGGCACTAGGGTCTTGTTCTTCTCTGTAGCTGGTATGTTCATGGTGCTTCTCTTTGGAGCTGTCTTGGAGGCTTGAGTTGGAGCTTTGGGGGCTATCTTGGGCTTTGAAGGAGCTGCCCTAGACTTGATAGCATCCCCCATCAGCTTCTGTGACTTAGCAGGAGGTGCTTGTGCAACAACCTCTTCTTCCTCTTCCTCCTCACTACCAGAGTCTCTCCTCATGGATGGATTTCCAAGCACTCTAGTAGTTGTTTTCCTAACCCTCTTCTTGCCTTCTTCACCTACTCTTTGCTCAAGTGAGAATGTCATGGTCTTTTGAGTTGCTCCCCTGGCCTTAGACATAGGTACTGTCGAAGAGGTTTTGGAGATGCGGCAGAGCAGGACACGTGCGGGTGAAGAGGTTTTGGAGAAATTTCATATATCTTGGCACTGTCGGTGTGACCGAGTGGAACAACTCGGTGGCACCGAGATGCAGAATCGCAAGCGGTTACTACAACTTGGTGAGACCAAAAAGTTCTAATCGGTTGTACCGAGATTGAAAACTTGATCAACCCAGTGAACTCGGTGTGACCAAAATGGAGGAATCGGTCAGACAAAAATACACAGAGAGGTTTTGGAAGTTTTAAGTCTATGACAAAACGGGACTTCGAGTGCTCCTCACACAGAGGGTTTGAATTTCACTTAGATCAAACTTTGCGATGTAGCATGAATAGAGTTTGAGAAGAGAAAAACATAGGTAGCTAGAGGGAGTTCTTAGGCATTCTTGTCCATCCATTTAGCAAACAGGAGAAAATCAAAACACTCAAAGCAACAAATGGATGTCCTCGAATGAGAAAAGTATGCAACCAACATGCTCACACTACAAAATAGCAAATGAAATATGTGGCAAAGCATGCACAATCACTCTAGCATCTATCAAGCAATTGGCGATGACTAGGTCATCTATATATGAGTATATTGACTTAGGAGTCAAATGAGAACATTTGAGCATAGGTCATACTCATCGTTTAAGCACAAGTGGGGTTACCACTTGTACATAAAGCATTGTTGTGTTCACACCATTAGAGTTGCTTTAGCTCAATTTTTTAGAGTAAAGCTCCCCCTAGATGTGATATCCCCCCTAAGAGGGTTGAACTAACCTTGGGTTTTGTCGATGATGACTTCATGTAGATATCGAAGATGTGGATACTCATTGTTGATGTAGATCATTTGAAGCAATCCATTGAAGTGAGTTGCAATTTCAATACCTACATGGGTTAGTCCCACAAGGAACAAACAAGGATATCCATAGACATAGAGTGAAGCACACACATGATGATGTCCATGATAGCATTAGCTTACCTTGTCCCTTGTCTTACCAACAAGAGGGTTTGTGACCCTTGAACTAGTGCAAGATGTGGAAGTTGTTTGCACTTGTCCTTGCCAAAATGAATATGAGTGAAGTATGTTGGCGGAGTCACCCTCAAGAACTCTCTAGTTCTTCTTCTTCGGGATCCACATCATTTTAATGGGAATCCTTGGGGTTGTAGATGTACTTGATGAAGTAGAACTTGACGTAGTCTTGGGAACCCACTTGACCAAGGCCTTTGGAGCATCTTCAAATGCATCAATCTCCTCTTGAAGCTTGTCCTTGCCTTTTAGCTTGTGGTCTTGTGGTGGAAGATCATCTTGAGCTTGTGTCCCCTTGAAGAAGTATGTTCATACTTCTCTTGTTGAGGAACAAACTTTGTCTTGGGGTATTAATCTTCTTCCCACTCAACTCCATTGGAGTTGAACTTTTGTTCAAAACCAACACCTTGATTCTTCTGGTGCCTTCCTTGCTTGCGTACAATTTCCTCAAATTGCTTACTTCTGGCAAGGCTTTTGTAAACACCTTTCTCTATAATTCCCTTCAATAAGATATTTTCTTGCTCAAGTGTAACTTGGCTAAGAGTCATTAGTGTAATCAAGAGAACTAGTTGAAGCAACAATATTGGATTAGCATGATTATTGTTACTACTAGAAGAAGAATCTTTCTTGTTCTAGTTGCTAGATTTTACTTGTCGCATGTAAGTAGACAAGAGTAAATGCTTGGCAATGTAAGAAGAACTTTTCTTCCGAAGATCATCATTGATGGCCTTTAAGAACCCATGCTCTTGCTCAAGATTGAGCTTTTCGAAGCGTAACTTCTCATGAGTTTTTACAAGTTCTCGATGATCTTCTGAAGTAGTCTCATGAGCTAACTTAAGAATGTTTAGTTCTTTAGTTAGATGCTCAATCACCTTCTTATCATTGTCATTCATTTTATCTTGATTAACATGATTAATTGACGTTTCATCATAGTATTCATCACTAGAGTTGTCAACAAGCAAATCATCATCACCTAGCAAATCATCTTCATCACTATTGAAATCAACATACTCGAGTGTGATACCTTGGGGCCTTTAGCCATGAAGCATCGTCCAATTCCTTCATTTGGTGAGTCAAATATGTCATACGAGTTGGTTCACACAAGTGCTAGACTGGCAACACCATCATCTTGAGTATATTTGGAGTCGGAGTGATAACTTCTCTCGGAGTGGTGGTCGGAATCGGAACCGGATACCCATTCACCAACATGAGCTTGATGTCTTCATTTTCTGTAGCTCCTTGATGATTTGTCCTTCCTTTCTGAATCATTGCTTCTTCGGGAGGTTCTTCGTTGATAGTGATCATCTCTACTCCTTCTCTCTCTTGGAGGTGATTCTTCCCTTTTGCTTCTCCTTTTAGGTGAGTCTTCTCTTCTTTTGTAGGGAGCTGAGGGAGTCCTGGATTAGGGGGTGTCCGGATAGCCGGACTACCATCATCGGCCGAACTATCATCGGCGGGACTATCATCATCGACCAGACTCCAAGACCATGAAGATACAAGATTGAAGACTTCGTCCCGTGTCCGGATGGGACTTTCCTTGGCGTGGAAGGCAAGCTTGGCGATACGGATATGTAGATCTCCTACCATTGTAACCGAATCTATGTAACCCTAGCCCTCTCCGATGTCTATATAAACCGGATGGCTCTAGTCCGTAGGACACAACAACAACAACCATTACAATCATACCATAGGCTAGCTTCTAGGGTTTAGCCTCCTTGATCTCGTGGTAGATCCACTCTTGTAAACATCCACAATATCAATATCAATCAAGTAGGACGTAGGGTTTTACCTCCATCAAGAGGGCCCGAACCTGGGTAAAACATCGTGTCCCTTGTCTCCTGTTACCATCCGCCTAGACTTATAGTTCGGGACCCCCTACCCGAGATCCGCCGGTTTTGACACCGACATTGGTGCTTTCATTGAGAGTTCCTCTGTGTCGTCACCGATAGGCTTGATGGCCTCTTCAATCGACAACGACGCAGTCCTGGGCGAGACTTTTCTCCCCAGACAGATCTTCGTATTCGGTGGCTTCGCACTGCGGGCCAACTCACTTGGCCATCTGGAGCAGATCGAAAGCTACGCCCCTGGCCGTCAGGTCAGGTTTGGAAGCCTAAACTTCACGGCCGATATCCGCGCGAACTTGATCTTCGATGGATCTGAGCCACAGCCGAGCGTGCCGCGCTGTCACGATGGGCATGACCTAACTCTGCCGCCGGACAGCACCTTGGAGGCCGCACACGAATCCGCTCCGACCCATAGTCCGGAGCCGACCGCACAGATCGAGGACGGATGGCTGGACACTGCCTTGGGAGCTGCAACTTCTACGGCGACGGAGCTGAACACTTACCTTGTCCCGCATAAAGCTCATGACTCCGAGGTGCCGGACTCTCTGCCGGACTTCGAACGTCCTGCGCCCCTGCCAGTCGAATCCGATTGGGCGCCGATCATGAAATTCACCGCTGCGGACATCTTTCAGCACTCACCCTTCGGTGATATCTTAAATTCGCTGAAGCATCTCTCATTATCCGGAGAGCCCTGGCCGAACTACGTCCAGGATGGTTGGGACGCGGACGACAAAGAAATTCAGAACCCACCCACCACCCACTTCGTAGCCACCGTCGACGATCTAACCGACGTACTCGACTACGACTCCGAAGACATCGACGGTATGGACGACGATGCTGGAGACTATCAAGAACCAGTGTCTACAGGACACTGGAAGACCACCTCGTCATACGACATATACATGGTGGACACCCCAAAAGATGGGGATGGCGAAGAAGCAACGGAGGCCGATCCCTTAAAGAAACAGCCCAAGTGCCGACGTCAGCGGCGCCGCTCTAAATCCCGTCACAGCAAGAATAGAGATTCCAGCATAGGAGATAATAACACCCTAGAAAGTGCCGAAGACAACCCCCTCCAGCATGATCCAGCGCAGGAGGAGGCAGAAGCAAGCCCTCACGAGAGGGCGGCGGACGAAGAGGTCGAGGATGATAATTACTTACCTCCCTCCGGAGACGAGGCAAGCCTCGACGACGACGAATTCGTCGTGCCTGAGGATCCCGTCGAACAAGAGCATTTCAGACGCAGGCTAATGGCCACGGCAAACAGCCTAAAGAAAAAGCAGCAACAGCTTCAAGCTGATCAAGACCTACTGGCCGACAGATGGACCGAGGTCCTCGCGGCCGAAGAGTATGAACTCGAACGCCCCTCCAAAAGTTACCCAAAACGCAAGTTGCTCCCCCGACTAGAGGAGGAAGCGTACAAACCTGCATCACCAGCGCACAATACGGCAGACCGACCACCTTGTGGCCGCGACAGAGAGGCATGCAAGCCCTCCACCAAAATTGTACCCCGACATCGCTCAAAAAGCATGAATCCACGGGGGAACGCGCCGGACTTGCGGGATATATTGGAGGACAAGGCAAGACAATCCAGATCTATCTATGGATCACGTGGGCGCCCCAAGACCCACGACGAATACCGTCGCGCCGGATACAACTACTCCGGCCGGGCCGAACACAGCAGACAACGCTCTCTCGAGCTACGTCGCGATATTGCTCAATACAGAGGCGCCGCGCACCCACTATGCTTCACTGACGAAGTAATGGATCATCAAATCCCTGAAGGGTTTAAACCCGTTAATATCGAATCCTACGATGGCACAACAGACCCCGCGGTTTGGATTGAGGATTATCTCCTCCATATACATATGGCCCGCGGCGACGATCTTCACGCCATCAAATATCTCCCGCTCAAGCTTAAAGGACTAGCTCGGCATTGGCTTAACAGCCTGCCCGCATAGTCAATTGGATGCTGGGAAGACCTGGAAGCCGCATTCCTCGACAACTTCCAGGGCACGTATGTGCGACCACCAGACGCAGATGACCTAAGCCACATAATCCAGCAGCCAGACGAATCGGCCAGGCAACTCTGGACACGGTTCTTAACAAAGAAAAATCAAATCATCGACTGTCCAGATGCAGAGGCCCTCGCTGCCTTCAAACATAACATCCGTGACGAGTGGCTGGCCCGGCACCTAGGACAGGAAAAGCCGAAATCCATGGCAGCCCTCACATCACTCATGACCCGCTTCTGTGCGGGAGAGGATAGCTGGCTAGCTCGCAGCAACAACCTCAGCAAAAATGCTGGCAGTCCGGATACCAAGGACCGCAATGGCAGGCCGCGTCGAAACAAAAACAAACGCCGCATTAGCGGCAACAGCAATGAGGATACGGCAGTCAACGCTGGATTCCGAGGCTCCAAGCCCGGTCAACGGAAGAAGCCATTCAAAAGAACCACTCCGGGCCCATCCAATTTGGACCGAATACTCGACCGCTCCTGTCAAATACATGGAACCCCCGAAAAGCCAGCTAACCACACCAACAGAGATTGTTGGGTATTCAAGCAGGCAGGCAAATTAATCGTCGAAAACAATGACAAGGGGCTACACAGCAATGACGAGTAAGAGACCCGGCCGCCGAACAACAGAGGACAAAAGGGATTCCCCCCTCAAGTTCGGACGGTAAACATGATATACTCAACGCATATACCCAAGAGGGAGCGAAAGCGTGCACTAAGGGACGTATACGCGATGGAGCCAGTCGCCCCAAAATTCAACCCATGGTCCTCTTGCCCGATCACTTTCGATCGAAGAGACCATCCGACCAGTATCCGCCATGGCTGATTCGCCGCATTGGTTTTAGACCCAATCGTCAATGGATTTCACCTCATGAGAGTCCTGATGGACGGCGGCAGTAGCCTGAACCTGCTTTATCAGGATACAGTGCGCAAGATGGGCATAGACCCTTCAAGGATTAAACCTACAAAGACAACCTTCAAAGGCGTTATACCAGGTGTCGAGGCCAGTTGTACAGGCTCAGTTACACTGGAAGTGGTCTTCGGATCCCCGGATAGTTTCCGGAGCGAGGAGTTAATCTTCGACATAGTCCCGTTCCGCAGTGGCTATCACGCTCTGCTCGGACGAACCGCGTTCGCAAAATTCAACGCGGTGCCGCATTATGCATACCTTAAGCTCAAGATGCCAGGCCCTCGTGGAGTCATCACGGTCAATGGAAACACGGAACGCTCCATCCGAACGGAGGAACATACAGCGGCTCTGGCGGCAGAAGTACAGAGCAGCCTTTTAAGGCAATTTTCGAGTCCGGCCGTTAAATGACTGGACACGGCCAAACACGCCTGGAGCAACATCAACAAAGACCACCTGGCACATTCCGAGCACGCGTAGCAATGCAGCCTAAACCCCAGCCCTCGCACAATTGCAAGACAAACTCTCCGCGTACATAATTACGCCCTGGAGATACCATGGGCATAGGGGGAAAGGCACAACCACAACAAACCCAGACTAGTGCGGTCCCTTACGAAATCTGACACGCACTGGGTAGAGGAGCTCGACTCCGTACTCTGGGGGCTGCGGACAATGCCTAACCGTACTACCGGATTCACACCATTTTTTATGGTATACGGCGCAGAAGCAGTTTTGCCCTGCGACATCATTCATGACTCACCTCGAGTGCGCATGTACGAAGAAAGAGAATCCGAGTTGGATCGGCAGGACAGCTTGGACGCATTGGAGGAAGAACGCGATGTCGCCAAGGCTCGTTCCGCATTCTATCAGCAGCAGGCTCGAAGATACCAAAGCATAGAAGTACGGGCCAAGACTTACAACGTTGGCGAACTGGTTCTACGCCTGCCGGACAAGAAAAAGGACAAGCTCAAGCCCAAATGGGAAGGCCCCTTCATCATCGATAAAGTCTTGACTGGCGGAGCGTACCGTCTACGAAATGCGTCGGATAACCGACTCGAGCCGAACCCATGGAACGCAGCCCGCCTCCGAAGATTCTATGCCTAGCGCCGGACTAAGAGTTCGTCCCTTTCCCCCCGTCCAATTTTTTTTACTTCAGCTGCCTTTTGTTTATCTTTTTCTTCTCAACCCTATTCATCAAAGCCTTAAAAGGCCTACTTGTGCATCGTTCGCACGCAATTGATGTGCTATCCGCACTCATTATACCTGGGGGCTTCTTTACTAGAAGCTTAAATATAAGGGCTTCATGCCCAGCACATGTGTCAAGCCTCCACATGTACCTTTTATTCACCATTATATGCATCGATATGACTTAAGTTTTGGCCAAGCTGGGTTGCCTGGCTCCTGTGCTTACCCCTACGTTCCCGATTGTTCGGCTAGGAGGTAAAGGGAGCACCTCTGCGATTGTTACTGCCGGGTCAGCCGGATGTGTACCTCAGACTAGGTGAAGCCGAAAGCTAGCGTTCTTAAGGGAATATTCGGTCGGTGACTTAAAAGATGATTTTTTATCTACTTATTTATCTGCCCCCAGATGTTTTTCTGCTTTTTTCGCAGTCCGGACATGCACTTTAGGGCATGCCACCCCCAGAGGAAAGGAACCCTTAACGGAACTATTCTCCCTGGAAGATGTTTCTTACTACCCATGTAATATAACATAACTAGTTGGGCACTTGTCTGATAAAGCACTAATGACCCCGACGCCTGGTCTCCATGCATGCCCCGATTATTTCATAACCGAGAAGGTATTCGGACACACTCCAGACTCTAGGGTCCCGAGGTCGAAGCAAAAAGGTCGGCAAAGACAAACGATCTACAATCCGGCTAGAAGGCATTTTACATGTCATTTTATAATACATTGTCAAATCGACTGATTGTATTCTTCCTCAATCCCGTCTAACAGGTTGTCTAATTTACAGTCCTGTTGGGAAAATTTAGCGGCCAACTCTACTTGGCCGTATACTAAACTCACAGGGATCTCCTTCCCATCGGGCCCCACTGGTCCGACTTCGGCCATGTGGTTGGGATCCGCCTTCTTGTACCGCGTCTTTACCATGGCCCAGGCCTCCCTGGCACCTTGGCGGCAGGCCGAAATCTTCCATATATGGAAGCGCTGCCGCACTCCCTAAAGCTTCTCCGCAAGCTCCCCAAGACCCTCGGGTAAGGAGAAGGCTGGCCATAAAACCTGGATGACGCCGCTCATTGCCTGCCGAACTCGTTCGATCAGTTGCAACAATTCAGGAAGTTGATCACCCGTTGATACGGGCATCTCCTCTGCAGGGCGACCTGTGAGCATACCTGCAGACATATTTTGTCAAATTGACTTCCTCGCCGAACTCTTCTTTTCAAAGGAGTTCGCTCAAGCACTTACTATAAATGCCGCGACGAAGCCGCTGATTCTCCTTAACAGAGCCCGACAGCCCAGCCCAAACGCCTTTCAGCTCTTCTCCAAGCTGGGCATGGGCATCCTGGAGCTTGTTCCTTCCATGCTGCAGCTTATGCAGCACCCTCTCGCCGGCCTTTAGTTGGCGCAGAAGTTCTTGCCTGTCCGGATCTTGTCCGGCAGCACCTGCAACGTCATTTTTCAGACTTGCGCAAAGGCCAAACGCTACTTATCTTTCTAAAATAATGCGTTAACAGGAGAGGTCCCTGTGTTTCCTCCTGCGCCAGAGAGTGCGGCCTCAAGTTGGGCCTTGCACTCTTGCAGCTCCTGAGACAGTTGGGTATTCTTCTCGGAAAGATCCTACGTTTCATATGATCCTTAAATCAGTTAATATAACTACTTTAAGTCTCGGGGGCTACTAGCATATATAACTATTAAATTCTCTTACCCGTATGTCTTTTACATACTGCTCCGTGGCTCTGGTAAAACCATCTTGAGCAGCACGAAGGTGCGCGTCCCCCGCGTTAAAGGCATTCAACGCCTTAGGGGAGATGCACGCGTCACGAAATACTGTCCGGCGGCGCCTGTGATTCATGGCACTCTCCACCTCAGACTTGGTGGCGGACAGTCTGTCGGCATCCTCCGTCGGAGGAACGTCCGGCTCGCGCCTTGCGCTCGCCTCCCCCTCCAGACCAGGTGCTGGAGCCTGGCTGGTAGAGGTTGGATTGGCAACCTCCACGCCCGCAGTCCGGCGGGCGCTTTTTTCCCTACAAAAGTCATGAGCACTCAAACGCTTCCTAGGAACGTTGCTCTAAGTAATGAACTATGAGCTACACCTTTGCGGCGACGTTTCAGTCCGTGCCGCGCTCCTCTTTCACCTACTGGTCCGGACTGGCCTTTGTTGGTCAGCCACCGCGGGCTCGGCTTCTCACCCTAGGGGCGCCTCCTGCACAGCGCCATCATATTTGGTGGACAGAAATAAGCGAGGAAGGAATGACGGTGTCAGGACTTCGGTCGCAATCACCTGGGAAGCCAGATATAGTCCGGGATAGTCGGCCATGATGGCGACTAAAGCATTGTCCATGCTGAGCTGGTGGAACACCCCGTCGATTAGCTCCACCTTTATGTCCGGATCCTCTTCGGAGGCCAGATCCCGGGATCTCCCTGGATCCTCGGGTTGCGAAGCCGGACTTAGCATGTCCTCCACGATCCGGCGCAGCTCCTGTGTCGAAAGAAGAACACAATATAAGAAACTTAAGTTTCAAAAAGCATGGGTCGGGCATGCAGAGTGTTCTCTTACCCAAGGCCGGGGATTATTCATGGAGAACCCATTTAACGGGTCCGTCCGAAGGAAATCCTCCTTCTCCCCCTTATACAGGCCGGACAGGATCGTCACCAGGTCTTCGACCGAATCCGGCCCTTTGCGGCCATGACGGGTGGCATCGTCCTCCCCGTTGAAATCCCACATGGGGTGGCCCCTGTATTGTAGTGGCTGCACCCCCCGCATAATGCATGTTGCCATGACTCCAATCATGGTCAACCCGGAATGGGCCAGTAACCTTATTTGGCCCATCAAATAATGGACGCTCTTGTCTTCCTCCAGTTGGGGGCTCCACGGACGCCAACTAAGGCGTTTCTTCAGAGGAGCATTGCTGAACTCCGGGAGGCCGATCCGAAAAGGGTCCGGCAGCGGAGCGTCTTCTATATAAAACCATTCTGAAGGCCAGTCTTAGGACGCCTTCTTAGGGGTTCCGGATGGATATCCGGTCCCGACAATGCGCCATATTTCGGTGCCGCCCACTTGATATATGGACCCCTCGTGAGAGCGGGGTACAAGGCAGAACAACCTCTTCCACAGTGCAAAATAGGGCTCGACGCCCAGGAATAGCTCGCAAAGAGCTACGTAACCCGCAATATGCAGGATTGAGGCGGGCGTGAGGTGATGAAGCTGGAGTCCGTAGAACTCCAAGAGCCCGCGGAGGAATGGATGTACCAGAAATCCGAGCCCCCTTATCAAATAGGGGACGAAGCATACCTGCTCCCCTTTGTTGGGACTTGGGGTAACCTCCGCTTGCTTCCCACCTTTGTAGGTGGCCATCCCGGCTCGAACCGGAACCATGAAGGCCGGAGGGAGATATCCCCCCGCTTGGAGCTTCACCAGCTCGTTGTGCGGAACAGAGCTTCTCCTCCAATCTCCTGGCAAAGGGCTGGGAGCGCGAGAAGAGGAGCCGCGTTGACGGTCCATGACGGAATGGATTCTTGGTCGAAAGCGCTCCGATGAGTATTTGCGGGAGGAAGATGGTGATTTGGATCTGGATTCTTGCCTCCCTTATAGGCAGATTATTCGCACAACTAGGGGGTAAAACATAAAAGACACCCTGGCTTTTCGCATTCGCGCGACGCGTGGAAGAAGGCCATTATTGGGCGTGGAAGCCAAGACGCGCAACATTGATGATGAAGTCGGACACTGTTCGGTAGGTACGTAGAACTTGAAGGAGAACCCGCCTTGCAACGCCGAAGACTACACACATGCTAGACTTATCGTCATTGAAGCCTGGTTCGGGGGCTACTGAGGGAGTCCCGGATTAGGGGGTGTCCGGATAGCCGGACTACCATCATCGGCTGAACTATCATCGGCCGGACTATCATCATCAACCGGACTCCAAGACCATGAAGATACAGGATTGAAGACTTCGTCCCGTGTCCAGATGGGACTTTCCTTGGCGTGGAAGGCAAGCTTGGCGATACGGATATGTAGATCTACTACCATTGTAACCGACTCTATGTAACCCTAGCCCTCTCCGGTGTCTATATAAACCGCATGGCTCTAGTCCGTAGGACACAACAACAACAACCAATACAATCATACCATAGGCTAGCTTCTAGGGTTTAGCCTCCTTGATCTCGTGGTAGATCCACTCTTGTAAACATCCACAATATCAATATCAATCAAGCAGGACATAGGGTTTTACCTCCATCAAGAGGGCCCGAACCTGGGTAAAACATCGTGTCCCTTGTCTCCTGTTACCATCCGCCTAGACGCACAGTTCAGGACCCCCTACCCGAGATCCGCCGGTTTTGACACCGATAGGAGCCGTACACTCATTGGAGTAGTGTCCGGGTCTTCCACGATTCTGGCAATTTCGGTCACGACTAGAAGATCTCTTGTCATTGTAGGACCTAGACTTGGAACTTCTTTCCTTGCTTCTACTCTTGTAGAATTTGTTGAAGTTCTTCACCATTAAGCTCAATTCTTCATTGAAGGCTTGTTTCTCATTTGATGATGTAGGAGCATCACATGAGGCTTTGTAAGAACCACTAGATTTGTTGTGAAGCTCTTGTTTGTCCTTGAGTGACATCTCATGAGCAACAGTTCTTCCAATGACTTCGGTTGGCTTGAGATCTTTGTAATTTGGCATCATTTGGATCAATGTGCACACGGTATCGTATTTTCCATCCAAGGATCTCAAGATCTTCTTGCTGATGAATTTGTCAGTCATCTCTTCACTTCCTAAGCCGGCAATCTCATTTGTGATGAGAGCAAGCCTAGAGTACATTTCAGCGATACCTTCACCATCCTTAATTTTTAACCTGTCAAGTTGACTTTGAAGCACATCCAACTTGGATTCCTTGACAGAGTTGGTACCTTCGTGCATATCAATCAAGGTATCCCAAATTTCTTTTACATTATCAAGCCGGCTGATTTTTTTGAATTCTTTGGGGCACAATCCGTTGAAGAGGATATCGCAAGCTTGAGAATTGTATTGCAACATGTTTGGTTCTCTCCCATCAAAGAATTCACCTTGCAAGCCAATACACACAATAGCCCAAAGGGCGGGGTTATGTCCAAGAATATGCATTTTTATCTTATGTTTCCAACTAGCAAAATTCGTATCATCAAAGTAAGGACCTCTACGGTGGTAATTTCCCTTGCTAGACGCCATACTCTCCTAGGTTGTGAAACCAAGGCTATGATCACCAAAGCTATGGAAATCAAGGCAAATGGAGACCAAAGCTCTGATACCACTTGTAGGATCAAAAGTATGTCTAGAGGGGGATGATTAGACTACTTGACCAAATAAAACTTAACCTTTTCCCAATTTTAGTTCTTGGCAGATTTTAGCAACTTAGCACAAGTCAAGCAATCTTAATACAATTCAAGCAAGCATGCAAAGAGTATATGGGCAGCGGAAAGTAAAGCATGCAACTTGCAAGAAAGTAAATGGGAGGAGTTTGGAGGGAGCAAACGCAATGTTGACACGGAGATTTTTGGCGTGGTTCCGATAGGTGGTGCTATCGTACATCCACGTTCATGGAGACTTCAACCCACGAAGGGTAAGGGTCACGCGAGTCCACGGAGGGATCCACCCACGAAGGTTCCACGAAGAAGCAACCTTGTCTATCCCACCATGGCCATCGCCCACGAAGGACTTGCCTCACTAGGGTAGATCTTCATGAAGTAGGCGATCTCCTTGCCCTTACAAACTCCTTGGTTCAACTCGACAATCTTGACAGAGGCTCCCAAGTGACACCTAACCAATCTAGGAGACACCACTCTCCAAAAGGTAATAGATGGTGTGTTGATGATCAACTCCTTGCCCTTGTGCTTCCAATGATAGTCTCCCCAGCATGCAACTCTCTCACACAGATTTGGCTATGGTGGAAAGATGATTTGAGTGGAAAGCAACTTGGGGAAGGCTAGAGATCAAGATTCCTGTGGTAGGATTATAATATCTTGGATTCAACACATGAGTAGGTGGTTATCTCTTATAAAATGAGTAGTGGAAGTGTAGGTATGTTCGGATGACTCTCCTCACAAATGAAGAATGGGTGGAGGGCTATATATAGCCTCCACACAAAATCTAACCATTACACACAGATTCCCAAACTCGGTTGGACCGAATCATAAAACTCGGTCAGACCAATCCAGGTAAAAGTATGAATGTTAGAGTTTTCGGTGGGACCGACTTAGTCATCTCGGTGAGACCGATATGCTAGGGTTAGGGCATAACGTAATCTTGGTGTGACGACCGATTGCATAAACTCGGTGGGACCAATTTCAACAATAGGCACATAGAGGGTTGGTCAGGCAAACTCGGTGGGACCGATTCACTCACTTTGGTGGAACCTAAGTGTTACGAAAAGGAAACAGGAAGTTAGCAATGCAGACTTGGTGAGACCATTTTGCTCATTTCGGTGTGACCGAAATGTTACAAAAAGGAAACAGAGAGTTTGCAATCCCATCTCGGTGAGACCGAGATCCCTATCGGTGAGACCGAAGTAACTAGGGTTTGTGGAAGTTGCTATGTCAAATGAAACTCGGTGGCGTCGGATAGATCAAATCGGTGGGGCTGAATTTGACTTTTAGGTTTAGGACATATGTGGATGTGAGAAAGTGGTTGATGGTTTTGGAGCATATTACTAAGCATTTGGAGAAAGTAAGCCATTAAGCAAAACTTCATCCCCTTTTAATAGTATTGGCTTTCCTATGGACTCAATGTGATCTTGGATCACTAAAATGAAAATGTAGATTATTGAGCTTGTTGCCAATATGTGTCCTTAGCATTTTGAGGGGTCCACATCTCTAGTCCATGACATGCCAATCATTGAACTTTCTGGAATGATCATCTTGAAAGAGCATTAGTTCAATGAACTATATGTTGTTAAGAATTATCAAAACCAGCCAGGGATTAGTTGCACTTTCAACTTCCTCAAAATGCCCTAGGTCTTCGTGAGCAAGCAAGTTGGATGCACACCCACTTAGTTTCTTTTGAGCTTTCAAACACTTATAGCTCTAGTGCATCTGTTGCATGGAAATCTCTACTCACTCACATTGATATCTATTTATGGGCATCTCCATAGCCCCTTGATACGCCTAGTTGATGTGAGACTATCTTCTCCTTTTTGTCTTCTCCACAACCACCATTCTATTCCATCTATAGTGCTATGTCCATGGCTCACGCTCATGTATTGCGTGAAGATTGAAAAAGTTTTAGAACATCAAAAGTATGAAACAATTTCTTGGCTTGTCATTGGGGTTGTGCATGATTTAAATATTTTGTGTGATGAAGGTAGAGCATAGCCAGACTATATGATTTTGTAGGGATAGCTTTCTTTGGCCATGTTATTTTGAGAAGACATGATTGCTTTGTTAGTATGCTTGAAGTATTATTATTTTTATGTCAATATTACACTTTTGTCTTGAATCTTTTGGATCTAAACATTCATGCCACAGTAAAGAAAATTACATGGATAAATATGTTAGGTAGCATTCCACATCAAAAATTCTGTTTTTACCATTTACCTACTCGAGGACGAGTAGGAATTAAGCCTGGGGATGCTTGATACGTCTCCAATGTATCTATAATTTTTGATTGTTCCATGCTATTATATTATCTATTTTGGATGTTTAATAGGCATTTATATGCTATTTTATATTATTTTTGGGACTAACCTATTAACCGAGGGCCAGTGCCAGTTTCTGTTTTTTGCCTATTTTAGAGTTTTGCAGAAAAGGAATACCAAACGGAGTCCAAACGGAATGAAACCTTCGCGATAATCTTTCTTGGACCGAAAGCAAACCAGAAGACTTGGAGACGAAGTCAGAGATGCAATCAGGAAGCCACGAGGCAGGAGGGTGCGCCCAGGGGGGTAGGGCATGCCCCCACCCTCGTGGGCCCCTCTTGGCTCCACTGACCTAGTTCCTTTGCCTATATATACTCTTGTACCCTGAAAAAATCTAGGAGAGCCAGGAAATCACTTTTACACCGCGGCCAACCTTCTGTACCCGTGAGATCCCATCTAGGGACCTTTTTCGATGTCCTGCCGGAGGGGGATCCGATCTCGGAGGGCTTCTACATCAACACCATTACCTCTCCGATGAAGCGTGAGTAGTTTACCACAGACCTTCGGGTCCATAGTTATTAGCTAGATGACTTCTTCTCTCTCTTTGATTCTCAATACCATGTTCTCCTCGATGTTCTTGGATATCTATTCGATGTAATATTCTTTTGCGGTGTGTTTGCCGAGATCCGATGAATTGTGGATTTATGATCAAGATTATCTATGAATATTATTTGGTTCTTCTCTAAATTATTCTATGCATGATTTGATATCTTTGCAAGTCTCTTCGAATTATTGGTTTAGTTTGGCCTACTAGATTGATCTTTCTTGAAATGGGAGAAGTGCTTAGCTCTGGGTTCAATGTTGCAGTATCCTTTCCCAATGACAGTAGGGGCAGCAAGGCATGTATAGTATTGCTTGAGTTAATTCCTCTACATCATGTCATCTCGCTTAATGTGTTACTCCATTCTTTCTGAACTTAATACTCTAGATGCATGCTGTATAGCAGTCGATGTGCGGAGTAATAATAGTAGATGCAGGCAGGAGTCGGTCTACTTGACACAGATGTGATGCCTATCTTCATGATCATTGCCTTAGATGTCATCATAACTATGCGTTTTTTTATCAATTGCTCGACAATAATTTGTTCTCCCACCGTAATTTTTGCTATCTTGAGAGAAGCCACTAGTGAAACCTATGGCCCCCGGGTCTCTTTTCCATATTATTGAATCTTGTTTACATCTTGCTAGTTTCCGATCTACTATTTTGCAATCTTTACTTTTCGATCTATAAACCAAAAATACCAAAAATATTTACTTTACCATTTATCTAACTCTATCAGATCTCACTTTTGTAAGTGACCATGAAGGGATTGACAACCCCTTTATCACGTTGGGTGCAAGTTGTTGATTGTTTGTACATGTATTCGGTGGCTTTTGTGTCATATCCTACTAGATTGATACCTTGGTTCTCAAAATTGAGGGAAATACTTATGCTACTTTGTTGCATCACCCTTTCCTCTTCAAGGGAAAACCAACGCAAACTTAAGAGGTAGCAGCAGCTTTGTTGAATCTTGTTATGAAAGAACAATTTTCGGGCCTTCCTAGTGAAGATGCCACATCCCATCTAAACACTTTTGTTGAATTGTGTGATATGCAAAAGAAGAAAGATGTGGATAATGATATTTTTAAATTGAAGCTATTTCCATTCTCACTACGAGATCGTGCTAAAACTTGGTTTTCATCTTTGCCTAAAAATAGCATTGATTCATGGAATAAGTGTAAAGATGCTTTTATTTCCAAGTATTTTCCTCCCGCTAAGATCATCTCCCTTAGAAACGATATTATGAATTTTAAGCAACTTGATCATGAACATATTGCACAATCTTGGGAGAGGATGAAATAGATGATAAGAAATTGCCATACTAATGGTTTAAGTTTATGGATGATTATACAAAAAAATTATGCTAGACTGAATTTTGCTTCTAGAAATCTTTTAGATTCGGCCGCGGGAGGCACTTTTATGGAGATCACATTAGGAGAAGCTACTAAACTCCTAGATAATATTATGGCTAATTATTCTCAATGGCACACCAAAAGATCTTCTACTAGTAAAAAAGTGCATGCGATTGAAAAAATTAATATTTTGAGTGGAAAGATGGATGAACTTATGAAATTGTTTGCTAATAAGAGTGCTCCTATTGATCCTAATGATATGCCTTTGTCCACTTTGATTGAGAATGATAATGAATCTATGGATGTGAATTTTGTTGGTAGGAACAATTTTGGTAATAACTCGTATAGAGGTAATTTCAATCCTAGGCCGTTTCCTGGTAATTACTCTAATAATTATGGTAATTCGTACAAAAATTCTTTTTGAAATTATAATAAGATGCCCTCTAATCTTGAAAACAATATTAAATAATTTATTAGTTCGCAAAAGAATTTCAATGCTATGGTTGAAGAAAAATTGCTTAAGATTGATGATTTGTCTAGGAACGTGGATCGAATTTCTCTTGAGATTGATTCTTTGAAAATTAGATCTATTCCACCCAATCATGATATTAATGAGTCTCTAAAAGCTAAGAGAATTTCTATTGATGAATCTAAAGAAAGAACCGCTAGGATGCGTGCTAAGCGAGATTGGTTTGTAAAAGCGTGTTCTTCTAGTCTTCGTGAAGTAATGATGAAGATCTTAAAGTGATTGATGTGACTCCTATTGAATCTTTGTTTTTTAATATAAATCTTGATAAATATGGGAATGAAGATGAGTCAACTTTAGTTAAAAGGCGTCCCAATGATTCAGAGTTTATAGATCTTGATGCAAAAATTGATAAAAGTGGGATTAGAGAGGTCAAAACTTTACGTAGCAATGAACCCACTCTTTTGGATTTCAAGGATTTTAATTATGATAATTGTTCTTTGATAGATTGTATTTCCTTGTTGCAGTCCATGTTGAATTCTCCTGATGGTTATAATCAAAATAAAGCTTTTACTGAACATGCCGTTGATGCTATGATTAAATATCTTGAAGAAAAACTTGAGTTGGAAGTTTCTATTCCTAGGAAGCTTTATGATGAGTCGGAACCTACTATTAAGATTAAGATTAAATATTATGAGTGCTATGCTTTGTGTGATTTGGGTGCTAGCATTTCCATGGTCCCGAAAACTTTATGTGTGATGTGCTAGGTTTCCGTGAATTTGATGATTGTTCTTTAAATTTTCATCTTGCAGATTACAATATTAAGAAACCTATGGGAAGGATTAATGATGTTCTTATTGTTAGAAATAGGAATTACGTGCCCGTAGATTTCATTGTTCTTGATATAGATTGCAATCCTACATGTCCTATTATTCTTGGTAGACATTTCCTTAGAACCATTGGTGCAATTATTGATATAAAAAAAGGAAACATTAGATTTCAATTTCTGTTAAGGAAGGGCATGGAACACTTTCCTAGATAGAAAATTAAGTTGCCATATGAATCTTTTATGAGAGCTACTTATGGATTGCGTACCAAAGATGACAATACCTAGATCTATTGCAATATGCCTAGCAAGGGGTGTTAAACAATAGCGCTTGTTGGGAGGCAACCCAATTTTATTTTTGTTCTTCCTTTTTTGTTCCTTTTTTTGAAATTTTTTATCATCTATCCTCTCGTTAGATGTGTTTTTATGTTTTAATTAGTGTTTGTGCAAAGTAAGACCTTTGGGATGGCTTACGGTGATAGTTGATTTGATTTTGCTGAAAAGCAGAAACTTTTGTGCCTAGTAAAATAATTTTCATAATTCATAGAAGAGAGATTTTGATCTGAATTTATTACACAATATTGATATACAAATTTCCCAGGTTTTCCTTATTTTTAAGAATTTTTTGAGTTACATAAGTATACAAAGTTCTCTGATTACTACAGGCTATTATGTTTTTGACAGATTCTGTTTTTCTTGTGTTGTTTACTTATTTTGATGAATCTATGGGTAGTATCGGGGGGTATGAACCATGGAGAACTTGGAATACAGTAGATATTACACCAATATAAATAAAGAATGAGTTCACAACAGTACCAAAAAGTGGTGATTTATTTTCTTATAATAACGGATCTCATGAGTTTTCTGTTGAGTTTTGTGTCGTGAAGTTTTCAAGTTTTGAGTAAAGATTTAATGGACTATGGAATAAGGAGTGGAAAGATCCTAAGCTTGGGTATTACCAAGGCACCTCAAGGTAATATTAAGGGAGAACCAAGAGCCTAAGCGTGCCGATGCCCCGGAAGGCATCCCCTCTTTCGTCTTCGTCTATCGGTAAATTTACTTGAGGCTATATTTTTATTCACCACATGATATGTGTTTTGCTTGGAGCGTCTTGTATGATATGAGTCTTTGATTTTTAGTTTGCCACAATCATCCTTACCGTGCACACCTTTTGAGAGGGACACGTATGAATCATGATTTATTAGAATATTCTATGTGCTTCACTTATATCTTTGGAGCTAGGCAATTTTGCTCTAGTGCTTCACTTATATCTGTTTAGAGCACGACAGTGGCTTTATTTTATAGAAATTGTTGAAATCTCTTGCTTCACTTATATTACTTTGAGAGTCTCTCTAAACAGGGTCGTAATTTACTTTGGTTATGAATTTAGTCCAATATGATAGGCATCCAAAGGTGATATAATAAGAACTTTCATATAGAGCATTGAATACATGAGGAGTTTGATTCCTTGCAATTGTTTTGAGATATGAAGATGGTGATATTAAAGTCATGCTAGTAGTAAATTGTGGAGTCAAAGAAATAATTGTGTTAAGGTTTGTGATTCCCTTAGCATTCACGTATGGTCTTCTAGTTGTGTGATGAAGTTGGAGCGGAACTTATTCTTGATTGTTTTCCTTTGCGTGAAAGTCGATAGCGCGCGATGGTTAACTCCTACCAACCTCTCCCCTAGGAGCATGCGTAGTAGTACTTTGCATCGAGGGCTAATATTTTTTTGCAATAAGTACATGATTTCTTTATGACTAATGTTGAGTCCATGGATTTTACACACTCTCATCCTTCCACCATTGCTAGCCTCTCTAGTACCCGACAACTTTCACCGGTGCATTAAGCCCACTTCTTGCCCTTCCTCAAAACAGCCACCACACCTACCTATTATGGCATTTTCATAGCCATTCCGAGATATATATTGCCATGTAACTCCACCATTTAGTTTATTATGACACATACCATCATTGTCATATTGCTTTGCATGATCATGGTTGGCATAGTATTTGTGGCTTGGCCATTGTTCATATTTTTTATACATGTCACTCTTGATCATAGAAAATCCTGGTACACCACCGAATGCATTCATATAGAGTCATATTTTTGTTCTAGTATCGAGTTGTAATTTTTAGTTGTAAGTAAATAAAAGTGTGATGACCATCATTATTAGAACATTGTCCCGTGTGAGGTTATCAAAATAAAAGAGGCCAAAGAAGCCCAAATAAAAAAAAGAGGCCAAAGAAGCCCACCAAAAAAGGGGAGAGAAAAGAGAGAAGGGGCAATGTTACTATCCTTTTCCACACTTGTGCTTCAAAGTAGCACCATGTTCTTCATGATAGAGAGTTTCCTATTTTGTCACTTTAATATATTCCTAGTGGTAATTTTTTGTTATAGAACTTGGCTTGTATATTGCAACGATGGGCTTCCTCAAATGCCCTAGGTCTTAATGAGAAAGCAAGTTGATGCACACCCACTAGTTTTCTTTTAAGCTTTCATACACTTACAGATCTAGTGCATCCGTTACATGGCAATCCCTACTCACTCACATTGATATCAATTGATGGACATCATCATTGTCCATTGATTTTCCTAGTTGATGTGAGATTTCTCCCTTATTTTGTCTACTACCACGTTCTATTCCACCCATAGTGCTATGTCCAAGGCTCACACTCATGTATTGCATGAAGAATTGAAAAGGCTGATGTGTGTTAAAAAGTATGAACAATTGCTTGGCTGACACCGGGGTGGGCATGATTTATACTTTGTGCTGTGAAGAGGGAGCATAACAAGACTATATGATTTTGTAGGGATAAATTTCTTTAGCCATGTTATGTTTGAAGTTTAATGATTCGCTTTCTAGTATGCTTGAAGTATATTTTTTGTGTCAATGAACTTTTGTTTTGAATCATACGGATCTGAATATTCATGCCAAAGAAAAGAGATTGCATTGCTAAATATGTTAGGTAGCATTCTACATCAAAAATTCTATTTTTTTCATTTACCTACTTGAGGACGAGAAGGAATTAAGCTTGGGGATGCTTGATACGTCTCCAACGTATCTACAATTTTTTATTGTTCCATGCTATTATATTATCTGTTTTGGATGTTTTATATGCATTATTATGCTATTTTATACTATTTTTGGGACTAACCTATTAACCTAGAGCCCAATGCCAGTTTCTATTTTTCTCCTTGTTTTTGAGTTTCGCAGAAAAGGAATACCAAATGGAGTCCAAACGGAATAGAACTTCACGATAATTTTTCTTCGACCCAAAGACACCCAGAGGACTTCGAGTGCAAGCCAGAAGAGCCACGAGGCGGCGGCAAGGGTGGAGGGCGCGCCCTTGGGGGGCGCCCTTGGCTTGTGGCCCTCTCGGGGATCCCCTGACCTACCTCTTCGTCCTATATATTCACATATGTTCCAAAACCCTCAGAGGCATCCACAAAAATATTTCCCCACCACCACAGGTCTGTGACCTCGTTATATACCATCTGGAGGCCTTTTTCGGTACTCTGTCGGAGGGGGATTCAATCATGAAGGGCTTCTACATCAACTCTATTACCCTACAGATGAAGCGTGAGTAGTTTACCTCAGACCTATGGGTCCATAGCTAGTATCTAGATGGCTTCTTCTCTCTCTATGATTCTCAATACCATGTTCTCCTCGATCTTCTTGGAGATCTATCTGATGTAATATTCTTTTGCGGTGTGTTTGTTGAGATTCGATGAATTGTGGATTTATGATCAGCTTATCTATGAATATTATATATGTTGGGGAACGCGGTAATTTCAAAATTTTCCTACCATCACGCAAGATCTATCTAGGTGATGCATAGCAACGAGAGGGGAGAGTGTGTCCATGTACCCTCGTAGACCGAAAGCGGAAGCGTTTCAATAACGCGGTTGATGTAGTCGAACGTCTTCGCGATCCAACCGATCCAAGTACAGAACATACGGCACCTCCGTGTTCAGCACATGTTCAGCTCGATGACATCCCTCATGATCTTGATCCAGTTGAGGACGAGGGTGAGTACCGTCAGCACGACGGCGTGATGGCGGTGATGATGATGCTACCGGCGCAGGGCTTTGCCTAAGCTCTATGATGGTATGATTGAGGTGTCTAACTGTGGAGGGGGGCACCTCACACGGTTGGGAGAGAAACTTGTGTGTTATAGGGTGCCCCCCTGCCCCCGTATATAAAGGATCAAGGGGGAGGCCGGCCGGCCCCTGTAGGCATGCCCCAAAGAGAGGAATCCTACTAGGACTCCAAGTCCTAGTAGGTTTCCACCAAGAGGGAGAGAGGGGGAAGGAAGGAGAGGGAGAGGGAGAAGGAAAGGGGGGCGCCGCCCCCCCTTCCTAGTCCAATTCGGACCCAAGGGGGAGGGGGCGTGCGTTCTGCCCTGGACGCCCCTCTCTCTGTCTACTAAGGCCCATCGAGGCCCATTAGTTCCCCCGGGGATTCTGATAACCCTCTGGCACTCCGGTTTTATTTGAAACTTCTCTAGAACACTTCCGGTGTCCAAATATAGTCGTCCAATATATCAATCTTTATGTCTCAACCATTTCGAGACTCCTCATCATGTCTGTGATCTTATCCGGGAGTCCGAACAAACTTTGGTCATCAAAAACACATAACTCATAATACATATCGTCATCGAACGTTAAGCGTGCGGACCCTATAGGGTCGAGAACTATGTAGACATGACCTAGACACATCTCCTGTCAATAACCAATAGCGGAACCTGGATGCTCATATTGTCTCCTACATATTCTACAAAGATCTTTATCGGTCAAACCGCATAACAACATACGTTGTTCCCTTTGTCATCAGTATGTTACTTGCCCGAGATTCGATCGTCGATATCATCATACCTAGTTCAATCTCATTACCGGCAAGTCTCTTTAATCGTTCTATAATACTTCATCCCGCAACTAACTCATTAGTCACAATGCTTGCAAGGCTTATAGTGATGAGTATTACCGAGAGAGCCCAGAGATACCTCTCCGAAACACGAAGTGACAAATCCTAATCTCGATCGATGTCAACCCAACAAACACCTTCGGAGACACCTGTAGAGATCCTTTATAATCACCCATTTATGTGGTGACGTTTGGTAGCACACAAAGTGTTCCTCCGGTATTCGAGAGTTGCACAATCTCATAGTCTAAGGAACATGTATAAGTCATGAAGAAAGCAGTAGCAATGAAACTATAACCATCATAATGCTAAGCTAACATATGGTTCATGTCCATCACATTATTATCCTAATGATATGATCCCATTCATAAAATGACAACACATATCTATGGTTTGAAAACGTAACCATCTTTGATTAACGAGCTAGTCAAGTAGAGGCATACTAGGGACAATATGTTTTGTCTATGTATTCACACAAGTACTAAGTTTCCGGTTAATACAATTCTACCATGAATCATGAAATAAGGAAATAAATAATAACTTTATTATTTCCTCTAGGGCATATTTCCTCTAGTCTCACACTTGCACTAGAGTGGATAATCTAGATTACATAGTAATGATTCTAACACCCATGGAGCTTTGGTGCTGATCATGTTTTGCTCGTGGAAGAGGCTTAGTCAACGGGTATGCAACATTCAGATCCGTATGTATCTTGCAAATCTCTATGTCCTCCTCTGACACCTGATGATGGATGGAATTGAAGCATATCTTGATGTGCTTGGTTCTCTTGTGAAATTTGGATTCCTTTGCTAAGGCAATTGCACCAGTATTGTCACAAAATATTTTCATTAGACCCGATGCACTAGGTATGACACCTAGATCGGATATGAACTCCTTCATCCAAACTCCTTCATTTGCTGCTTCCGAAGCAGCAATGTACTCTGCTTCACATGTAGATCCCGCCACGACGCTTTGCTTGGAACTGCACCAACTGACAGCTCCTCCATTCAATAAAAATACGTATCCGGTTTGTGACTTAGAGTCATCCGGATCAGTGTCAAAGCTTGCATCGACGTAACCATTTACGACGAGCTCTTTTTCACCTCCATAAATAAGGAACATATCCTTAGTCCTTTTCAGGTATTTCAGGATGTTCTTGACCGCTGTCTGGTGCTCCACTCTAGGATTACTTTGGTACCTCCCTGCTATGCTTATAGCAAGCCACACATCAGGTCTGGTACACAGCATTGCATACATGATAGAACCTATGGCTGAAGCATAGGGAATGACCTTGATTTTCTCTCTATCTTCTGTAGTGGTCGGGCATTGAGTCTGACTCAACTTCACACCATGTAACACATTCAAGACCCCTTTGTTTGACTGATCCATTTTGAACTTCTTCAAAACTTTATCAAGGTATGTGCTTTGTGAAAGTCCAATTAAGCATCTTGATCTATCTCTATAGATCTTGATGCCCAATAGGTAAGCAGCTTCTCCGAGGTATTTCATAGAAAAACTCTTATTCAGGTATCCCTTTATGCTATCCAGAAATTCTATATCATTTCCAATCAATAATATGTCATCCTAATATTAGAAATGCTACAGAGCTCCCACTCACTTTTTTGTAAATACATGCTTCTCCAAAAGTCTGTATAAAACCATATGCTTTGATCACATTTTCAAATAGTTTATTCCAACTCCGAGAGGCTTGCACAAGTCCATAAATGGATCGCTGGAGCTTGCACACTTTGTTAGCACCCTTTGGATCGACAAAACCTTCTGGTTGCATCATATACAACTCTTCTTCCAGAAATCCATTCAGGAATGCAGTTTTGACATCCATCTGCCAAATTTCATAATCATAAAATGCGACAATTGCTAACATGATTCGGGCAGACTTAAGCATCGCTATGGGTGAGAAAGTCTCATCATAGTCAACTCCTTGAACTTGTTGAAAACCTTTCACAACAAGTCGAGCTTTGTAGACTGTAACATTATCGTCAGCGTCGGTCTTCTTCTTGAAGATCCATTTATTTTCTATGGCTTGCCGATCATCGGGAAAATCCACCAAAGTCCACACTTTGTTCTCATACATGGATCCCATCTCAGATTTCATGGCTTCAAGCCATTTCGCAGAATCTGGGCTCATTATCGCTTCCTCATAGTTTGCAGGTTCACCATGGTCTAGTAACATGACTTCCAGAATAGGATTACCGTACCACTCTGGTGCAGATCTTACTCTTGAAGACCTACGAGGTTCGGTAGAAACTTGATCTGAAGTTTCATGATCATCATCATTAACTTCCTCACTAATTGGTGTAGGAATCACTAGAACTGATTTCTGCGATGAACTACTTTCCAATAATGGAGAAGGTACAGTTACCTCATAAAGTTCTACTTTCCTCCCACTCACTTCTTTCGAGAGAAACTCCTTCTCTAGAAAGGATCCATTCTTAGCAACAAAGATTTTGCCTTCGGATCTATGATAGAAGGTGTACCCCAACAATTTCCTTTGGGTATCCTATGAAGATGCACTTCTTCAATTTGGGTTCGAGCTTATCAGGTTGAAGCTTTTTCACATAAGCATCGCAGCCCCAAACTTTAAGAAACGACAACTTTGGTTTCTTGCCAAACCACAGTTCATAAGGCGTCGTCTCAATGGATTTTGATGGTGCCCTATTTAAAGTGAATGCAACCGTCTCTAAAGCATAACCCCAAAACGATAGCGGTAAATCGGTAAGAGACATCATAGATCACACCATATCCAATAAAGTACGGTTACGACGTTCGGACACACCATTTCGCTGTGCTGTTCCAAGTGGCGTTAGTTGTGAAACTATCCCATGTTGTTTCAAATGAAGACCAAACTCGTAACTCAAATATTCACCTCCATGATCAGATCGTAGAAACTTTATTTTCTTGTTACGATGATTTTCCACTTCACTCTGACATTCTTTGAACTTTTCAAATGTTTCAGACTTATGCTTCATTAAGTAGATATACCCATATCTGCTCAAATCATCTATGAAGGTAAGAAAATAATGATACCCATCATGAGCCTCAACACTCATTGGACCGCATACATCTGTATGTATTATTTCCAATAAGTCAGTAGCTCGTTCCATTGTTCCGGAGAACGGAGTTTTAGTCATCTTGATCATAAGGCACGCTTCGCAAGCACCAGGTGACTCATAATCAAGTGATTCCAAAAGTCCATCAGTATTGAGTTTCTTCGTGCGCTTTATGCCGATATGACCCAAACGATAGTGCCACAAATAAGTTGCACTATCATTATCAACTTTGCATCTTTTGGCTTCAATATTATGAATATGTGTATCATCACTATCGAGATTCTACAAAAATAGACCACTCGAGAAGGGTGCATGACCATAAAAGATATTACTCGTATAAATAGAACAAACATTATTCTCTGATTTAAATGAATAACCGTCTCGCATCAAAAAAGATCCAGATATAATGTTCATGCTCAACGCTGGCACCAAATAACAATTATTCAGGTCTCAAACTAATCCTGATGGTAAATGTAGAGGTAGCGTACCGACGGCGATCACATCGACCTTGGAACCATTTCCCACACACATCATCACCTCATCCTTAGCCAATCTTTGTTTAATCCGTAGCCCCTGTTTTGAGTTGCAAATATGAGTAATAGAACCAGTATCAAATACCCAGGAGCTACTACGAGAATTAGTAAGGTACACATCAATAACAAGTATATCAAATATACCTTTCACTTTGCCATTTCTTATCCGCCAAATACTTGGGGCAGTTCCGCTTCCAGTGACCAGTCCCTTTGCAGTAGAAGCACTCAGTTTCAGGCTTAGGTCCAGACTTGGGTTTCTTCTCTTGAGCAGCAACTTTCTTGCCGTCCTTCTTGAAGTTCCCCTTCCCTTCGCCCTTTTTCTTGAAACTAGTGGTCTTGTTGACCATCAACACTTGATGCTCCTTCTTAATTTCTACCTCCGTAGCCTTTAGAGAAGAGCTCGGGAATAGTCTTGTTCATCCCTTGCATATTATAGTTCATCACGAAGCCTTTATAGCTTGGTGACAGTGATTGAAGAACTCTATCAATGACACTATCATCAGGAAGATTAAATCCCAGCTGAGTCAAGTGGTTATGGTACCCAGATATTTTGAGTATGGGTTCACTGGCAGAACTATTCTCCTCCACTTTGCAGCTGTAGAACTTGTTGGAGACTTCATATCTCTCAACTCAGGCACTTTCTTGAAATATTAACTTCAACTCTTGGAACATCTCATATACTCCATGACGTTCAAAACGTCTTTGAAGTCCCGATTCTAAGTCGTAGAGCATGGCACACTAAACTATCGAGTAGTCATCAACACATGTCTGCCAGGCATTCACAATGTATGCAGTTGCTGGCGCGGGTGGTACACCTAACGGTGCTTCCAGGACGTAATTCTTCTGTGCAGCAATGAAGATAATCCTCAAGTTATGGACCCAGTCCATGTAGTTGCTGCCATCATCTTTCAACTTAGCTTTCTCTAGGAACGCATTAAAATTCAAAGAAACGGTAGCACGGGCCATTGATCTACAATAACATAGACATGCAAATAACTATTAGGACTAAGTTCATGATAAATTAAAGTTCAATTAATCATATTACTTAAGAACTCCCACTTAGATAGACATCCCTCTAGTCATCTAAATGATCACGTGATCCAAATCAACTAAACCATGTCTGACCATCACGTGAGATGGAGTAGTTTTCAATGGTGAACATCACTATGTTGATCATATCTACTATATGATTCACGTTCGACCTTTCAGTCTCAATTTTTCGAGGCCATATCTCCATATGATAGGCTCGTCAAGTTTAACCCGGGTATTTTGCGTGTGTAAAACTAGCTTGCACCCGTTGGATGTGAATGTAGAGCTTATGACACCCAATCATCACGTGGTGTCTCGGCACGACGAACTGTAGCAATGGTGCATACTCAGGGATAACACTTGTACCTTGAAATTTAGTAAGGGATCATCTTATAAAGCTACTGTTGTACTAAGCAAAATAAGATGCATAAAAGATAAACATCACATGCAATCAAAATATGTGACATGATATGGCCATCATCATCTTGTGCTCATGATCTTCATCACCGAAGCATCGTCATGATCTCCATCGTCACCGGTGCGACACCTTGATCCCCATTGTAGCATCGTTGTCATCTCGCCAACTATTGTTATTACGACTATCGCTACCACTTAGTGATAAAGTAAAACATTTACATGGTGATTGCATTGCATATAATAAAGCGACAACCATATGGCTCCTACCAGTTGCTGATAACTTTGTTACAAAACATGATCATATCATACAACAGTTTATATCACATCATGCCTTGACCATATCACATCACAATAAGCCCTGCAAAAACAAGTTAGACATCCTCTACTTTGTTGTTGCAAGTTTTACGTGGCTGCTATGGGCTTCTAGCAAGAACCATTCTTACCTACGCATCAAAACCACAACGATTTTTCATCAAGTGTGTTGTTTTAACATTCAACAAGGACCGCCCGTAGTCAAACTCAAGTCAACTAAAGTTGGAGAAACAGACACCCGCCAGCCACCTTTGTGCAAAAGCACGTAGATAGAACCAGTCTCACAAACGCGGTCATGTAATGTCGGTCCGGGACACTTCATCCAACAATACCGCCGAATCAAAGTAAGACGTTCGTGGTAAGCAGTATGACTATTATCGCCCACAACTCTTTGTGTTCTACTCATGCATATAACATCTACGCATAGACCTGGCTCGGATGCCACTGTTGGGGAACACGGTAATTTCAAAATTTCCCTACGATCACGCAAGATCAATCTAGGTGATGCATGGCAACGAGAGGGGAGAGTGTGTCCACGTACCCTCATAGACTGAAAGCAGAAGCGTTTCAATAACGTGGTTAATGTAGTCGAACGTCTTCGCGATCCAATCGATCCAAGTACCGAACATACGTCACCTCCATGTTCAGCACACGTTCAGCTCGATGACGTCCCTCGTGCTCTTGATCCAATTGAGGACGAGGGTGAGTTCCGTCAGCATGACGACGTGGTGACTGTGATGATGATGCTACCGGCACAGGGCTTCGCCTAAGCTCTACGATGGTATGATCGATGTGTGTAACTGTGGAGGGGGCACCGCACACGGTTGGGAGAGAAACATGTGTGCTCTAGGGTGCCCCCCTATCCCCGTATATAAAGGAGCAAGGGGGTGGCCGACCGGCCCCTGTAGGTGTCGGTGTACTAAAATAGGGGTACCCTAGTACCCCGAACTTGTGCACGGGCAGTTGCAGCACCCCGCGGCAAGGCTTGCCGGGCTAACACAAAGATCCTCCGTGGTTCCCTTGGAGCCATTCAAGAACAAAGTATTTAAGCTCGGGAGACAAGGCCCTGGCAAGAGGAGCTTGCCGGGAAGGCCAACCAAGGTACTCCAAGGAACTTGCCGCGACGTGCCACGCGCTCCGGCAAGGCAACAAGGCCCCGACAAGAGGAGCTTGCCGGGAAGACCAACCAAGGTATCTCGAGGCCCGGTGAGCGGCAAGCTTCCGGACCCGACAAGATAACAGCAGCGGCAAGGCGCTTGTCGCGGCAGGCGGCCACTCTGTGCCCACGCTCCAGCGCATCCACCAACGTGTCGCTCTGGGGGCCTGTCCAGGCGCGCGTGGCGGGAGGCTGTGCAGCCAGCGGTGCGCAGTGGCATGCGGAGCTGACAAGATCGCCATCGTGGCGAACAGTGGCGCCCCTAACGGTCCTTTTCTGCACTGTTTGGGCGACTCAGACGGGCATTTAATTCCCTTGTCCCATGCCGTCAGGGTTAGGTAGGGTGCACTGTACAAGTAACTGTACCAACCACCTCGCTTTTTACATTTGTACCCTTCTCTGCGTTGCCACCTGTCGGTGACCCCTTTAGCGTATAAAAGGAGGCCCATGCGCAACGTAGAGGAGGTTCGCGAGGTTCGACTCATTCGTAACCCAGAAAAACACTACGCTCTCTCTCTGGAGCAAGAACACAAGATAATCAAACAAGCAGCAGTAGGAGTGTTATCTCTCCGGAGAGCTCCGAAGCTGGGTAAACTGCTCGTGTGCTTCGCCTCGATCTGCTCTTCGTGTGATCTCCGCCCCCCACCGAACCGAAAGGGGCCCGGTCCGCCGGCCCCATAGGTGTTCGTGGATCAGTTTCCCCGACATCTTTGGTGCGCCAGGTAGGGGGCGTCGAGATTGTGTGAACCTGATCCGGCGTTCACACGAGCTAGATCTTCATTCCCTTCATCAACATGCCACCGAAGAAGAAGACTTCGGCGGCAGCCGCTCCGTCCACGTCACTTCCACCACCGTTGGAGCAAATAGGTGGTGGAATGGACGCCGACAGAAGAATGGACGTCGACGAGGAAGCTTATGATGCTGCCAGGTCCAAGGACAAGGCTGCAAAAACCTCGGCGACTGTACATGTTCCGCGCCACTCTCAGGAGGCGCAAGACCAACAGCGTCATGGCACTTGCAGTGCCATACGCATGATAGGCCAAGACCAAGCTGGTGGATCTCGGGGCGCTCAAGACCAGCATGCACGCCAGCATGCTGGCACGAGCGGGGCACGGTCGCCTGGACGGGATACTGCTCCTTCTAACATAGTTAGAAGTTCGAGCACGTCCCGCTCCTCACGCCGTCCGCCACTGCCACCCACCACTCCAGCAGAAGCTTTGGCGCGAGCTCAACTGCTCCTAGATTACCCTCCGACGTCGGACAAGATCGACGAATGGAGGGCCACCATTCAGAGTCTCATCGGCTATGCCAACGGCAACACTCCACGGCGGCCGAGCGCATCGCCGCCGCGACAGGGTTACCGGGCGCGAGCTGGTGGCAATGAAACGGGTGGAGGTGCAACTACCATGCAATCACCGCCCCGAAGGCCAAGATCGCCGACTCACCGGATCCACCTCGACAGCGACTCCACCGCATCGTCGGATCCACGAGCTCATCGTGATCAGCGCCAAGTTCTTCATGATCGACAACAAGAAGATGCTCGAACTCGCATCGAGCGCCGAAGAGAAGCGCGACGTCAATCCGACAAGCGCGCTGGGCCCTCTGTTGACATGCATGCGCCAGGGGAACCAGGCGATCTGCCGTACGCGGTAGGTTGCCCTGCGTTCACTCATGAGCTGCGGCGAGTCCAGTGGCCCAGCACGAAGAACTTCAAGCCAGACGTACCAGAGAAGTACGACGGCAAGACGCATCCGTTGGAGTTCCTCAGCATTTACACCATTGCGGTGCAGGCTGCCGGGGGACGGGATGACAAGATCCTTGCCAACTACTTCCCGTTGGTGCTCAAGCCCAACGTCAGATCCTGGCTCATGCACTTGCGGGACAACTCCATATCCTCTTGGGCTGATCTGTGCCATTAGTTTGTCGGCGCCTTCACAGGCGGACACAAGCCTCATGGCCAGGAGAGTGATCTTCATCTGCTCGCCCAGAAGGAAGGAGAGCCCCTGCGCAAGTACATTCAGAGATTCAGTAGTGTGCAGCACAACATCCCAGACGTCCACCCTGCCGCGGTGATCAGCGCGTTCCATCAGAACATGCGAAACCGCAGGATGCGGGAGGAAATGGCGATGTGCAAGATCAGGGACGTCAGTGAGTTATATGCACTGGCCGACAAGTGTGCACGTGCTGAGGAAGGGAGGAGACTCCCCGGAGAGAATGTAGGAGCGGGAGGATCTGACAGTGAAGATGCTGCCCCGGCAAGGAAAAACCGGCGGCGGAACAACAGGAAGAGGAAAGGCAAAGAGGTGCTAGCTGTTGAGCAGTCCGGCAACGGTGGTGGCGCAAAGGAAGCCAAAGCTGGTGACTCCGGCAAGGAGATTAACATGGAGGTGGCGGTCGCCGACAAGCAGGACGGCACCAACAAGCAGTATTGCAAGATCCACCGCACCAAGGGCCATGATCTCCAGAACTGTAAGAAAGTCGAGCAGCTTGTTGAGCAACAGAAAGCTGAATACGAGCGGCGCGACAAGGAGAAGGCCCAGGAAGGTGCTGGGGGATCCGGCAAGAAACGTCCCGGCCGAGGAGGACGCCGCGGCAAGGCCAAGCAGCGACAAGGAGACAGACCTCCTCGCGGCCACGACAAGGATGAAGAGGACGACAATGATGAAGACATGGATGAGGAGGAGACTGATGAGCAGGAGTTCCAGAAAGCCACAGAGGTCCTGTACGTTGACGGTGGTGCTTCTCTGCATACCTCGCACCGCCAGCTCAAGCAGTGGGTGCGGGAAGTTAATGCAGCAGAACCACCCGTTGAGTCACGCAAGCCCCTGAAATGGTCTAGCACGCCTATCATCTTTGATATTGAGGACCACCCTGATCGCATAACTGCGGTCGGGTGCTTGCCGATGTTGGTTTCACCAACAATCCGCAACCTCAAGGTCACTAAGATGCTAGTTGACGGCGGGGCCGGCTTGAACCTAATCTCCTCTGCGGTGCTCCAGAAACTCCAGATCCCTGACAGCGAGCTCGAAGAGACCGGTACATTTCAAGGAATTAACCCGGGAAGAAGCAAGCCGAAGGGAAAGATCACGTTGCCGGTAACATTTGGCAGCGAGCTGAACTTTAGGACTGAGAGGGTCACATTTGATGTTGCTGACTTTCCATTACCTTACAATGGAATCCTTGGTCGTCCGGCACTCGCCAAGTTCATGGCAGCCTCTCACTATGCGTACAACGTACTGAAAATGCCAGGCCCGATAAGTGTCATCTCTGTCCCTAGCGACAAGAAGGATGCTCTTATCTGTGCCGACAAGATCTACCGAGAAGCAGCAGCCGCAGCAGAACGCAGGACACTTGCCACTGAAGCTCTCGGGAGGAAGAAGAAGACCAAGTCCGGCAAGAGCTCTGATGCCCACTCCGGCAAGCGCACCTCTTCAGAGTGCTGCGCTACCGTCGAGGACGCACCATCGAGCTCCACCGGCAAGTGTAAGAACACAATGACAGCTCCACCTGAGACCAAGAAGGTGTCCGCCAAGGAAGACGGCGCTGGTGGTACCTTCACCATCAGCGCCACTCTTGACCCCAAATAGGAAAGCGCTCGTTGCTTTCCTGCGGGCGAATGTCGACGTGTTTGCTTGGCAACCATCTGATATCCCCGGTGTTCCCAGGAAAGTAATTGAGCACCACCTTGCCGTATGTCCTCATGCGCGGCCCGTCAAGCAGAAAGTCAGGAAACAGGCAGTGGAGCGCCAAGAATTCATCACAGAAGAAATCAAGAAGTTGGAAGCAGCAGGCCTTGTCAGAGGAGTGCTCCACCCACATGGTTGGCCAATCCCGTTGTCATGCGCAAAGCTAACGGGAAATGGAGGCTTTGTATTGACTTCACTGATGTTAATAAAGCTTGTCCCAAAGACCCGTTTCCCTTGCCGTGCATTGACCAGATTGTTGACTCCACAGCCGGATGTGATTTGCTTTCATTTCTTGATGCATACTCAAGATACCATCAGATTTTCATGGCAGAAGAGGATGAAGAGAAAACCGCATTTATCACCCCGTGTGGCACGTACTGCTTCGTACGGATGCCTTTCGGTTTGAAGAATGCTGGTTCAACATTCGCAAGGGTAGTCCACCACGCTTTTGAGCCGCAGATGCACAGAAATGTGGAAGCCTACATGGATGACATAGTGGTCAAAAGCAAGAACAGGGCGACCCTGATTCAAGATTTAGACGAGACATTTGCAAATCTGCGCAAGATCAACCTCAAGCTTAACCCCGAGAAGTGCGTGTTTGGAGTCCCTTCCGGCAAACTTCTCGGGTTCTTCGTGTCTCAGCGGGGAATTGAAGCCAATCCCGACAAGATCAAGGCCATTGAGCAGATTGAAGCACCAAACCGCGTCAAGGATGTACGAAGGCTTGCCGGTTGCGTGGCTGCTCTCAGCAGGTTTATCTCTAGATCTGCTGAGAGCGCCCTGCCATTTTTCAAAATTTTGAAAAAGGCAGGTCCAATAAAATGGACTCCGGAGGCGGAGGCTGCGCTGCAGGACTTGAAGAGATACCTGTCCTCCACTCCAACACTTGTCGCACCTAAGCCGCAAGAGAAGTTGCTGCTGTATATAACGACAACCAATCAAGTGGTTAGTGCTGCGTTAGTGGCGGAAAGGGAGGCAGATGATGAGCCAGCAACCACGGCAGATGCATCCAGCGACAAGCAGGGGGCTTTGCCGACAAGCTCTGGTCCCGACAGAGATGGATCTGCGCAGGAGCATGATAAGATGCAGAAGAGAATGGTGCAGCGTCCAGTTTACTTTGTCAGTTCCCTTCTACAGGGGGGCTAGATCAAGGTACTCTGGTGTGCAGAAGTTGCTTTTCAGCCTCCTCATGGCCTCGAGAAAGCTGCGCCATTACTTCCAAGCACATGAGATCACAGTCGTCACTCGTTTTCCGCTGAAGAGGATACTGCAAAATCCAGAAGCGACAGGCAGGATTGTCGAGTGGGCGCTGGAACTGTCAAGCTTTGGCCTCAAGTTTGAGAGCACTTCAACTATCCAAAGCAGAGCATTGGCAGAGTTCATAGCAGAATGGAAACCAACACCAGATGAAGAAATTCTAGATACGAGCATCCCCGTCAAAGAGGCAAGCAAAGAGTGGTTGATGTACTTTGATGGTGCCTTCTCACTGCAAGGCGCCGGTGCGGGCGTGCTGCTTGTCGCGCCCACCAGAGAGCACCTCAAGTACGTAGTCCAGATGCACTTTCCCAAGGAGCAAGCAACCAACAATACTGCAGAGTATGAAGGATTGCTTGCCGGTCTCAGAATCGCAGCAGACCTTGGGATCAAGAAGCTCATTGTCAGGGGTGACTCGCAGCTTGTCGTCCGCCAAGTGAACAAGAACTACCAGAGTCCATTGATGGAAGCATATGTTGATGAAGTGAGGAAGCTAGAAGAGCGCTTTGACGGCCTACAGATGGAGCATATCCCAAGAGCTCAGAATGACATTGCTGATGGCCTGTCAAAGTGCACCGCACTGAAGTTACCTGTGGAACCAGGGATCTTTGTGCTCAAGTTGACTCAACCATCCGTAACACCATCAAATGGACAAAGCAAGAAGAGTAAGTTGGTTTCTGGTGACTACTTTCCGGCAGAGCTCCCCGAAGACGCTGCCAAGAAAGTCCCCAAGATCAACACCAAAGGTGCTGAGGGGCAGTCTGCTCCGGCAAGCCTTATGGTTTGTTCTGTTGAAGCAGACGCTCCCGACAAGTTTTGCTCCGGCAAGCTTGCCAGGGAACATCAAGCTCCGGCTGGGCCGCAAGTCCTTGCCATAGAAGCGGATGTTCCCGCAGCAGCAGATGTGCCTTTAGTCCTTGTTGTCGAGCCACAAGCTCTAGCATGGGCACAGCAGATTGTCCATTTCCTTCAAACAAGAGAACTTCCCGAAGAGCAAGAAGAAGCGGAAAAAGTAGCCTGGCAGTCAAGTATGTACCAGTTTGTCGATAGCATACTGTACAGAAGAAGACTCAACGGTGTGAAATTGAAGTGTATTTGCCGGGAAGATGGACAAAAGCTGTTGGCAGAGATACATGGAGGCATATGTGGCCACCACATTGGCGCAAGAGCACTTGCCGGCAAAGCTTTCCGGCAAGATTTCTTTTGGCCGACTGCCCTGCAGGATGCAACTGCACAAGTAACCAAGTGTGAAGCGTGCCAGTTCCACTCCAAACAGATACACCAGCCAGCTCAAGCTCTCCAAACGATCCCTTTATCCTGGCCATTTTCGGTCTGGGGGCTCAATATCCTCGGCCCTTTCCCCCGAGCTGTCGGGGGCTTTGAGTACTTGTACGTCGCAATCGACAAGTTCACAAAGTGGTCGGAGGTGCAGCCAGTGAGGAAGGTGACAGCACAGCTAGCAGTCAAGTTCTTCAGGTCAATTGTTTGCCGTTTCGGGATCCCTAACAGGATCATCACCGACAACGGCACGCAATTCACGAGCCGCACCTTCATGCAATACGTCCAAGACCTTGGCGCCAAGGTCTGCTTCGCTTCTGTTGCTCATCCGAGAAGCAACGGTCAAGCAGAGAGGGCAAATGCTGAAGTGCTGCACGGGCTCAAGACCAGAACTTTCGACAGGCTGCGCAAGTGCGGAAGAAACTGGATCGAGGAGCTGCCGGTGGTTCTTTGGTCGATCAGAACGACGCCAAATCGAGCCACTAGCCAGACGCCTTTCGCTCTAGTCTATGGAGCAGAGGCAGTTCTCCCCACGGAACTCGTATACGGATTGCCTCGAGTGCTCGCTTATGATGAGCTTGAGCAAGAACAGCTGCGACAAGACGATGCGCTGCTCCTTGAGGAAGATCGTCTTCAGGCTGCTGTACGAGCTGCTCGATACCAGCAAGCTTTGCGCCGCTACCATAGCCGCAAAGTTAAGGCCAGAAGCTTCGAGGAAGGCGACCTTGTTCTTCGGCGCGTTAAGTCCGCCAAGAATTCCAACAAGTTGACGCCGAAGTGGGAAGTCCCTTATCGGGTGAAACGAGTCACAAGGCCCGGCGCTGTCCGTCTTGAGACCGAAGATGGCATTCCGGTGAGCAAATCCTGGAACATAGAACATCTTCGTAAGTTTTTCCCGTAAGGCGTGGTTGCCGGAACCCGTTCCAGCAACCACCTTTTGTACAAGTCTTGCCGCTGTTGCATGTAATCCTTTGTACAAAGCCGGGCGCAGATCCCGTGCATAAATAAAACCTCATGTGCTATGCACAACTTGTCCATTTCATGCATTAGTTTCTTTCTTGCATGCGATTATCTGACACTTTGTGCAGCACCTACATCCGATAAGCAATAACGAGCCGAAGGGCTCCATATCATTATTTTCTCTTCTTTCTTCTTTTTCAACAAAGGAAAAGAAGGTTCCCTCACACACAAGTTTGTCGGGGGGAAGGAGAAAATTGTGGTATGGACCAGGCGTTGTTCAAGCAAAGTTTTGCCTTGCCGGGAAGCAAACGACAGAAAAGCTAAGTTGCCAAAGTTTGAGCAATCAGTTTTTAAATTTTTGAGTTATCTTCCTCGAACGACCCTGCTTTGTATGGAAAACCTGTGCGCGGAGGAACCAACTCGTGGCTAGTTGCGCCTTTACTTTGTTTCGAGTCCGCTCAACAACTTAAGTGTGCTGCATCTAGTCGCGACAAGGTTTCTTGTCGGAAGCAGCGCCGCCAGCAGGCTGCTGACGTTCCGCACTCAGTGCTCGCGGCTCGGGTGCCTGCGTCGACAAGTTCCCTAGAAGCGTAGGGTAAAAACATACAAAGGAAGGAATCTAGTAGAGGGAATAACATAGCAATTGATAACAGAAATAAAGTTATATTACAAGATAACTTGTCGCAGCTCTAACAGACTGTTTTCATAACGTGATTAGCAGCGACAAGGGAAAAGAAGAAATGAGCGACCTAGTCTACGCGATCGCCCTCAACCCTCTTGATCTCGCTCACCTTGTCCACAATGGGTGCGACAAGGGCCTTGAGTGCGTCCCGATCGGCGTCTGGCGGCAAGGACTTGAGGACGTTGGTGAAGCTGAGGCCTGGATTGCGGAAGGCCACCTTCATCAGCACCTTCTAGAGAACCCCGGCGCAGATTTTGCGCGACTCGTCGGCCAGCTGCTTTGGGATCCTCTCCCGGAGCCGCTGGAGTGCCGTCGCCACGCCCTTGAAGAACAGGCTGAGCTTGGCGCTGGGTTGGAGATTCTCGTCGGAGGGATACCCAAAGTCCTCCATCCCCAGCTGCGCCAGCTCCTCGTCGATGACTGCGGCAATATTCACCAGACCCTCAGTCCAGTGCTCCACAGTATCTCTGAACGAGTTCTGGGTAACTGCGATGCTCTCCAGCAGCGCCTTGTCAGCTTTGACCTTCTCCGACAAGGTCTTCTCCTGCTCCTTGGTGGCCTCCAACGTCTGCATCAGCGGGGCCAGCTTCAACTCCAGGACCGCATTGGAATCCTTGGCGGCACTGAGCTCCTTGCCCCTCTCAGCGAGAAGACCTTGCAGCTCACCGTGGGCGGCAGCATCCTTCTCACGCTCACGCTTGAGCGTGGCAAGCTCCTCGCCGCTCTTCCCGATGTTGGCCTCTAGCTGCGCCACCTTCTCCTCCAGCTCTTTCTTGGCGGCCTCTGCGGTTGCGGCAGCGTCCTTTGCTTCCTTGAGCGCCCCGCCAAGTGCTTGCTCGTGCTCGGCGAGCTCCTCCTCGTAGCTGTCGAGGTTGGCCTTCCGCTGCACCAATTCGCCTTCTCGCGCGGACTCCTTCTCGGCGGCCAGCCTTTGTTCCTCCTCAGCTTCGGCCTTCTCGAGAAGGAAGGCCATGCGCTCCTCGTCGAGTTGCTCCCGCTCCTGTGCCAGGGACCGGAGAGCTTCTTGATTGTGGCCTTGGAGCTCCTCCGCGCGCTTCTCCATGTCAACTCCCGCCTTCGCGACAAGTGCTTCCCGGGAAGCCAGCTTGGCTTGCCGTGCGCGGTAGAGTGACAGCAGCTTCCGCAGCAGCTCCTCCTCCTCAGGCTCGCCACTGCTACTGCTGGGCGCGTCGACCAACGACAGTCCAACGGAGGCGAGCACTTCCTCATCAAAAGTTTCCCCCTCGACCGGCGCCCTGGAGCTCGACGCCCAGGGTAGCTTGATGAAGATATCGTCGCCGGCCTTCAAGTAGGCGCCGGGCTGGTGCTCCTCGGAGCCCGGCCCTGCAGCAGCGGCAGAGGGATCGGCGGTCGGCGCAGCGCCTGGCGCTCCTGCGGCCTCAGGGTCATCAGTGCGATCGCCCGACCCCTCGCCGGCTTCTGCGGCAACCTTGGCGGCCTCCTCACCGGCGGTCTCATCAGCACCGGCCCCTTCCTCGCCGGTGCCCTCTGTCTCCATTGGCTCAGCAGCAGATGGGTCTGAAGAACGAAGAAGGGAGAAAAATCAATCAAAAATCCAAGAGAAGAAAATCAGAAGAATTAGAACCCAAGGGAAAGTTTTTGGACAAGTGAATTACCTGTGCCAAGATCTGCAGTTGCGGTCTCGGCCGCCGCAGGATCGACGGTGCTGCCCCTTGCCGGAGAGCGCTCCCTTACCGGGAACTCCTCCCTTGGTAGCGTAGTCGAAGCAGATGGCACTTCGGGACCAGCTTCCGGGCGCTCCTGATATGGCTGCTCTGCTCCTACACAAATCAACAAGCAAGATATCAACAAAGGAAAAAGCACTCATGCGCGCCCGACAGCGGAAAGCTAACTATGAACTTACGCTGGGGGCTGCGCTGGGGGCTGCTTTGAGGAGTGGTTGTCGGGTCCGTCAAGGTGGTCTCGGACCCACCCCCTACTGACATGGTGGGGTCATCTTCGATGACAATCACCGCGGCCTTGGCCCTCTTCGCCGCTCTCTGGGCCAGCGTCCTGAAAAGAAAGGAGTCCAGATTGAAGCAAGTCAGATACAAGATAAAAACATCAAGATTGAAGAACTACAAGAGCACCGAAGAAACTTACTCTTCTTCCTCCTCGTCGGAGCTGAGCGCATAAAGATCAAAGTCCGGCCCCTCTCCGGTGCGGCGAGGCGGAGGAGTAGGATCCCTTGCCCGCTTGGCGGGGGCGGTGGCGGTGGCCCGGGAAGATCCCGCACCAGTTGCCACTGCTGCGTGAGGCGCTCCTGCGGCAACATTGCTCGCCGCGGTAGAGCGTGTCGCACGGTTCGGCGGCTGTTGACCCGGCTGCCGCCCCGCTACGTCTGCGCCCCTGCGAAGACGCCTTCTTGGCGGGGCCGGGGGCTCCGCCTACGGCAAGCTTTCTGAAGGCTCGGGCTCTTCCTCGCCGGCCTCGCTCGGCTCAGCTTCAGAGCCGGTAGGCACTTCCTCGCCAATGAACTCCGCGCGCTCGGTGAGGTTTGCCGCCTCTGCCGCCTCCGCCTCCTCCACAGTGAACCCGAACGCGCCTGCAGCAGCTGCGGCCGCAACCACTTCCGCCCTAGTGGCGATGCGCTGCAGCTCCTCGTCGGTGGTGTCACGGGTGAGGCTCTTCTGCTCGTCAGCGCGGACCGGCACTTCTTCCAAGTTGTCGAAGAACGCTTGCACGACGTCATCCGCAGGCTCTTGCCAAGTTGGAACGATTCCGTGTGAATCGCACAACGGCATCATGGCGCGGATCCGGTCAAGCGAAGAATTATTGCACAATGGAACGACGCCCCTCGCCAGCGTGAATGGGTGCTGGGGATCGCGTTTGAACAACTCCAGGAGCATTGCATCCAGCTCCATGACGGTGACGTTGTAGTTGAGGCCCGGCCGCAGCCTCATGATGTCCGCCGAGTTCTTGAATTCCCAGGCGGGCCTCCCCCTCTCCTGCAGGGGGGCGATGCGGCGGCGGAGGAAATCTGCGCCTACAGCGCCTACAGTGATCCTGGCAAGTCTGAGGCGAAGGATCCTAGTAATTGCGATCTTCAGCCTCTCGTCTTCCGGGGCCACGTTGCTCCAGTCATTGCCGCGCACTATTGGAGCTTGGCGCACGGCGGTGAAGGGCTGCAGATTCTCCTCGACGATCCAGCACCACTCCGCTCTCCACTCCTCCCACTTGCTGCGGAGCTCACCCTCCAAGTACGCCTCCTTCTTGCCGACTCTCGAGATCCAGGCGATCCCTCCGGCAAGCGGCTCTCCCCTCTCTACCCGAGGTATGAAGAAGTGGCGGAAAAGGGCAACATTGGGGTGGACTCCGACAAAGTTTTCGCACAAATGTGCGAAAACTGCCATGGTCAGAATGGCGTTGGGGGTGAAATCAAGGAGGCGGAAGCCGTAGGTGTTCATGATATCACAGAAGAACTCCGAGAAGGGCGGGCAGAGCCCGCAATAGAAGAACAGCGCGAAGAATGGGTACCCGTTTGGAGCCAGTTCCGAAGCAGCGGCCGGGAGTACCCTCGTGCGCGGATGCGCCCGCGTCTCCGTCGCCCAAAAGAGGTAGAAGTACTCCCTCAGCTCCTTCACGCCGAGCTGGGGGGAGAAGATTGCCCGCTCCTTCTGCAGCGCCGCGAGCCGCTGCGCCTCGGCCGACTTCACGCCCTTTCCCTTGTCGGCTTTTGGAGCCATGGCGGAGGTGGTGGGGGAGGTCGACGGCGTTGGTGATGCTGGTGGCAATGGGGGGCGGAGCGCTGCTCTCTCGGTTCGAGAAGAAGGGGGGAGCGGCGGAGGTTCGTGAAGATGGAGTAGTAGCAACCAGCGAGGGGGAACGAACTGCCCCTGTTTCCTCTGCTTATAAAGAGGGACGGGGCGGACGTTTCGCCCTTCCGAATAAAGAACCACCCACGATCTCTCCCACGATGCCGCATTCAACGCGTGCCGTTAGGGGAGAGCGCGGTGGATACGGAGCGAGATTCGGCGTGGCCCAGTCCACATGTACCCGTGCCCTGTCTTGGGCCTGGCCCAACAGCGCTCGACACCGTGTCTGGCCCAGGCCTGGGGGCTCCTGTCGGTGTACTAAAATAGGGGTACCCTAGTACCCCGAACTTGTGCACGGGCAGTTGCAGCACCCCGCGGCAAGGCTTGCCGGGCTAACACCAAGATCCTCCGTGGTTCCCTTGGAGCCATTCAAGAACAAAGTATTTAAGCTCAGGAGACAAGGCCCCGGCAAGAGGAGCTTGCCGGGAAGGCCAACCAAGGCACTACAAGGAACTTGCCGCGATGCGCCACGCGCTCCGGCAAGGCAACAAGGCCCCGGCAAGAGGAGCTTGCCGGGAAGACCAACCAGGGTATCTCGAGGCCCGATGAGCGGCAAGCTTCCGGACCCGACAAGATAACAGCAGCGGCAAGGCGCTTGCCACGGCAGGCGGCCACTCTGTGCCCACGCTCCAGCGCATCCACCAACGTGTCGCTCTGGGGGCCTGTCCAGGCGCGCGTGGCGGGAGGCTGTGCAGCCAGCGGTGCGCAGTGGCATGCGGAGCTGACAAGATCGCCATCGTGGCGAACGGTGGCGCCCCTAACGGTCCTTTTCTGCACTGTTTGGGCGACTCAGACGGGCATTTAATGCCCTTGTCCCCTGCCGTCAGGGTTAGGTAGGGTGCACTGTACAAGTAACTGTACCAACCACCTCGCTTTTTACATTTGTACCCTTCTCTGCGTTGCCACCTGTTGGTGACCCCTTTAGCGTATAAAAGGAGGCCCATGCGCAACGTAGAGGAGGTTCGCGAGGTTCGACTCATTCGTAACCCAGAAAAACACTACGCTCTCTCTCTGGAGCAAGAACACAAGATAATCAAACAAGCAGCAGTAGGAGTGTTATCTCTCCGGAGAGCTCCGAAGCTGGGTAAACTGCTCGTGAGCTTCGCCTCGATCTGCTCTTCGTGTGATCTCCGCCCCCCGCCGAACCGAAAGGGGCCCGGTCCGCCGGCCCCATAGGTGTTCGTGGATCAGTTTCCCCGACAGTAGGCACGCCCCAAAGAGGGGAATCCTACTAGGACTCCAAGTCCTAGTAGATTTCCACCAAGAGGGAGAGAGGGGGAGGAAGGAGAGGGAGAGGGAGAAGGAAAGGGGGGCGCCGCCCCCTTCCTAGTCCAATTCGGACCCAAGGGGGAGGGGGCGCGTGGCCTGCCCTGGCCGCCCCTCTCTCTCTCTCCACTAAGGCCCATCGAGGCCCATTAGTTCCCCCGGGGGTTCCGATAACCCTCCGGCACTCCAGTTTTATCCAAAACTTCTACGGAACACTTCTGGTGTCCGAATATAGTCGTCCAATATATCAATCTTTATGTCTCAACCATTTCGAGACTCCTCGTCGCGACTGTGATCTTATCCGGGATTCCGAACAAACTTCGGTCCTCAAAAACACATAACTCATAATACATATCATCATCGAATATTAAGTGTGCGGGCCCTACGGGTTCGAGAACTATGTAGACATGACCGAGACACATCTCCTATTAATAACCAATAGTGGAATCTGGATGCTCATATTGGCTCCTACATATTCTACGAAGATCTTTATCGGTCAAACCGCATATCAACATATACAAAAGGTGATCTTGAGATGTATACATTGCAACCAGTACGGGTTTCTTCGTTGCCGCTCTATCCAGGATTGTTTAGCCTGGTGTTTCGAATATATTCATCAATGTAAAGCATCAAAACGGCCCATCATACTCCTTAAGCTTGATTTCTCGAAGGCCTTCGATACAATTGAGCATGAAGCCATCCTCAGAATCTTACAATGCAAGGGTTTTGATGCTCGTTGGACTGGCTGGATTAATAGCATTTTGTCCACGGGTTCTTCTTCTGTCCTCTTAAATGGAGTTCCAGGAAATCATTTTGTCTGTAGATCGGGCATACGTCAAGGAGACCCTCTTTCTCCGTTATTATTTGTCATTGCGGTGGATTTGCTTTAGTCGGTAGTCAATGAGATGTGCTCAAGAAATATTCTCACTCTGCCAATACCAACAAATTCTATTGACTACCCGATCGTACAATATGCGGATGACACACTAATTGTTTTACCTGCGATTGATGACCAGCTGATCGCCTTCAAGGACATGCTTACCACCTTTGCAGCATCCACTGGTTTACGAGTCAACTTCAGTAAGTCATCACTTATTCCAATCAATATGAGTGATGAGGAGGGCGCTAGGGTTGCCAACCTTCTAGGTTGTGATGTAGGATCTATGCCTTTCACATATGTAGAGCTACCCATGGGTACCTCCATACCCACAATCTATGATCTGTTACCTCTTGTTGACCGTATTGAACGCCGGTTATCTGCCTCCTCGTGTCTGTTGAATCAAGGAAGTCGATTGCAACTGCTTCAGTCAGTGCTTTGCTAAATGCCAATCTACTTCCTATGCACTCTATCTCTCCCCAAGGGCATCTTGCAGCAGATTGACAGAATCATGCATCAATGCCTGTGGAGGGGCAACACAGATAATCCTAGACAATCATTAGCTGCATGGGATCGAGTCTGCCGACCCAAGAAATGTGGTGGTTTGGGTGTGCTTAATTTGGGACTACAAAATGAAGCCTTGCTACTAAAACATCTATTCAAGTTTTTTAACAGAATGGACGTGCCTTGGGTCACATTAATTTGGGATACCTATAATGCTGCTTCGCCACCACAGGTCACGCAAAGCTGTGGCTCATTTTGGTGGAGGGATGTCATGAGCTTGTACACCAACTTCTGCAAGTTAGCCATACCACAAGTGCATGCTGGCAACATGGTGGTTTTTTGGCTTGATCGATGGCAGCTGGGTAATAATGTCGTTCTCTTGAGTGAGCAGTTCCCTAGGCTTCATTCTTTTGTCATTGATGACACATTCACAGTCAGAGAATTTATGGAGCTTCCAAAGATCTCAGAGCATTTTCATCTGCCACTGTCTCAACAGGCCTATTCTGAACTAACTCATCTTCAGGATTTGCTGTCTTCAGTCACCTTGAACGGGGAGTGTAAGGACATATGGAAGTGGCCATCTAAATCTAGGGAGTTTAAATCAAAGTTATATTATGAGTCTTGCTTCTCCCATTTGGTGGTTGATCCCATCTTCAGATGGATTTGGAAGTCAGCATGCACGCTCAAGTTTAAAGTGTTTGGATGGCTTCTTCTAATGGACCGTTTGAATACTAGGTATATGATGCAACGCAGGAACTGGATCATCCAGGATGATACGTGTGTTCTTTGCATTTGTGCTTCACATGAGGATTGTGCACATCTTTTCTTTGCTTGCAACTTCAGCCAAAGGGTTTGGAATTACCTTGGGATTTCTTGGAATGCTCAACCAAACCAGAACACATATGAGATGGCTCTTGCTGCTAGGAGGGATTTTGGTCCTCCTTTCTTCACTGAGGTGGTTTTTACTGCTACCTGGAATATCTGGACACAAAGGAATGGGAAAATCTTTAGAAATGAGAGACCTACCTTCATTTCTTGGAGGAGGAATTTCATACATGATATTTCTCTATTAGCTCATAGAATCAAATGTAGATATAAGGATAGCTTAGTTCTCTGGATAGCCTCTCTCTCATATGCTTCTTGTAAGTATTTCTTTCTTTCTTTTATGGTTCACTTTAATTATGTAAACCTCTTTTTTTTAATAAAACAATGTGAGGCTGTTGCCTTGCAGTACATAGTCAAAAAAAACATACGTTGTTCCCTTTGTCATCGGTATGTTACTTGCCCGAGATTTGATTCTCGGTATCATCATACCTAGTTCAACCTCGTTACCGTCAAGTCTCTTTACTCGTTCTGTAATACTTCATCCCGCAACTAACTCATTAGTCACAATGCTTGCAAGGCTTATAGTGATGAGTATTATGGAGAGGGCCCAGAGATACCTCTCCGAAACACGGAGTGACAAATCCTAATCTAGATCTATGCCAACCCAACAAACACCTTCAGAGACACCTGTAGAGCACCTTTATAATCACCCATTTACGTTGTGATGTTTGGTATCACACAAAGTGTTCCTCCGGTATTCGTGAGTTGCATAATCTCATAGTCTGAGGAACATGTACAAGTCATGAAGAAAGCAGTAACAATGAAACTATAATGGTCATAATGCTAAGCTAACGGATGGGTCATGTCCATCACATCATTATCCTAATGATGTGATCCTGTTCATCAAATGACAACACATGTCTATGGTTAGGAAACATAACCATCTTTGATTAACGAGCTAGTCAAGTAGAGGCATACTAGGGACAATATGTTTTGTCTATGTATTCACACATGTACTAAGTTTTTGGTTAATACAATTCTAGCATGAATCATGAAATAAGGAAATAAATAATAACTTTATTATTGCCTCCAGGGCATATTTCCTTCAATTTGAATCTTCTTTGAATTCTTATATGCATGATTTGATATGTTTTTCTCTTCGAATTATTGGTTTGGTTTGGCCAACTAGATTGGTTTTTCTTGCAATGGTAGAGGTGCTTAGCTTTGGGTACAATCTTGCATGATTTCACCCAGTGACAAAGTAAGGGTAGCAAGACACGTATTGAATTGTTGCCATCGAGGATAAAAGGATGGGGTTTTCATCATATTTCTTGAGTTAATTCCTCTACATCATGTCATCTTACTTAAGGCGTTACTCCGTTATTTATGAATTTAATACTCTAGATGCATGCTGGATAGCGGTCGATGTGTGGAGTAATAGTAGTAGATGCAGGCAGGAGTCATTCTACTTGACACTGACGTGATGCCTACATTTCATAATCATTTCCTTGGATATCATTATAACTTTGTGCTTTTCTATCATTTGCTCGACAGTAATTTTTTCACCCACCGTATTATTTGCCTTCATGAGAGAAGCCTCTAGTGAAACCTATGGCCCCGGGTCTATTTTCCATCATACTTGTTTCTGATCTACTATTTTGCAATCTTTTATTTTCAGATCTATAAATATAAAAAAACCAAAAATATTTAGTTACCTTTTTTTATTTCTATCTATCTCTATCAAATCTCACCTTTGTAGTTGACCGTGAAGGGATTGCCAACCCCTTTATTGCGTTGGGTGCAAGTGTTTGATTGTTTGTGCAGGTGCACCAATTGGGGACTTGCTTCTACCTCCTACTAGATTGATACCTTGGTTCTCTAACTGAGGGAAACACTTATCTCTACTTTTCTACATCTCCCTTTCCTCTTCAGGGGAAAAACCAACGCAAGCTCAAGAAGTAGCACACCCCTTGCTATGCAACAACATTTGTACTACACAATCTTGCCCTTTACATAACTCAAGACTGCATGGATGTCATACTGAACACAAACCATGTATTTACAATCATTGCTTCTGTAAGACTTGATGAACATGGTCACTCATATTTTGGCACAGACCTTTGGACATAAATTTCTAAGTTTTATGTATTGAAAGCTGGCACTAAAATTGCACTGCACATAAAAGAGCCTGGTCATGAGATATTTGCTAACTTCCCTAATGATATCATCCATCCAGACTTTGTTTGAAGTAAGTGTTCTTTCCAACTATCTGCGTGTTGACTTACCCAGCAATATCAAAGGAATTGTGTAGTATTTAAGCAACCAGTTGTTATTCCATTTTCTTACTCTATTCTTACCTACTAACTTCTAGTTACCAATACACTTTTCTTTTGTCCTGTTTTAACTAAATATTCCCTGTAATCCCACTTCTATCAGAAAGCGCCACTGACGAGGAGACTCCAGAGGTGGAGAACGAGGCTGCCAACAAGCGGAGGCGGGCCGAGCAAGAACTGCGAGCGACTCCAGCAGGCCTAGACTTCATCAACAGCCTCCCCGATGATATGTTGATAGTCATCATATCCTTCCTCCCAATCAAATATGGGGCATGGACAATCGTCATTTCCTGGCGGTGGCGCCCCCTATGTCACTCCACCCCACTCGACCTCATCGACGCCCACAACCTCTGTCGTGGATATCACAAAAGCTTGGACGCGTTGTCCAGATTCTCGGTAGTCACCATGGCCCAATCAGAGGCCTTGGCACATGCAAGTTCCATTCCAACGGCAAGGACTGAGCCAAGCTTGGCGAGTGGTTCCGCTCCGCCGCCCTAGATCAGCTTAAGGAGCTCAGTTTTATGATGGGCATATGCGCCCGCTACCAACGTCCGCGCTCCGCCTCCCGCCCACGCTGCGCCTCACCAAGTTCATGAACTGCCATCCCCCCTTAATGACGCGCCCGCTATTTTTCTACCACGACTGAAGCACCTTGAGCTCATCACCTTCTGCATCCCGAAGGATGACATGGAGTGCCTGCTCCGTGGTATACTGCACTCGAGTACCTTCGTCTTCAGGCGATCAATGGGTTGAGTAGCTTCAACATCACCTCCATGACTCTCCACACTATTTATGTGTGTTGCTGGTGCTTCAACAAGAGATCACAAAATGTGTACCATAGTATGATCAGCAAGGTCCAACAAGAATCAATTTCATTTCCGTGCCGAAATTGACAGTGGTGGTCTACTCGTCTATCAAATACTCTGAACTTGTTATTGGATCCACACCCGTTCAGGTACAACAGTCGCCGACTACCTCTCCTTGAAATTAACATTATTTCTAATTTTGAATATGTATGTTTGTCTGTCATCCAGAAAATGATTTCGACAAGCTTGACCATGAATCTACGCACAGTGAAGGTCTTGGCACTAGAATCTATCGGCCCCAACCTAGACCAAGTTGTCAGTTTCCTGAGATGCTTTCTGTGCCTGCATAAGCTGTATATCAAGGTGATGTTCCTTTCCTATTAAATATTAACCATAAGGGAGTTTAGTTTTTGTTACCTTTTCCCAAGTTTACAATGACAATGTACTATGATTTCTGAAGGAATTTTGGAGGATTTCAGTACATACATGTTTTCCCTCATATTGGTTGCTTGACTCATATGGTTACAATCCATAAGCATTTATCCTTTGGATTCATATGTACTAGTTTTCTTAGGGAATTTTTCATCCACTCCTACCTCTTGTGAAGAACGCTACATTTTTCTAGATTGTAATCAAATGCCCAAGTTAATCATGTCGGATCGAAGATGGCACATTAGTGCATTTTACAAATCCTGCAAACCAAATAGGTCTGTGGTAGTTTTCAAAATTGCATGTAGGCACTAATACGTACTCTTCTTTTACAGATGATTAGGCCCGGTGGTGGATAATGTGATACAATATAACAATCACATCGAATGGCTAGATCTACATCTCCCAGAAATTACTTTGAACTCCTACTGAGGGACCTTAATGGAGATCATATTCGCCAGGTTCTTTGTTGCCAGAGCAAGGGTGCTGAAGGTAATGAGGTTTGCCCTACCTTTATTTCGCAAAAATGAATGGTTTGTTGATCAACACCGATGGTTGCGGCGGAATGGAAAAGGCTCCAAAAAAGCTGAGTTTCATTTTGGAACTTTAGATGACAGAGTAATCGGAAGTCATTGTATCAACCCCATACATGACTTGTCAGTGGTTGATCCCTTTGCAAAAATGATGAGGTTCCGAAACTAGCCTTACAAGTGGTAATTTTAGTTTGAACCTCTCTTATATCCATGTTCAGCTGATCATTGCAGGAGTTTGCAGCTGAATGACTTGAATTTCATTTCCAATATTAGTTTGAACCTTGTAATCTTCGAATTTGAGCCATGTAACTCTGGAATTTGAACCTTCTAATATTTTGGGATTTTGTGGTACAATCGTTGAAATCGCATCGCATGAGACTCGTATATTGGTAGTACTATTTTGACCTTAATATGCAATGGACTTAGATGTTATTAACCATTTTTGAATGTGTTTCCCTTGTCTATCTCACCGCAAACAATCTGTATAGCTTACTTGACTGTGATCTTCAACATTATTGCACACAGTTGGTTTCTTCAACCGTGTGCCCTGTAGAGCGTAGAATTAATTATCGCACTCGAGTGTCCAACATCACCCTTCTGTGTAACTTTGACCTCATCACCCATGGGTAAACTTATGATCGAAGTCATTCCACACACTTCGTTTTTGCAAACCTTTTTGCCAATAAACGCCCATGATTTTCCCCTCTTCTAGCCGACGTGTGCCAAACTAGACGAGCGGGAAGCTTGCGCGGTTGCGCGAGAACAGGCTCACCAATGATACATTTGGCACCTCTTCGAGCCCACATGTGGACAAACGAAACGCGTATGGGGTGCTCAAGCATGCACTAGAATCCTTCGCTATGAAAGCAGTGACAAGACGTGATGGTTATAGGCCGGCTAGCCCCCATTTATTACAGCGGCCATTTAACCCTTGTGTCTCTTCAACCTTTCGAACGCACCCCAGTAATGCAAGAAGCATGCCCACCATGACAAATTCTTAGAGGTATCCTGCGCAGCTCCAATGGCGCTCCGAGCGGCTGCCGACGATGAGCAACAATTCACCATGCATGCAGTGCTACACACACAGAAAGTTCACGGAGCTCTCAGTGGTGTACACCAACAACCCGTTTTGGGTGGAGCACTCCATCCACATCATGGAGTTGTTGCTTGCTGAGGGGAAATACAAGGTGGTCGGGTTCGACCTCAAGTACACCTGCGCTCGTGTCGGGTCTTGTCCCAAGGTCGCCGTCGCCCAAGTGTGCGTGCGCAATCACGTCCTGGTCTACCACTACTACCTGGCCACAAGGCCTTGCGAGCGTTTTTCCAGGTTTTTCAACAACCCCCACTACATGTTTGCTACGATGGACATCACCAATGATGTAAAGGTGCTCAAGAATTCAGGCATCGCCTGCCAGAATCTTGTCGACATCCAGGGCCAATAGAAGATCTGGGGCAATAGGAAGCATGAGAAGGACTCACTGGTTCACCTCACCGAGGCCATCATTGACCCCTACTACAGAGACATGAAGGATTCCTGTAACAAGGATAAGCGTGCCTAGCACACCGCCTGGATGGAGAAACTCGACAAAGCACACGTCGTGTACGCGGCCAAGGAGGCGTACACGAGCTACGAGATGTGCAGGCAGATCGTTGACATGAGGAAGTGCCTCCTTCCCCAAAACAGTCAGGGATCCAGCCAGAAGCCGAGCAATGGCAAGCGTCACCACAACGAGAAGTAGATGATTAGATGCTCGTTTCACCTAGTTTAGTATGCATGTAATTACTTACTTCGGTGTGTGGAAATGTTATGTGTGTAGTCACTTATGTAATTGTATGCTTAATTTAGTTATGCAATGTTGTTCTTATAAGTATATATGCTGATCTTCTGTAGACAGAGCGTAGATGTTCTGCGGATAGAGCAAATCACATCGCACACAGACTAAACAATGGAACCCGTCGGTGATGATTTCATCAATCGCTCACAATTGCATACCAGCAACCGTTTGCTGACAACACAGACGGGTTCTTAACAGGAATCGTCTATGTTGTTATCGATCTTCCCACACATTTCTGATTACTAACCTGTTTGCCGCGTATCACAGACATCTTATTAAGTCGAACCATTTCTATTGTGTTGGCTCAACGGAAACAGTTCATCCGAGTGAAGTGTATGTCGTATATCGCACACACCTTGATCTGGCTGACCGTTTCTATTGTGTTGCCTAATCACAAACAGTTCATCCGAGTGAACTGTATGCCGTATATCGCACACACCTTCATCTGGTTAACCGTTTCTGTTCTTATGCTCATCATAAACAGTTCACGCAAGTGAATTGTATGCCACGTATCCCACATGCAACTATAATCTGAAATGTGTTTGATATCTCTGCCATTGCAAACATTTCATATCATTTTTGTCGGTTTTCTTACACCACCATTTGCGATTAATGCATCACACACAGTTTCGTCGAAGGGTCTCTGATTTTACTGTTGCGTTTGGACCATCCTGCAGTAGTGTATATAAAATTGGACACTTTCACCACATTATACCAAGGTTCATCTTATTTCTCTTGATGAAAACTTGTATCAGTGCATCCCTTGGTCTAGACTATATAAAATTTGACACTTTCACCATATTATGCTAGGGTTCAAATAATGTCCATATTATCAACTTAGAATCATCTTGCATTGTACATGACATATCCTTGTTTTGAATCTATTTTGACACAATCATCTCATATGCATTGATAAACGGTTATATTCATTCCAGCATCTTCTATTGTGGTGATATAGGATAAATATAACAGAGGTAGTGAAAATGGTCAAAAGCATTTTGAGGTAAATGGTAGAAACTTTTGGTAGAAGTAAAATAATTTCTCGCTTACTGATGACCCACAAGTGTAGGGGATCTATCGTAGTCTTTTCGATAAGCAAGAGTGTCGAACCCAACGAGGAGCAGAAGGAAATGACAAGCGGTTTTCAGTAAGGTATTCTCTACAAGCACTGAAATTGTAGGTAACAGATAGTTTTGTGATAAGATAATTTGTAACGGGTAACAAGCAATGAAAGTAAATAAGGTGCAGCATGGTGTCCCAATCCTTTATGTAGCAAAGGACAAGCCTGGACAAGTTCTTATATAAAGAAAAGCGCTCCCGAGGACACATGGGAATTATCGTCAAGCTAGTTTTCATCATGCTCATATGATTCGCGTTCGTTACTTTGATAATTTGATATGTGGGTGTACGGGTGCTTGGGTACTGCCCTTTCTTGGACAAGCATCCCACTTATGATTAACCCCTATTGCAAGCATTTGCAACTACAAAAGAAGTATTAAGGTAAACCTAACCACAGCATGAAACATATGGATCCAAATCAGCCCCTTATGAAGCAACTTATAAACTAGGGTTTAAGCTTCTGTCACTCTAGCAACCCATCATCTACTTATTACTTCCCAATGCCTTCCTATAGGCCCAAATAATGGTGAAGTGTCATGTAGTTGACGTTCACATAACACCACTAGAGGAGAGACAACATACATCTCATCAAAATATCGAACGAATACCAAATTCACATGACTACTAATAGCAAGACTTCACCCATGTCCCCAGGAACAAGCGTAACTACTCACAAAGCATATTCATGTTCATGATCAGAGGAGTATTAATATGCATTAAGGATTTGAACATATGATCTTCCACCAAATAAACCAACTAGCATCAACTATAAGGAGTAGTCAACACTACTAGCAACCCACAGGTACCAATCTGAGGTTTTCGTACAAAGATTGGATACAAGAGATGAACTAGGGTTTGAGAGGAGATGGTGTTGGTGAAGATGTTGATGGAGATTGACCCCCTCCTGATGAGAGGATCGATGGTGATGATTTCCCTCTCCCGGAGGGAAGTTTCCTGGGCAGAATAGCTCCGCCGGAGCCCTAGAACGGTTCCGCCTCGTGGTGCCGGAGTTTCGTCCTGTAAGCTTGCTTATGATTTTTTCCACGGTATTAGACTTCATATAGCAGAAGATGGGCACCGGAGGGCTGCCAGGTGGCCCACGGGGCAGGGGCGCGCCCAGGGGGGTAGGGCGCGCCCCCACCCTCATGGACGATGGGTGGCCCCCTTAGGTATTTCTTCCGCTCAATATTTTTTATTAATTCCCAAAATGACTTTCGTGGAGTTTTAGGACTTTTGGATTTGTGCAGAATAGGTCTTCAATATTTGCTCCTTTTCCATCCCAGAATCCCAGCTGCCGACATTCTCCCTCTTCATGTAAACCTTGTAAAATAAGAGAGAATAGCCATAAGTATTGTGACATAACGTGTAATAACATCCCATAATGCAATAAATATCGATATAAAAGCATGATGCAAAATGGACGTATCAACTCCCCCAAGCTTAGACCTCGCTTGCCCTCAAGCGGAAGCCGATATCAAAAAATATGTCCACATGTTTAGATATAGAGGTGTCGATAAAATAAAATACGGACATGAGGGCATCATGATCATTCTTATAACAACAACATAAATATATTTTGTCATATGATGTCTTATACTCAAGTAACAATCTATTCACAATGTTAAGTATGGTTCAGAAACTTCATTGAGAACTAACAAACTATAATCTCAGTCATTGAAACAATTGCAATTTATCATAACATAGGAAAGAGTCAACATAAGAGCTTTTCAGAAAGCCCACATACTCAACTATCATTTAGTCTTTCACAATTGCTAACACTCATGCAATACTTATGGTTATGGAGTTTTAATCGGACACAGAGAAAGATAGGGGCTTATTGTGTTGCCTCCCAACCTTTTACATCAAGGGTAATGTCAACAATAATAGTTCATGCTAACTTACATCCAATTGGATATATATATATATATATATATATATATATATATATATATATATATATATATATATATATCAGGATCTTTCCAACACGAGGTGCTTGCCAAAGGATAAAATATAAAAAGGAAAGGTGAAGATCACCTTGACTCTTGCATAATGTAAAAGATAGGCCCTTCGCAAAGGTAAGCGAAGGTTGTCATGTGCTTTTATGGTTGGATGCACGAAATCTTAATGCAAAAGAATGTCACTTTATATTGCCACTTGTGATATGAACCTTTATTATGTAGTCCGTCGCTTTTATTACTTCCATATCACAAGATCGTATAAATCTTATTTTCTCCACACTAATAAGTCATACATATTTAGAGAGAAATTTTTATTGCATGCAACATGACAACTTACTTGAAGGATCTTACTCAATCCATAGGTAGATATGGTGGACTCTCATGGCAAAATTGGGTTTAAGGATATTTGGAAGCACAAGTAGTATCTCTACTTGGTGCAAGGAATTTAGCTAGCATGAGGGGGAAAGGCAAGCTCAACATGTTTGAATGATCCATGACAATATACTTTAACTGAGATGTGAGAAGACATAACCCATTACATTATCTTCCTTGTCCAACATCAACTCTTTAGCACGTCATACTTTAATGAGTGCTCACAATCATAAAAGATGTCCAAGATAGTATATTCCTATGTGAGAACCTCTCTTTCTTTATTACTTCCTATTAATTGCAACGATGAACAAAACTACATTTGCCAACTCTCAACAACTTTTAATCATCATACTCTCTATATGTGAAGTCATTACTATCCACAAAATCAATATGGTCTCTTTTATTTCTTTTTATTCTTTCTATTCCCTCTAGATCATAGCGAGATAGCAAAGCCCTTGACTCAACACTAATCTTTATTATATATAGCTCACGGACTCGATTGCATGGAGGGATCATAAAGCAAAACTCAAAACTAATTGATACCAAAACTTTATTCTACTAAATCAAGATATTACCAAAAGTATCGAACTAAGAAAAAGGTAAAGATAGGAGTGTGATGGTGATACGATACCGGGGCAACTCCTCCAAGCTTGGAAGTTGCCAAGGGGAGTGCCCATACCCATGTGTTTATGTCCTCGGAGGTGGTGATGATGATGGATAGTCGCACATCGAGCGTAGGAACTCTTCCAATTTGTGGATAATGCCCTTGAGTGGGACGATATGATCCTTCAACAAAATATTTTCCTGTGTGAGATACTTGTTTTGTATGCGAGCTAACTCAATCATCTTGAAAGCTTCAATCTCAGTTGGGATAAAGAGGTTATGAAGAGGTTGAGGGATGTTTTCTTCTTCTGCCGCCGGAGCTTGATCCTCCATGGCCTTCTTGATCCCCTCATCCTTGTTGATCTCCCCAGGTTCTTCTCTCTTCAGCTCTGTCTTCAATAGCCAAGCATCCTTGTTTTCATTGTTGGAGGAGGGTGACGTCATGATGCTTGGCCTTGACAAATCTGACAGAAAACAGCTCGAAACAAAGATAGAAGATTTTTGCGTGATACGGTGGTCAAAACCTTCGGGAGATTATATAATGAATTGTTACTGACCAAAAGAAGTATCGTGCAAGAAAACGGAGTCCGGAGAGCACACGAGGTGCCCACGAGGCAGGGGGCGCGCCCAGGGGGTAGGGCGCGCCCTCCACCCTCGTGGATGCCTCGTGTCCTTCCCGGACTACTTATTTTCCTATTTTCTTAAATATTCCAAAACAGAGAAGAATTGCTATTAGAACTGTTTTGGAGTCGGTTTACTTACCGTACCACATACCTATCCTTTTCGGAGTCTGAAACATTCTGAAAAGTGTCTCTTATGTATTCCTCCGGGGTCACGGTTTCAATAATATTAGTTTCAACATTTATAGGATTACCTGAGATATAATGTTTGATTCTTTGACCCTTCACTACCATCAGATTTGTGCCTTCGAAGTTGTTGATTTTTATGGCACCGGAATGATAGACCTCTTCGATAACGTAAGGGCCTTCCCATTTAGAGAGAAGTTTTCCTGCAAAAAATCTTAAATGAGAGTTGCATAGCAACACATAATCACCTACGTTAAACTCACGCTTTTGTATCCTTTTGTCATGCCATCTTTTAACTTTTTCTTTAAACAGCTTGGCATTCTCATAGGCTTGAGTTCTCCATTCATCAAGTGAGCTAATATCAAATAAGCTCTTCTCACCGGCAAGTTTGAAATCATAATTGAGCTCTTTAATGGCGCAATATGCCTTATGTTCTAGTTCGAGAGGTAAGTGACATGCTTTTCCATAGACCATTTTATACGGAGACATACCCATAGGATTGTTATATGCAGTTCTATAAGCCCATAATGCATCATCAAGTTTCTTGGACCAATTCTTTCTAGATCTATTAGCAGTCTTTTGCAAAATTAATTTAAGCTCTCTGTTACTTAATTCTACTTGACCACTAGACTGTGGGTAATATGGAGATGCAATTCTATGATTAACGTCATACTTATCGAGCATTTTATGGAGAGCACCATGAATAAAATGTGAATCACCATCAGTCATTAAGTATCTAGGGACACCAAACCTCGGAAAAATAACTTCTTTAAGCATCTTAATAGAGGTGTTATGATCAGCACTACTAGTTGGAATAGCTTTTACCCACTTAGTAACGTAATCAACAGCAACTAAAGTATGTGTATTCCCATTAGAGGCGGGAAACGGTCCCATATAATCAAAGCCCCAAACATCAAATGGTTCAATAACAAGAGAATAATTCATAGGCATTTCTTGACGTCTACTAATATTACCAATTCTTTAACATTCATCACAAGACAAGACAAACTTACGTGCATCTTTGAAGAGAGTAGGCCAATAAAAACTAGATTGCAATACCATATGTGCAGTTCTATCTCCAGCGTGGTGTCCTCCATATGCCTCAGACTGAAACTTGCGTAGGATCTGTTCCTGTTCATGATCAGGTACACAACGTCTAATAACACCATCTACTCCTTCTTTATAAAGGTGTGGGGCATCCCAGAAGTAATGTCTAAAATTGTAGAAAACCTTTTTCTTTTGCTGGTATGTGAAACTAGGTGGTATGAATTTAGCAACAATGTAATGAGCATAATCAGCATACCATGGAGCAGTACGAGAAGCATTTATGACAGCTAATTATTCATCAGGAAAGCTATGATTAATAGGTAGTGGGTCATCAAGAACATTCTCTAACCTAGACAAGTTGTCTGCAACGGGGTTCTCAGCTCCCTTTCTATCAATAATATGCAAATAAAATTCTTGTAGCAAGAGAACCCATCTAATAAGTCTAGGTTTAGCATCTTTCTTTTCCATAAAATATTTAATAACAGCATGATCAGTGTGAACAGTTATTTTAGAATCAACAATATAAGGTCTGAACTTATCACAAGCAAATACAACTGCTAAGAATTATTTTTCAGTAGTAGCATAATTTCTCTGAGCACTGTCTGGAGTTTTACTAGCATATTGAATAACATTTAGTTTCTTATCAACTCTTTGTCCTAGAACAACACCTATAGCATAATCGCTAGCATCACACATAATTTCAAAGGGTAAATTCCAATCAGGTGGTTGAACAATAGGTGCGGAAATCAAAGCTTTCTTAAGTATTTCAAACGCTTCTACACAATTATCATCAAAGACAAAAGGAATATCTTTTTGCAATAAATTAGTCAGAGGCCTAGAAATTTTAGAAAAGTCCTTAATGAACCACCTATAAAACCCGGCATGACCAAGGAAACTTCTTATACCTTTAATGTTCTTGGGACATGACATCTTTTCAATAGCATCAACTTTAGCTCTATCTACTTCAATACCTTTTTCAGAAATTTTATGCCCCAAGACAATACCTTCATTAACCATAAAGTGGCACTTTTCCCAATTCAAGACGAGACTAGTATCTTCACATCTCTGCAAAACTCGATCAAGGTTGCTCAAGCAATTATCAAAAGAGGATCCATAAACGGAGAAATCATCCATGAATACCTCACAAATCTTTTCAAAAAATTTACAGAATATAGCCATCATGCATCTTTGAAAGGTAGTAGGTGCATTACATAAACCAAAAGGCATACGTCTATAAGCAAAAGTACCAAAAGGGCAAGTAAAAGTGGTCTTTTCTTGATCCTCCGCTGACACAGGTATTTGAGAGAAACCAGAGTAACCATCTAGAAAGCAAAAATGTGTATGTTTAGATAATCTTTCAAGCATTTTATCAATAAAAGGTAAAGGGTAATGATCTTTCTTAGTAGCTTTATTTAATTTGCGGAAATCAATTACCATCCTATAACCTATAATAATTCTTTGGGGGATCAATTCATCTTTATCATTAGGAACGACAGTAATACCTCCCTTCTTAGGGACACAATGGACAGGACTTACCCCCTGACTATCAGCAACGGGATAAATTATACCTGTCTCAAGGAGCTTTAGTATTTCCTTTCTTACCACTTCTTTCATCTTAGGATTTAATCATCGTTGGTGATCAATAACTGGTTTGGCGGCTTCCTCCAATTTTATTTTGTGTTGGCATAGAGTGGGACTAATGCCCTTAAGATCATCAAGAGTATATCCAATGGCAGCACGGTGCTTCTTCAGAGTTTTCAATAATCTTTCCTCTTCCTACTCTGAAAGGTTAGCACTAATAATAACAAGATATATCTTCTTTTCATCAAGATAAGCATATTTAAGAGTATCAGGTAACGGTTTAAGCTCAAACACGGGATCACCCTTGGGTGGTGGAGGATCCTCTAAGATTTCAACAGGTAAGTTGTGTTTCAAAATAGGGCCTTGTTTAAATAATACTTCATCTATTTCCCTTCTTTCATTCATAAACATATCATTTCATGGTCTGGCAAATATTGTTCTAAAGGATCAGTAGGAGGCACGACAATATAAGCAAGACCAATAGTTTCATCCTTACTAGGCAATTATTTATCATGGGGTTGTCTACGAAACTTAGCAAAACTAAACTCATGAGACATATCCCGTAACCCAATAGTAACAACATCCTTTTCGCAATCTATCTTAGCATTAACAGTGTTCAAGAAGGGTCTACCAAATATAATGGGACAAAGGCTATCTTGTGGGGAACCAAGAACAAGAAAATCAGCAGGATATTTAACTTTCCCACACAAGACTTCAACATCTCTAACAATCCCAACTGGTGAAATAGTATCTCTATTGGCAAGCTTAATGGTAACATCAATTTCTTCTATCTCAGCAGGTGCAATATCATGCATAATTTCTTTGTATAAGGAATGAGGTATTGCACTAGCGCTAGCACCCATATCACATAAACCATGATAACAATGATCTCTTATTTTAACAGAAATAACAGCCATGCCTACAACAGGTCTATGTTTATTCTTAGTATCTGGTCTAGCAATTCTAGCAGCTTCATCACAGAAGTAAATAACATGCCCATCAATATTATCAACAAAGAGATCTTTAACCATAACAACACTAGGTTCAACTTTAATTTTCTCATGGGGTGTATATGTTCTAGTATTACTCTTACGAACCACAGTTGAAGCTTTAGCATGATCCTTTATCCTAACAGGGAAAGGTGGTTTCTCAATATAAGTAGTAGGAACAATAGGATCATTATAAGTGATAGTCTTTTCTTCAACTGTAATAGGTGCAACTACTTTTACTTCAATGGGAGGATTATATTTAAACCACTTCTCCTTAGGGAGATCAACAGGAGTAGCAAATGATTCACAGAAAGAAACTATTATCTAAGAGTCAAGTCCATATTTAGTGCTAAATCCATGAAAAGCATCGGTATCCATAAATGATTTAACACAATCAAACTTAGGTGTCATACCTGACTCCTTACCATCGTCGGAATCCCAATCTTCAGAGTTGCGTTTAATTCCTGCCAATAAATCCCATTTGAATTCAATAGTCTTCATCATAAAAGATCCAACACAAGAAGTATCGAGCATGGAGCGATTGTTGAGAGAAAGCCGAGCATAATTTTTTTGAATAATCATTTCTCTTGAGAGATCATGATTGGGGCATGAATATAACATTGACTTAAGCCTCCCCCAAGCTTGAACGATGCTTTCTCCTTCGCGAGGCCAAAAATTATATATATAATTGCGATCACGATGAACAAGATGCATAGGATAAAACTTCTAGTGAAATTCTAATTTAAATCGTTTATAGTCCCAGGATCCCATATCATCACATAGCCTATACCATGTAAATGTGTCTCCCTTCAAAGCTAAAGGGAAAACCTTCTTCTTAATAACATCATCAGGCATACCTGCAAGCTTAAATAATCCACAAAATATATCCACATAGATAAGGTGTAAATCAGGATGCAATGTTTCATCTCCTGCAAAGGGATTAGCTAGCAGTTTCTCTACCATACCTGAAGGAATTTCAAAGTAAACATTTTCAGTAGGTTCAGTAGGTCGAGGAGCAACTCTTTGCTCTACTAGTCGGGGTGAAGATACCCTGAACAAGCCCCTCAAAGGATTATGTTCCATAGTGACAAGTGATAGTAAATTTCAGCACACTATATAAATGTTTCCTTACCAAGTTCCACTCACCAAAGGCGCTTCACTCCCCGGCAACGGCGCCAGAAAAGAGTCTCATGACCCACAAGTGTGGGGGATCTATAATAGTCCTTTAGATAATTAAGAGTGTCGAACCCAACGAGGAGCAGAAGGAAATGACAAGCGGTTTTCAGTAAGGTATTCTCTGCAAGCACTGAAATTGTAGGTAACAGATAGTTTTGTGATAAGATAATTTGTAACGGGTAACAAGCAATGAAAGTAAATAAGGTGCAGCAAGGTGGCCCAATCCTTTTTGTAGCAAAGTACAAGCCCGTACAAGTTCTTATATAAAGAAAAGCGCTCCCGAGGACACATGGGAATTATTGTCAAGCTAGTTTTCATCACGCTCATATGATTCGCGTTCGTTACTTTGATAATTTGATATGTGGGTGGACCGGTGCTTGGGTACTGCCCTTTCTTGGACAAGCATCCCACTTATGATTAACCCCTATTGCAAGCATCCACAACTACAAAAGAAGTACTAAGGTAAACCTAACCACATCATGAAACATATGGATCCAAATCAGCCCCTTACGAAGCAACTTATAAACTAGGGTTTAAGCTTCTGTCACTCTAGCAACCCATCATCTACTTATTACTTCCCAATTCCTTCCTCTAGGCCCAAATAATGGTGAAGTGTCATGTAGTCGATGTTCACATAACACCACTAGAGGAGAGACAACATACATCTCATCAAAATATCGAACGAATACCAAATTCACATGACTACTAATAGCAAGACTTCACCCATGTCCTCAGGAACAAACGTAACTACTCACAAAGCATATTCATGTTCATGATCAGAGGAGTATTAATATGCATTAAGGATCTGAACATATGATCTTCCACCAAATAAACCAACTAGCATCAACTACAAGGAGTAGTCAACACTACTAGCAACCTACGGGTACCAATCTAAGGTTTTGGTACAAACATTGGATACAAGAGATGAACTAGGGTTTGAGATGAGATGGTGCTAGTGAAGATGTTGATGGAGATTGACCCCCTCCTGATGAGAGGATCGAGGGTGATGATGATGGTGATGATTTCCCCCTCCCGGAGGGAAGTTTCCCCAGCAGAACAGCTCCGTCGGAGCCCTATATTGGTTCCGCCTCGTGGCGGCGGAGTTTCATCCCATAAGCTTGCTTATGATTTTTTCTAGGGTAAAAGACTTCATATAGCAGAAGATGGGCACCAGAGGGCTGCCAGGTGGCCCACGAGGCAGGGGGCGTGCTCAGGGGGGTAGGGCGCGCCCCCACCCTCGTGGACGGTGGGTGGCCCCCCTCAGGTATTTCTTCCGCTCAATATTTTTTATTAATTCCCAAAATGACTTTCGTGGAGTTTCAGGACTTTTGGAGCTGTGCAGAATAGGTCTCCAATATTAGCTCCTTTTCCAGCCCAGAATCCCAGCTGCCAGCATTCTCCCTCTTCATGTAAACCTTGTAAAATAAGAGAGAATAGTCATACGTATTGTGACATAATGTGTAATAACAGCCCATAATGCAATACATATTGATATAAAAGCATGATGCAAAATGGACGTATCACTTACACTATCATCTAGAAGCATATTGTTGCCTACATGTTATATTAGAATTATAAAATGAGCATGGCAAAGGAATCCCCCACCGAATAGGCCCACCACTACATACGACCCATGTAAAGCCCAAGCCGATTGATGCTAAGGTCCAGATAAAATAACAATATGGGGGTGAAGAATCATTCAGAGTGGGGTACCAGTCATGGAAGAATATCTTGTTGGTATCGTGTGACGCCCCCGATTCAATCGTACACTAATCATACACGCAAATGTGTATGATCAAGATCAGGGACTCACATGAATATATCACAACACAACTCTAGACACAAATTTAAGTCATACAAGCTTTATATTACAAGCCATGGGCCTCGAGGGATCGAATACAAATGAGTCGGCAGAAGTAACAATATCTGAGTACACACATAAGTTTAAACAAGTTTGCCTTAAGAATGCTAACACAAAAGTAGCATCGACTTAAAAAGCAAGGCCTCCTGCCGGGAGCCTCCTAACTTTTCCTGGTCGTCAGCGGCCTCCACGTAGTAGTAGGCACCCTCGGGGTAGTAGTAGTTGTAGGTGGTGGCATCTAGCTCCTGGACTCCACCATGTGATTATAGAAATCGGGTATAGGGGGAAAAGAGGTAGCAAAGCAACCATGAGTACTCATTCAAATTACTTGCAAGACTTACATCAGAACTATACTAAGTATGCATCAGTATCAAAGGAATGGGGTTTATATCTTTGGACTGAACTGTAGAAATGCCAGAAGAGAAGGGAAAGCCTAGCCTATCGAAGACTAGCATCTTGAATCATCTTGCAGCATTAGAACAGTGTGGATTAGCATATTATAAGTAGCAACCATGTTGTATTATTAAGACCCAGAGATCCTTCCTCAACTCCCTGCGAGAAAGCAATCCCGGAGCTATCACATCCAAGTATCATCTCAGTATCCAGTTTTTGTTGTATAGATTGGGATACAACTCCAAGTCATCCTATTACCGTGGACACGGCTATATGACTAGATTAACTTCCCTGCAAGGGTGCACCATATTACCCGATACGCTCAATCATCTCTGACTGGACACACTTTCCAGGGTAATGCCCAGCCTCGAAAGATCAACATGTCGTAGAACTACCTAGGCTCAACAGAGAGTCCCGCACGTGTGTCTACATCCTAAATGCGAAGGCGTCATGGGCCAATCGCCCTTTGCAATCTTGCATGTTGTGAATGTGGTCGGTGTCAGCCTGGCTACCTCTTTATACAAGGCAGGTGCTTACGCATGCCACCTAGGCGCGCGCCGCTATACCAGTGACGTTTGTGAGCTTTCGGAAGAAACATACAATGTCGGTTGCCCATAAACTTGTCCGATGTGGTAGTTAGTGTGTATAGGTCAAAACCAACTCAGATCAAATACCCAATCTTGTTAGTGACTTCGGAGCGTGCGGTGACTATCATTGCTCATGTCGCCCCGTCTTGAGGACTTGCGGCAAGGGCCAGACCCAGCCCACTCCAGGGCGGTCTGCCTGCCCGGCCGTGCCTCGTAATCATCTCGCGGGTACCCTCCAGGTCAACCCAACTTTACATCACTCGCAGGTACCCCTCGGGGATGACCCGATGTCATCATGGTCCTGTGGTAAAGTCAAATAACCATGCGTCTATAACACCAAAGGGGAATCCAAGGAATCAGCCTCGATAGAATCCACTTGATGTAATCGTCAAGGTGAGCTAGGAGGAATCACCCTCGAGGTCCACACTTGATGTGTTGCACAATAGAGTCGTGTCGAGAGTGGTGAAGGAGGAAACACCCTTGAATACCACGACCGATTAGCTACACTGCAGAGCTATCATCATGAGTGTGTTACGACATATCACCCTTGACACTCGATAGTATCTCTGTAGAATCGTACAACTAAGGGGGGTGAAGTGATGTGTCGGGCCCTAGCCGTCAATCACGTTGATCGAGTCATCTGGTTATCCAGCAGGGGCAGCAGGGACAGGATGAGGGGTCACTGATGGATCACTAAACAAGCTTTACTAAGCAGTTTAGGATAAGCAGGTATGGTAACAATTGCAGGTTATAAAATCAGGTCATGCATCCAAATAGGATCATACAAAAGCAATAGCAGTCCTAATGCAAGCATAAGAGGGAAGGGAATGGGCGACATTGAAATGATCAAGGAGGTTTGTTTGTGTGGAAGGTCTGCGGCAAGTGGCCGGATGTTAGATACGTAGTCATACTCGGGAGCAGCGTCGAAACGATGGATATAGAGCAAACAAGTGCAACACTATGCATGACATGACAGTAAGCAGAGCAAGGGGTGACCTAACACAGTGCTAAGTGATACAGATGAAGAGGGAAAACATCGGGAGGGGTTTTCTCGGTGTTTGGAATTTTCCGGACAAATGAAGAGAGGACGATGGTTCCATGTTCAGCGTGCTAGGGGCATGTCACAGATGAACGGATTGCATATTCGGATTCGTTGAATTTTCTGAGCAACTTTAATACGTAAATTATTTTCATATGAATTACAGATTATTTTATAATAATTTTCAAAGTTTTAATTGATTTCCCTACTTTTCCGGATTAAATTAAATTCAAAAATAAATTAATACTTAATTGCTAAGTGTACACAGAAAAGTGTACATAGCAGTGGGCCTTAGAGGCTGATAGTGGGTCCCGGTCAGCTGAGTGAGCACCTGACTGGTCAACCCTTATCCACTGGAACTGTGAAAGGGGCCGACCTGTCATAGGTTGTGTATTAAACAGACTTTTATTTTAAACTAGGGTTAATTAGAGGTGTAGGCCCGCGGTGTGAGTGACTATTAATTCTAACATATACTAAAAATTATTTAGAATAACTAATCGTGGGGCCCCACACGTTAGTGACTAACCGTGGGGGGCAATTAGCGTTAATGATCGTGCCGACATGTAGGACCCGCCAGGCAGCGACACACCAATGTCTAAATGCGGTGGGGCGCCAACGACAACCACCCGAGGCCGCGAAGATGCTCGGAAACGGCGCTTCAGCGTCCTTTTGACGCGTAGCCGGTGGCGTTCGGACGCGCACAACATTGCATGTCGGTCTATGGCACCAGTTCGAGCGGGGGAGGTCTGTAGCGATTGTCGGGGGTTGGGTGCGACATATGCCAAAGGATGACTTATCATGGTGGGAGCAAGTAGAGTGACCCCGGTGCCTGGAAGCGGGATGAGGCGTAGACACGAACGCCAGCGCACTTTACCCAGGTTCGGGGCTCTCCTAGGAGATAGCACCCCTAGTCCTGCTCTGCGGGGTCTCCGCATGATCACTAAGGCACTAGTGAGTACAATGGTGCTCCTCGAGCTATATGCTAGAGGTAGAAGAAGGCAAGGCTCGGTCTCCTCTTCCTCTGGGTATGAGTCTAGTTCTAACAGGTTGGGAACCCTTTGCATGGGTGCCCTGGAGGGTTTATATAGGCCTACCCCCTAGGGGTACAATGGTAATCCAGCCGGGTGTAGGGCCCGTCTGTCAGTCTCTCTGGTCGACGGCTACTAGGGCCCGCCGCCTGGTGGGCCCTGCCGACTGGTCTAGTACGGAGCCAACAGGCCGCCTCCGCCGCTGACGGGTCTGGTTGGTGGCTGATCACTGTAGCCGTGATGCTAATGACGCATGCTTGGTCGGGGAGGGCATGGCTACAGTCCTGCCGCCTAGAGGGAGATCACTGTAGCCCCACCGTATCTTGTCTGGTTAAATGGCGCACGTGCCTCGAGGAAGGATCCGGCTGCGTGCTGGGAGCCTGATCCCCTTGGATCCGACTGGCTAGGCTAGGCCGCCCTCTGGGCCCTTGCTGCCTGGTAGGGCCCGCCATCGGCATGCCGTACCAATAGGCCATCGTGGGTGCAGGCCCCACCTAACAGGGGTGACGTCGAGGCTGGAGTGGCAACAGTGCCACGTTGTGCGGAGATCTCCGCCTGTACGGGGCACTGTTGCCATGCCAAGCCCGGGATACGGGGGCTGGGCTACACTATAGCCTCACCCTGTCTTGTCTCCTTGATGAGCGGCGCAGACTCTGAGGGTGTCATGGCCCGCCTGCTAGGAGCCGGCCTCTCCGGAGGCCACCTGCTAGGAGTCGGCCTGTCTTGGTGCCGTCTTCTGGTACTTGGCCGTCTTTTGGCAACCGGCCGTTGAGCCGGCCGGCCACAAGGCGGTGCGTCATTATGGAGGCTCGTGGGTTGCAGCCGGCCCAACGTCTTGAAAGGTTGAGAGACTCGGGTTAGGCTACCCGTGGCCCATTACTCTGACAGTAGTCCCCGAAGCTGGTGAGGCGTCGCGGCTTGATAAGTCAAGGTGCCTCAACAGTTTCCTTCTCTGCCGTGCTCTGGCAAAACGCTTGGTCCGCCTCCTGGCGTGTCGGCTGCCGGGAGCCGACACGACCAGGCGGGCTCGCTCAACAATTTCAAAACGCCAAGGCGGGAACCAGGTAGTGTGCTTGCTAAGCCTCTAGGCCTGCTGCCCGCCGCAAGTACGCCACGTGGCGCTTGTCAGCCCGGCCAGCCTGCCAACCCACGCTCTAGATGGGACGTGATAGCGGATCGGGCCCGCCACCACCGGGCCTCGGCACACGGGCGGATCCGCTGTGGCCGAGGCGGGCAGTTGGATTCCCAGGGGAGTTACTGCACAGTAACTTTGTGAAATAATCGCGGGGTCGTGGGGTCCTGGGCGCAGTTAATCCCACGATCCCACGCCCCACCCCCTCGGCTTCGTAGCCCGAGGGCTATAAGTAGGGGGAGGAGGGGGAGCGGCAAAGCATGCGTGCCCTCCTCCCCATCGCCATTCTCTACTTCCTCTTTCCCTGCTGTCGTTGTGTCTCCGTGCCCCGCCAAGGCACCGCCGCAGCTCACCGCTGTCGAACTCCTTCGCTTGAAGCTTCCCACGCAACCCCGCTCGGACTCCATGGCGCGTGAGAAGGGAAGGTACTGGGACGGCTCGGTGGTGATCGAGGACCACCTCGTCTTCCTCTGGCCACGCGTCGAATGCCCAACCCGAGCTTTATCAAGGTGCGTGTGCCGCCAGAGAAGGAAATCTTGCCGGTGCCGCAAGGAAATGAGCGGGTCGTCTTATGCTCGCACTTCCTTCGCGGCTTCGGCCTGCCGGCTAGCGTATTCTTCCGCTCCTTCATGAAGTTCTATCACCTCCAACTGCATCATTTGACGCCCAACACCGTGACGCTGTTGTCCACCTTCGTCACGACGTGCGAGGGCTACCTCGGCATCCTCCCCACCATGAAGCTGTGGGGAGCCTTCTTCTACACCAAGCTGGGCACCTCTGCTAAGGAGATGGCGGCCCAGTGCGGTGCCTTCGTCATGCACCGGCCGTTAGTGAAGAACGCCTTCCCCGTCATTAGGCTGTCATGGTTGGTGAAACTGTGGCAGCAATCATATTTCTATGTGGAGAACGTCGACCCGTCAGTTGACTTCATCAACTTGCCGCCTTATGAAGCCGGCCCCCCAGCTGAACCTCGGGCCAACTGGGACTACAAGCCAAAGCCCGTGTCAGCCGACACCGCCGCCGCCATCAACCGGCTCCGAGTGCTAACGGAGGCGGAGGGTCTCGTGGCGTCCGACTTGCTGATCGCCTTTGTCGAGCGTCGGGTTCTCCCGCTCCAAGGACGGCCTCATCTGATCTGTTGGATGAGTGGGCACCGCGAACCGAGCCGGATTTTCACGAGGGACATGCCGACTGTCGAGGTGGCCTGGATGGTGAATGAGATCACCGAACTCAAGGTGTCGGAAAAGTCCTGGCGATTTGGCAAGCGGCCATACTCCCGCGACAACCCGCCGCCTGCTATAAGTCTTTCAGCTCTTTATTTTTAGTACTTACCTTGGTCTTGGTTTTGGTCTTGAGCGGTCAACCTTTGGGACGTAGATCTACATGTCTCCGGCGACAGCCGCCGTCGTGGGGCCGGGTGGAAACTACCAGCCGGACCGGGAGGTGAGCGACATGGACGACCCCGACTTGGGGGCGGCCGCCTTGGAGGACGACGCTGTAGGCGGCGGTGGCGGAGCAGGCGGCTCCGAAGAAGGGGGCGGCATCGAGACTTGGCCCGATGATGACGACGAGGAAGACGAGCCACGCCCTGCACGGGGCACCGTTAACGCAGGCGCGGGCCCCTCCACCGAGCCGACTGCCCGAGGAGTCAAGAGCAAGCGAAAGTAGGGCGCCGCCTTGTTCGACAGCGTGCCAAATAAATCCAAGAACCCGGCCGCTGCGACCAGGCGGAAGGAGGCCGCAGCGAAGGTGGCCAAGTTCCAGAAGCTGCCGAAGGTGCCACCCACGGTGTCGGCGTAAGTATTTTTCCCTTGCGCTTTTCCTTTCTTGCTAATCCAGACTAAACTTCTTTGCTTTATTTTTCTTGGTTTCAGGGCCCCGCTCTCCCTCGAGAAGTCAACCGCCGCCTCCGTCATTAGGTCGGCGGAGACCTCCACCACCACCCGGCGAATCAATTCGGCCGCCGACCTCCGGGAGGCGCAGGAGCGAAACGCGCGGGAGGCACGTGAAGAGAAGGAAGCCACCCACCTGGAGAAGGCGGAGGCTGACAAGGCGGAGGCTGAGGGAGTCTTGGATTAAGGGGTCCTCGGACAGCCGGACTATATACTTTGGCCGGACTGTTGGGCTATGAAGATACAAGATTGAAGACTTTGTCCCGTGTCCGGGTGGGACTCTCCTTTGCATGGAAGGCAAGCTTGGCAATTAGGATATGTAGATCTCCTTCTCTGTAAACCGACTCTTGTAACCTTAGCCCCCTCCAGTGTCTATATAAACCGGAGGGTTTAGTTTGTAGGACAACAACAATCATAATCATAGGCTAGCTTCTAGGGTTTAGCCTCTACGATCTCGTGGTAGATCTACTCTTGTAATACTCATATCATCAAGATCAATCAAGCAGGAAGTAGGGTATTACCTCCATCGAGAGGGCCCGAACCTGGGAAAACATCGTGTCCCCCGCCTCCTGTTACCATTAGCCTTGGACGCACAGTTCGGGACCCCCTACCCGAGATCCGCCGGTTTTGACACCGACAGAGGCCGCTGCGCTGAAGAAGTTGGCGGAGGTTGAGGCTGATGCCGTGGCGAAAGAACGGCTTGCAGAAGCCGTGCGCCGCCAGGAGCCGCTATTCGTCGTTCCCCTGAGCTCCGCGCCGCCTCCACCAGAGTTCGCAACATCGATTGGGGGAGCCTGCGATGAGCACCCGACCATGGAGAGGGAAGGCGGTGATGTCGCCATGCCGGATGTGGTCATGCCTCCACCACTGCCATCTGGCGGGGCGCGAGATAAGCAGTCGGCTATCCCGCTGGCGCCACTAGCCGGGAACAAGGTGGTGAAGGGCCCGACTCCTGAGGCCCATACGTCCATGCACCGTCGCCTCGTGAAGGCGGTCTCAGCACCACCACCACTGGAAACCGGCGCCATGAGCTCGTCGATCCCAGACACTGAGGCGACCAGTGCCGCACCCTCCGGCTTGGTGCGTGGAGGCGGGAAGGGGGCCTTGAACCAGACGGCCCTTGACGTTCAGGCCAAGCTCCGTGCCGAGGCTGACGCTCTCAAGCGGTGCAACGAGGCGTTCCTGGACTCGCGAGCGGCCACTCAGGTGTGTTTCTCACTTCTTCGTCTTTGGTCCTTTTATTTCTCTGTGGGGGTGCGCCAGCGCACCCACTAGGTGTAGCCCCCGAGTTTCGGGCCGGCTGCCTAGCAGGAGGCTCAGAACTTTAATTTGCAAGTTCCAAATGCTAACTTCGTCTGATATCCCTGTTGCAGGATTATCATAACCTTCGCGCGGCCACCTTCAACTCCAGCGTGTGAGAGCTGGAGAAGCAAACCGCCAACTTGTCGGAGAGCTGGAGTAAGTTTTCATTTTCTTTCTCTACAAGGGCGCACTGGCGCACCCGCGGGCTGTAGTCCCCGAGATTCGGGCCGATTGCTGAGCAGTCCGGCCGGATCTCCCCGGCAACTGCATTTCTTCTTTGTTGATTGTCGATAACTCCTTTCTTTGTGGGGGCGCGATAGCGCAACCGCAGGATGTAGTCCCCGAGATTCAGGCCGACTGCTGAGCAGTCGGGCCGGATCTCCCCGGCAACTACATTTCTTCCTTGTTGACTGTTGATGTCTTTTTCTTCTTCTTTTTTTGCAGAGGCCAATGCCGCCCTGCAGCAGCAGCTAGGCGAAGCCAACACCGCGTTGCATGCTAAGGAGGCAGAGTGCAGCAAGCTGGCTGAAGAGCATGACCAGCTGGTCACGCAACTGGCGGACCAGGCGGAGCTTCTCCAGAAGGCCCAGAAGGAGGCGGAGGTGAAAGAGTCCAACCTCCTCGCCGAGTTCAAGACCGAACGCTCTGCCTGGGCCGACAAGGAGGTGCTGCTACCGGCTTCGGTTGTATTGAAGACATAGTCGACGGTAAGCTTCTTATTTTTCCTTTCTTGAGCTGCTGGCCTCTGATCAGGCTGACTGCTGGCTTCTGACTTCTGGCTTCTTTGCTCTCCGCCCAAGCAGACTTCTTCCCAGGCCACTCTGTTGCTGCGAACCAGGCCATTGAGGCTTATTGCAAGGAGCGGAGGGCGGAAGGCGCGCAGATCACTGTCGATGCTCCCCGGACCCTTAGCGAGCAGCTTCTTAGCATTCAGGCCTGCCTTTGGCCGGCTCATCGAATGCTGCGTCGTCTTCAACGTGTCAGGTCCCAGGCGATCTCCACCCTCTGGCCAGGCATGCTGGCACCGCGTACTCCCAGTCAGACTACCGACTGGCTGGAGGTGGCGGCCGGCCGTCTGGAGGCTTCGAAGGGTTCCTCGGCCCGGGCTGGAGCACGCCGGGCTCTGGAGTTCGTCATGGCATGGTACCCTAGGCTAGATCTAGCCTAGTTGACCACGTTTCGGCAAGAGGCTCAGGAGGAGCTGGTGGCGGTGGAAGATGATCTTGTCAAACGGATGGCGGCGATCGCCGACTACACCAACACCAGCATCTTCATCCCGGAGCTGGTTGATAATGGTGCCGAGGCGCCACCGGAGTGGTTCGGGCTGAACCTGGAGGATGGCGAGGACTCGGCTGAGGTGATCGACTCCAACAATGAGGGAGAGGACGACGAGGAGGAGGAAAGCGGAGAAGATGCATCAGAGGTTGGAGCGGACAGCCAGCCTCAACTTGATCGTGCCTCGAGCAACGAGCCATGCTCAAACGCGCTGACTACTGCTGGAGGTGACCAAGCCGAGACCGACGAGCCATCCGCTCCACCAACCGGCACCACCAACTCCGCCGTCCAGCCGGACCCCTCTGTTGCTCCCTAGGCCGTCAATTTCTATTTTTCCTGCTTACCAGTTCTTGACAAACTTTTGTTAAATTTGCACAATTCCACCCGCGGGGTGTATTGCAAACTCTGTTGAATGCTGGCCAATGGGCCTTTTGATATGTAAATATTCTTTGACACAAATTATGTGTTTATTTGCCGAGTTCTAACTTTTCTTGCTTTCTACTCCTTGGCTTTTTTCCTTTGCCGCCCTCCCATTGCTACCCTCTTGCCAGCCAAACAGCCGCTCTGCGGACTGCGGCTGGGTTAAGTACTTAGCTACTTTTGGGAGGGAAAGTACTTAGCCGATTGGAGCGTTGGCAAGGTAAGTAGAAACCGGTTGGCCGGCTGCTCAACAGCCGGTCGAAGAGGCGGGATGCCGGCCTAGACTATGTGCGCACTTTGTTTCCTTAGCCATTATTCGTGTGGGCACCATTTCTACAACCCCTGCCCACAGGCCAGTCGCTCTATGAATTGCGGCTTTTGGAAGGAGAAGGTTTATGTGCCAACACACTACTTGTCCGACTGCAGGAAGCGGCACATAGTAGAAGGCGGCGAGCCTCTGGGCCGACTAGTCGAACCCGATGCCAGGCGGAATAATTAAATAACACATTCATAAGCGTAATACTTATCATATAGATAAAAGAGGGTAGTCCCCGAGCTCTTCTCGGGGGACCCAGAGTCTTCATGCTTAATAGAAAAGGTAGCATAGTACATATTGCATTAACTATAAAATCTTTGGAGGAGGTTTGCATTCCACGGCCGCTCTGTCTCCTTGCCAGAATCGTCTCTCTTGCGTGCTCTGGGCTTCTGAGCGTCGATCAGGTAGTAGGAATCGTTGCCCAACACCTTGCTGATGATGAAAGGGCCTTCCCAAGGTGCCGAGAGCTTGTCCTAGCCGGTTGTTCACTGAATCAGCTGGAGCACAAGGTCTCCCTCTTGAAAGGATCTTGGCTTGACCTTCTGATTGTAGTATCGGCGTAGACTCTGCTGGTAGATGGCAGACCGGCTGAGCACCAAAAGCCGGCTCTCTTCCAGCAGGTCAACACCGTCTTCTCGTGCTTCTTTGGCCTCCTCCTCGGTGTACATGGTGACTCAAGGGCAGTCAAATTCTATGTCCGTCGGGATGACGACTTCAGCACCGTAGACGAGGAACAAAGGCGTGAAGCCGGTTGACTTGTTCGGAGTTGTGCGCAGGCTCTAGAGGACGGCCGGCAGCTCATCGAGGCAGCAGCCGGCCGAACGCTCTAGACGCTCGACCAGTCGGGGCTTGATGCCAGACAAAATGAGGCCGTTTTCTCGCTCCACTTGGCCGTTTGACTGCGGATGGGCAACGGACGCTAAGTCCAGTCGGATGCCCTACGTCGCGCTGAAATGAGCCAAGGCTCCTTTGGCAAAGTTTGTGCCGTTGTCGGTGATGATGCTGTGTGTTATGCCATACCGAATGGTGATGTCGGTGATGAAAGTCACGGCAGTTGGCCCATTCAACTTCTTGATTGGCTTTGCTTCTATCCACTTGGTGAATTTGTCCACAGCAACAAGCAGATAAGTCATGCCGCTGCAGGCTGTCTTGAAAGGTCCCACCATGTCCAGCCCCCAGACGGCAAAGGGCCAGGCAATGGGAATTGTCTTGAGTGCAGAAGCCGGCATATGTGGGTTGGAACGGAACTTCTGACACCCTTTACATTTCTGGACCAAGTCTTTGGCATCTTCTAAAGCAGTCGGCCAGAAGAAACCATGGCGGAAAGCTTTGGCAACAAGTGATCTTGAAGCCGCGTGGTGACCACATTCGCCTTCGTGGATATCTTTGAGGATAGCTTGGCCTTGGTCTGGCTCTACACAACGCTGGTACACATCAGTGACATTGCGCCTCACCAGCTCTCTGTTGAGGATGGTGTATGCTGCTGCCCGTTGTTGCACTTGTCGGGCCGAGATCTCATCAGTCGGCAGCTCTTTGTTCACCAGAAAGTTGAGGATGGGCTGAGCCCATGAAGGTGTTGCTATTTCTTCGACTGCCACAACTGTGATTTGCAGACGAGCAGTTGGGTCGGGAGGCGGTGGGTTGGAGTCGGCTGCCGCTTGCCGAGTCAGAGAAGTCCCCGGGCCGACTGCTGCAGACCCCGGGCCGGGTTCTGAAGTCCCCGAGCCAGGTGCGACTGCCACAGTCCCTGAGCCGCCTAACAAACTCCCCTCGCCGGCTGCTGGGGTCCTCAAGTCAGATCCGACTGCTTTAGGAGGAGTCGGCATGAAGATGGAGTCTGATTCTAGCGACGGCTTGACAGACGGTTTGAGGAGGCGTTGCAGGGCGACGCCGGCTGGTATTGCTTGCCGGGTGGAGCCGATCCGTGCCAAGGCATCTGCTTGCTCATTGTCGTTTCTTGGCACATGGAGGAACTCGCACCCTTCAAAGTATCCACTGAGCTGCTGTACAAGGAAGCGGTAGCTTGCCATATTTGCATCCTTGGCATCCCAGTCGCTCGACGACTGCTGGACCACCAAGTCGGAGTCACCATAGCACATGATCCAGTGAATGCCAAGTTCCTTGGCAAGCCGGAGCCCGTGTATGAGTGCTTCGTATTCAGCTACGTTGTTGGAGGCGGCGAAGTGAACTTGTAGCACATATCTGAGCTTGTCGCCTTTGGGAGAGGTGAGGACGATGCCGGCTCCCAAACCGGTGCGCATCTTGGAACCATCGAAGTGCATCCGCCAATGGGTGGAGTCTGGTGCTGGCAGCAGGTACTGGGTCTCGGCCCAGTAGACAAGGAAGTTGGACATCGCTTGTGACTTGATGGCGGTGCGAGGCTTGTAGTGGATGGTGTAGGGGGGCAAATCTATGGCCCACTTGGCCACTCGGCCTGAAGCATCTCGGCTTCCAATGATCTCACCAAGCGGAGCAATGCAGACAATAGTGATTGGGTGCTCCTGGAAGTAAGGCTTCAGCTTCTTGGCGGCAAAATGCACACCGTAGCACATCTTCTGATAGTGGGGGTAGATCTGCTTGGAGGCGGACAATACTTCACTCAGGTAATACACCGGCCTCTGGACTGGTAGTGCTCTGCCTTCCTCCTTGCGCTCCACAACTATGACTGTGCTGACCACCCGACTGGTAGCCGCGATGTAGAGGAGCATGGGCTCCTTATCAGTCGGAGCCGCCGGGATAGGAGGAGTGGTCAACATATTCTTGAGTTGGAGAAAAGTTTCATCCGCCTTGCCGTTCCACTCGAAAAAAAAGTGGTCTTCTTCATGAGTTGGTACAGGAGGAGAGCCTTCTCGCCCAACCAACTGATGAAACGGCTGATGGATGCCAAGCAGCCGGTGAATTTTTGCACATCCAGCAGTCGGGTGGGCACCTCCATCATCTCAATGGCCTTGATCTTCACAGGGTTGCACTCTATGCCGCGCTCTGAGACCAAGAAGCCAAGAAGCTGGCCGGCTGGTACTCCAAAGACGCATTTCTCCGGGTTGAGCTTGATTTGAAATCGGTGCAAGTTTTCGAAGGTTTCCTTGAGGTCTTCTAGCAGAGTGCCACGCTTCTCCGTCTTCACCACCACATCATCTACGTAGACATGGGTGTTTCTGATGAGTTGCTTGAGGAGACACTTCTGCATGCAACGCTGAAATGTGGCGCCGAAATTTCTCAAGCCGAACGTCATGGTCAAGTAGCAGAAGGCTCCGAATGGTGTGATGAAGGCGGTATTCAGCCTGTCGGCTGGGTTCATCTTGATCTGGTGATATCCTAAGTATGCATCTAGAAAACTCAACAGCTCGCATCCGGCTATGGAGTCTATCACTTGGAAAATTCTTGGTAAAGCAAAGGGATCTTTGGGGCAAGCTTTGTTGAGGCTGGTATAATCAATACACATGTGCCACTGCTTATTCTTCTTTAGCACGAGGACTGGGTTGGCCAACCATTCTGGGAAGAACACTTCCATGATGAAGCCAGCAGCTAGAAGCCGGGCTATCTCTTCTCCAATGACTCTTCTTTTTTCTTCTGACAGGCGGCGCAAGGGCTGCCTCACTGGCTTGGCATCAGGTCGGACATGTAGTTTGTGCTCGGCGAAATCCGTCGGAACATCTGGCATGTCTTTGGGAGACCATGCAAAGATGTCTCGATTCTCACGGAGGAAATCGACGAGCTCGCTTTCCTATTTGCTGTTGAGGTTTGCACCTATGACAGCATGCCTCTCCGGGTGCTCCGGTTCCAAGGGTATTTTCTTTGTTTCCTTTGTCGGTTTGAACGAGCCCTCAGCTTCCGACTCCTTGGGGTTGGCTGACATTTCCGGCTGCTTGCCTGCCATCGCCACAACCCAGTCAAGGAGCCGCTTTTCAGCTCCAATCACAAGGGACTCGGCCAGCTAGCTGCTATCTGCCGCACAGGCGGACGACTTCTTGTAGTCTCTGACTATGATTAGGATTCCCTTGGTACTTGGCATCTTCATCTTGAGGTAAGCATAGTGGGGTACCGCCATGAACTTGGCCAGAGCGGGCCAGCCAAGTAGCGCATGATAGGGGCTCTCAAGGTCCACCACCTCAAACCAGACTGGCTCTCGGTAGAAGTGATCTTTGTCTCCGAAGAGAATGTCAATCTGGGTCTTGCCGATTGGTGAGCAGGAAAGGCTAGGAACTATGCCATGGAATACAGTCCGACTGGGGTGAAGCCGCTTCTGCTTGATTCCCAACTTCTCCATCGTGTCATGGTACAGAATGTTGATGCTGCTGTCGCCATCTATCAGGACTCGGGAGAAATGAGCAGCCCGCCTCTCTGCTGCGAAGGTGGCATCTAAGACCAAGGCATAAGAACCAGGAGAGGGCATCACCTCTGGGTGGTCAGCCCTGCTCCAACTGATAGGCTTCTCAGACCAATGCATGAACTCTGGGGTCTCTGACGCCACTGCGTGTACTTCTTGCTGCTGTTGCCGCCTGCTGCACCTATTATCGGCCATGCTGGTGAACACGATATAAGCTCCATGCTCCTCAGGATACTCATCTTGTACGGCGCCAACTACCGAGCTGTCGACTGCTAGGGTGGAGGATGCGGCGGGCCGGCAGGCAGAGGGGGCAAGAGTCCATCTCATTTGGCGATTCTGGTGAGCCAATGGCACTTCCGAGTGGTGTGGTTGGACGGCTTCGCGCCACTATGGAACTTGCAGGGTGCATCAAGAGTCTGCTCGTACGAGAAGGCGGGCAACCAATTGCGATTGCCGCCCTTCTGACGCTTGGGTGGAGGCTGCCCTTCCGGCTGTTGGTCTTCGACTGTCGCCACCTGCCGGCTTGTGGAAGCCGGCTGCGTGGCCTTGCACTTGTTGTCATTCTGCTGCTGACGCCGATCAGTGTCGCCAGCCGGAGTCCGAGGAGCTTGAGGAGCTACTTTGTCGAATGTGTCGACTTAAATCTCCGCCTTCATGGAGGAGTCGGTCGTGGTGTACTTGTCTGCGAAGATCAGCAGTTCGTCGAGGGTCGCCGGCTTGTTGCAGAGAAGTTGGTGCTTGAGGAGGGTGCCTTCTCGGCACCCGGCAGTGAAGTATTCGATGGCCTGCACCTCGTGCACGCCCTCGCAGGAGTTGCGCAGCTCGGCCAACGCGTGAGGTAGTCGCGAGTTGATTCGCTGGGGCCTTGGATGCACAAGGAGAGCTGGCAGGGCTTGGGAGGCCGCTTGTACATTCTGGTGAAGTTGCGGATGAAGGCTTCGGTGAAATCAACCCAGCTGTTGATGCTGCGGGGCTTCAGGCTGTTGAGCCACGTCCGGGCTGTGCCCTGGAGCATGAGCGGGACGTACTTCATAGCAACATGCTTGTTGTTGTTCGCTATGCTGACGTCCGTGGAGTAGTGGACCAGCCAGTCTTCCAGCTTCATAGAGCTAGTGTACTTGGGCGTATCTCTTGGAAGCGTGAACCCTCTAGGGAAGCGCTCATCTCGGATTCGAGGGCCAAAACAGGGCGGACCCAATGCGTCTTCTTCTTCTAGCGCTAGGGATCGATTGAGGCGGTCGATCCGGTAGCGGGCGTCGTTCTCCCCGACTACCTTCCCAACGGCCAAGGCGGTCGCCGAGTGTCGGGTGCATGACAAGCGGCAAGGTGGGATGTCTTTCTCCACGAGGCGGAGGAGGAGGCGGGTCGCCTTGTCACTTCACAGCTCGGGGGCGGCCTTCTGCCTCGCGTTCGATGGTGAGGCGAGTCCGATTGTGGCTGGCAGCCGGCTCATCACCTCTTCTACCACGGATGCCACCAGCCGACGTCCGGGAAGTCGCGCCGTGATCCTAGCGAGGTGGCGGATCGTCATTTTGCTGGTTGGGCGCTTCAGTGCGGCAGCCGGCCTCTTGCTGCTCGGCGGCTGCGTCAAGGAGCTACTGGACGCGCTCCGTTATGTGGCGACACTCGTCGCACGCAAGCTTGTCTAGCTCATCTGCCGCCGCTTGGGCAGCTTGTATGTTCTCCGCAGGCGTGGCGTAGACGGGACCATCCGTCCCGAACATGCTGGTGATGGTCGCGCCATGCTGCCGGATCGAGCCGATGCGGCTAGGCCCCATAGGAGCCGGCGTGTCGCCGACGGCTCGGTCCATCTCACGCCGGTAGGCCTCCGAAAGGTGTCTCATGCTGGCCAGTCAGTTGGCGCTTTTGACGAGCTGGACGCGGCATGCTTCCAGCGTCTCGGTGTCGGCGTCTTCCGGGATGGGCGCAGACAAGTCTCGCAGCGCCGCATCGAGTGGGTCTCGAGCACCTCCGCCCGAGTGCTCGCCACTGCTAATGACAAGCATCTCCATGACGGTGCTCCCGCCGTTGTGCTTGCGAGGAAGCGACTCATCGTAGACCACCACGTTGGTGGGGAACGCGTCAAACAACACCGTGTCGGAGTCGACAATCATCGGGTCGGTGGAGCCAACCGACTCCAAGTCCATAGCAGGCTCGCTGGCGACATGGAGCTTGTCGAGGAGGCTGATGAGGCGGCTCTCGGGGCAATCTGTGCCCGTGTCAGACGCAGACTTGTCGGAGAGGCGGATCTCGACAACAAAATCGGCGAGGCAGCTTGCTGCACAAGCGATCTCCGCGCCGTGCGTGCTGGGCTAGCTGCGCTCGCCAGGAAGAAACAAGGTTCCTGTCCAGAACAGGTCTCCGGACGGCGGTGCACCTCGCCCCATGGTGGGCGCCAAATGTCGGGGGTTGGGTGCGACATATGCCAAAGGATGGCTTATCATGGTGGGACAGAGTAGAACGTCGCTGGTGCTCGGAAGCGGGATGAGGCGTAGACACGAACACCGGCGCACTTTACCCAGGTTCGGGGCTCTCCTAGGAGATAACACCCCTAGTCCTACTCTGCGGGGTCTCTACATGATCACTAAAGCACTAGTGAGTACAATGGTGCTCCTCGAGCTGTATGCTAGAGGTAGAAGAAGGCAAGGCTCGCTCTCCTCTTCCTCTGGGTATGAGTCTAGTTCTAACAGGTTGGGAACCTTTTGCATGGGTGCCCTGGGGAGTTTATATAGGCCAACCCCCTAGGGGTACAATGGTAATCCATTCGGGTGTAGGGCCCGGCTCTAAGTGTCTCTGATTGCCGGCTTCTCCGCCAGCTGCTGGGCCCATCGCCTGGTGGGCCCCGCCGACTGGTCTGGTACAGAGCCGACAGGCCTCCTCCGCCGCTGGCAAGTCTGGTTGGTGGCTGATCACTGTAGCCGCGATGCTAATGACGCATGCTTGGTCGAGGAGGGCATGTCTACATTCCCGTTGCCTGGTGGGAGATCACTGTAGCCTCATCGTATCTCGTCCGATTAAATGGCGCACGTGCCTCGAGGAAGGATCCGGCTGCCTGCTGGGAGCCGGATCTCCTTGGATCTGACTGGCTAGGATAGGCCGCCCTCCAGGCCCTCGCTGCCTGGTAGGGCCCGCCGTCGGCATGCCATACCGATAGGCCGTCGTGGGTGCAGGCCCTGCCTAACAGGGGTGACGTCAAGGGTGGAGTGGAAACAGTGCCGCGTCATGCGAAGATCTCCGCCTTACGGGGCACTGTGGCCACGCCAAGCCCGGGATACGGAGGTGATGGGCTACACTGTAGCTTCCCCCTGTCTTGTCTTCTTGATGAGGGGCGCAGACTCTGAGGGCGTCGTGGGCCGCCTGCTAGGATCCGGCCTCTTCGGTGGCCGCTTGCTAGGAGTCGGCCCGTCTTAGTGTCGTCTTCTAGTACTTGGCCGTCTTCTGGCAGCCGGCCGTTGAGCCAGCCGGCCACCAGAAGGCGGTGCATCATTCTGGAGGCTCGTGGGGTGCAGCCGGCCCAACGTCTTGAAAGGTTCAGGGACTTGGGTTAGGCTACCCATGGTCCATTACTCCGACAACGATGATTGTGACATCAATGGCGACGACCAAAGAATGAGGTGCTTGAAAGCGATCACTAAGGTCGGGAGGGGAGGAGCTGGCGAGCATGTTGTGTGCCTGGGAGCTCGATGAGTTTGATTGCGTGCACGGGTGCGAGCTCTATGGGCAGTAGCCGCGATGGCGAGGTGAGCGATGACAGCAAGCTTTGGCTATGGTCGCACGGCAGCTAGGGGTGCGGGAGAGAGGGAAAGGGGTGGCGCTCATTGAGCAGGTGCAAGGAGGCCCGGTGAGTGACGGGAGCGCAGAGGCGGTGACGGAGTCAAAGAAGGCGGCAGCGACCCGAGGAAGAAGATGACCCGGGGCGGCGGCGTAGGCGGTCCCCACGTCTTGAGGCTCGTTGAGGAGGCGTAGCCGATGCCAGCGGAGCGGGTGGACATGACGGAGCAGTGCAGGGACGATGGTGGCCGCGAGGGTGCGAGTGGATGCAGAGATGGTGCTCGGGTGAGATGGGAAAAGGGGATCTAAGGCGAGAGGGAGAGAGAAAGAGCAGTAGGGGCAAGTGATACGTCTCCAACGTATCTATAATTTTTGATTGCTCCATGGTGTTATATTATCAATCTTGGTTGTTTTACAATCATTTTATAGTCATTTTATATCATTTTTGGTACTAATCTATTGACATAGTGCCCGGTGCCAGTTGTTGTTTTCTGCTTGTTTTTCACATCGCAGGAAATCAATACCAAACGGAATCCAAACACAGTGAAACATTTTGTGGATATTTTTGGACCAGAAGACATCCAGTGGGCCAAGAAAGTACCCGGGGGGGACCTCCGAGGGGAGCAAAACCCACAGGGCGCGCCTGGAGGCCCATGCGTGCCCAGCTGGGTTGTGCCCACCTCAGTGGCCTCCCGCACCGCCTCTTTGCTCTATAAATACCCCAATATTCCAGAAACCCTAAGGGAGTCGACGAAAATCAATTCCAGTTGCCGCAAGTTCCAGAAACACTAGATCCAATCTAGACAGCATGACGGTGGGGTTCATCATGTCCAATGGTGCCTCTCCGATGATGCGTGAGTAGTTCTTTGTAGACCTACAGGTCCGTAGTTAGTAGCTAGATGGATTCCTCTCTCTCTCTCTCTCTCCCTCTCTCTCTCTCTCTCTTGATTCTCAATACAATGGTCTCTTGGAGATCCATATGATGTAAGTCTTTTTGAGATGTGTTTGTTGGGATCCTATGAACTTTGAGTTTATGGTCAGATCTATGTTTCTATCCATGAAAGTTATTTGAGTCTTCTTTGATCTCTTATATGCATGATTGATTATAGACTCGTATTTATTCTCCGATATTTGGGTTTTGTTTGGCCAACTTGATCTATTTATCTTGCAATGGGAAGAGGTGCTTTGTGATGGGTTCGATCTTACGGTGCTTGATCCCAGTGACAGAAGGGGAAACGACACGTATGTTAAGGATAACAAGATGGGGTCTATTTATACATAAATAGATCTTGTCTACATCATGTCATCATTCTTATTGCATTACTCCATTTTCCCATGAACTTAATACACTAGATGCATGTTGGATAGCGGTTGATGTGTGGAGTAATAGTAGTAGATGCAGGCAGGAGTCGGTCTACTAATCTTGGACGTGATGCCTATATAATGATCATTGCCTGGATATCGTCATGATTATATGAAGTTCTATCAATTACCCAACAGTAATTGTTTGCCCACAGTTTGCTATTTTTCTCGAGAGAAGCCACTAGTGAAACCTACGACCCCCGGGTCTCTTTTCATCATATTTGCCTTTGCGATCTATTTTCCTTTGCTTTTATTTTCAGGTCTATTAAACCAAAAATACAAAACTACCTTGCTGCACTTTATTTTATTCGTGATCTATTTATCCTATCTATCACAACTTTATCACGTCTTCTCGTCAATTCGAGGCACTGTTACCCGAAAGGGATTGACAACCCCTTTAACACGTCGGGTTGCGAGTACTTGTTATTTGTGTGCAGGGGCTATTTACGTTGTGTTGCTTTGTTCTGCTACTGGTTCGGTAACCTTGGTCTCATCACTGAGGGAAATACCTATCATCGTTGTGCTGCATCATCCCTTCCTCTTTGGGGAAATACCGACGTAGTTCAAGAAGGCATGAACAGGAATTTCTAGCGCCATTGCCGAGGAGGATCTTCAACATCAACCAGGGTCCTAATCACAAATCTCAACTCCTCACAATTTACAGTGTTTGCCATTTGTCTCTCGTTTTCCTCTCCCCCACATCAGAAAAAGTTGCCATTTTATTCGCCCTCTTTTTCGTTCGTCGTTTTCTCGTCAGATCTGTTTTGAGTGTGATCCTGTTTGCGTAGTCATGATGCCTCAAAGAAAATATTATGATGTTCCTTACCCAAATTTTTTTCTCTAAATTGAGAAAAGCACTAAGGAATATATGACTACACAATTTGAGAATAATAAATATTTTACTAAAGAACTTAAGGAATACTCCGTTGTGTTAGAGGCTATAACAAAACAACTTGATGATATTAGTAGAGAAGTTTGCAATCTCCAATCTAAGTATGCTTTTGTTGAAAGTTTGTTGGGAAAAATATCCGATGCACAAGCTACTTTAGTAAATCAAATGGCTGCCAAACCAATCTCGTTAGAAGATAAAGGTGATGAAGATCTTAAAATGATTAGTGTTTCCTCCATTAATTCTTTGTTTAGTAAAATTAAGATTGATGAAAAAGGGACTGGAGAAGAGTCAACTTTAGCTAGAAGGCGTCCCTATAATTCGGAGGGTGAAAATCTTGTTGAGAAAATTGATAAAGGAGGGTTTGAAGAGGTCAAGAGTTTAACTAGTGATGTGCCCACTATTTTGGATTATAAAGACTTTAATTATGATAGTTTCTCTTTGGTTGATTGTATTTTTTGTTGCAATCCATGATAAATTCACCCCATGCTTATGAACAAAATAAAGCTTTTACAAAATATATTGTTGATGCTATGATGAAAGCTTTTGAAGAAAAGTTGGAATTAGAAGTTTCAATTCCTAGAAAATTACATGATGAATGGGAACCTACCATCAAAGTCAAGATTAAAAATTATGAGTGTTTTGCTTTATGTGACTTGGGTGCTAATGTTTCTACAATTTCGAAATCGTTATGTGATGTGCTTGGTCTTACCCATATTGAAGAATGCTATTTAAATTTGCACTTGGCGGATTCTACTATTAATAAGCCTGTGGGAAGAATTAATGATGTTCTTATACTCGCAAATAGGAATTATGCGCCCATAGATTTTATTGTTCTTGACATTGATTGCAATCCATCTTGTCCAATTATACTTGGTAGACCGTTTTTACATACTATTGGTGTTGTGATTGATATGAAAGAAGGCAATATTAAATTTCAATTTCCACTAAGGGTATGTAACACTTCCTTAGAACAAGAATTAGGCCACCATATGAATCAATCATTAGGGCATCATATGGATCAAGAACCAAAGATGACAACACTTAGATCCTACGTGGTATGCCTAGCTAGGGGCATAAAATGGTAGCGCAACACAACTTGTATATTTTTGCTTTTTGGTTTTCTTGCAGTTTTCAATAAAATACACAATATGCCTCTGATTAGATGTGTTTTTGTGGTTTAAATTAGTGTTTGTGCCAAGTAAGGCCTTTGGGATGATTTGGGTGAGAGTTGATTTGATCTTGCTGAAAAACAGGAACTTTTTTGCACTCACGAAATTATTTTTCATTTTTATCAAAAAGTGATTTTGAGTTGATTATTTTTGCAGAAGATTAATAAACAAATAATTAACTTTATCCTAATTTTTCAGAATTCTTGGAGTTACAAAAGTATTCGAAGTAGTTAGATTGCTACAGACTGCTCTGTTTTTGACAGATTCTGTTTTCTTTGTGTTGTGTGCTTGTTTTGATGATTCTATGGTTTTCCTTGAAGAGTTTTTGCCATACAAAAGTTGGAATACAGTAGATATAATGCAAAAATAAAATATGAATGGGTTTTCAATAGTACTTATAGTAGTGGTTTGTTTTCTTATACTAACGGATCTCACGAAGGTTTTGTTGAGTTTTGTGTGATTGAAGTTTTCAAGTTTTTGGTGATCTTACGATGGATGAAGGAATAAGGATTAGCAAAAGGATAAGCTTGGGGATGCCCGAGGCACCCCAAGATAATATTCAAGAAGTAGCAAGCAACTAAGCTTGGGGATGCCCCCGAGTGGCATCCCCTCTTTCTCTAACAACCATTGGTATTTTACTTGAAACTATATTTTTATCCATCACATATTATGATTTTTCCTTGGAGCATCTTGTGTGATATGAGTCTTTGCTTGTTTTTCTTTGTGCTTTAAGTCTTGAATCCTTGCTGTACACACCTTTTTGAGAGAGCCAAAAATTATGCTATGCTTGCTCCTATGCTTCACTTAAATTTTTTAGAGCCATGGAATTGCTCTAGTGCTTCACTTATATCTTTTTGAGCACGGTGTGCTTTGTTATTTTTGAAGAAATGCTCTCATGCTTCACTTAGATTTATTTGGGAGTTAGTAATTTTTGTTAAGAAATTCTCTCTTGCTTCACTTAGATTATTTTGAGAGAAAGAAATGGTATGCTCATGTTCTTCACTTATATTTGTTTGAGCTTACTAAAAGCAACATATGAAAATAGTCCCAAAGTGATAGATATCCAAGGAGGATATAATAAAAACTTTCATGAAGATCATTGGACAAAATAAACTTGGTTCTTAGTAATGGTTTTGAGATATGACGATGTGGTATGTGAGTCATGTTGATGAGTAATTGTGCTTTAGTAAGAATATTGGTGTTAAGGTTTGTGATTCCCTGTGCAAGCACGAAAGTCAATAGTTATGCAATGAAATTTATATCCTACTTGTGGTGCATTATTCGGTGTTACTTATGCTTAATACTTGGGTACGAGATTTTTCGTTTCTTGGTTGGTCGCTTATCAATCTTTTTGCTAGCCTTCATTTTTGCACTAAGTATGATCACTACGTCTGCATCCAAAACCCTTTTAACCAGTTTTGCCATATGAGTCCACTATACATACCTGTATGCGGTATTTTCGTGCCGTTCTAAGCAAATTTGTATGTGACATCTCTAATTTTCAAAATAAATTTCTCTTTTGTGTGCTCATACCACTCGCAAGGCGGTGAGGGGTGGCCAATATTTTCCATGCTAGATGTGTTATTCTGATGATGAGTGTTTATTCACTTGTCATTGCATGAGAGTATGGCAAAGGTATTAGGGATGCCCAGTCCCAAAATGAAAACTGAATATACTTTATGTTATCAAAGAATAAATTCCTTGGAAAGTGTTGGTATGGAGGGCACCCGTGGATACGGTTAGCCATGGAAAGTGAAAGTACGGTGGAAAAAGTAATAAACTTTATTTTCTATTTGGGAACTGCTTATGATGTATCTAGCATGGAAAGTGTTGGGAGCTCTGTGCCATTTTTGTTGGTGGGAAAAGTATACCTCCCAAAATGTTTTTATCTCTCAATTATTGCTTTGAGCTCTGGCACCTCTACAAATCCTTACTTCCTTCTACGAAGGGCCTCTCTTTTACTTTATGCAATTTTTATTTTGAATTTGAGTCTCCATCTTCTCTTATAAAGCACCAACTAAGGGGCACAATGATCGTATTTGAGCATTGGGTGTAGTTAATATTCGAGTGTGTTTCATGAATGGATCAATGGTTGAGCATAATGGGCTAGGGATAACTTGCTTTAGTGTTGATATTTTGGAAGACAAGGTTGCTTGTTGATATGCTTGAGTATTAAAATCTTCATGTAAAAACTAGACTATAGATTTGAACCATATAAAAGTCCAAATGTCCATGCTACAAATAAAAGATTATGTGATGAGCATGTTAGGCAGCATTCCACATCAAAAAATTCTATCTTTATCATTTACCTACTCAAGGACGAGCAGGAATTAAGCTTGGGGATGCTCATACGTCTCCAACGTATCTATAATTTTTTGTTGTTCCATGTTGTTATATTATCAATCTTGGATGTTTTACAATCATTTTATAGTCATTTTATATCATTGTTTGGTACTAACCTATTGACATAGTGCCCAGTGCCAGTTGTTGTTCTCTACTTGTTTCTTACATCACACGAAATCAATACCAAACGGAGTCCAAACGCAGCAAAACTTTTTGTGGATTTTTTTTGGACCAGAAGACATCCAGTGGGCCAAGAAAGTACCTGAGGGGAGCTCCGAGGGGAGCAAAACCCACCAGGGCGCGCCTGGAGGCCCAGGCGCGCCCAGGTGGGTTGTTCCCACTTTAGTGGATTCCTACACCGCCTCTTTGCTCTATAAATACCCCAATATTCCAGAAACCCTGGGGGTTCGAGGAAAATAAATTCCAGCAGCCGCAAGTTCCAAAAACACCAGATCCAATCTAGACACCATCACGGAGGGGTTTATCATGTCCATTGGTGCGTCTCCGATGATGCGTGAGTAGTTCTTTGTAGACCTACGAGTCCGTAGCTAGTAGCTAGATGGCTTCCTCTCCCTCTCTCTTGATTCTCCATACAATGGTCTCTTGGAGATACATATAATGTATGTGAGGGAGTCCCGGATTAAGGGGTCCTCGGACAGTCGTACTATATGCATATGCCGGACTGTTGGGCTATGAAGATACAAGCTAGAAGACTTCGTCTCATGTCCGGATGGGACTCTCCTTTGCATGGAAGGCAAGCTTGGCGGTTAAGATATGAAGATTCATTTCTCTGTAACCGACTATGTGTAACCCTAGCCCCCTCCGGTGTCTATATAAACCGGAGGGTTTAGTTTGTAGGACAAGAACAATCATAATCATAGGCTAGCTTCAAGGTCTTAGCCTCTATGATCTCGTGGTAGATCAACTCTTGTAATACTCATATCATCAAGATCAATCAAGCAGGAAGTAGCGTATTACCTCCATCGACAGGGCCTAAACCTGGGTAAACATCGTGTCCCCCGCCTCTTGTTACCATTAGCCTTAGATGCACAGTTCGGGACCCCCTACTCGAGATCCGCCGGTTTTGACACCGACATTGGTGCTTTCATTGAGAGTTCCACTGTATCGTCACCGTAAGGCCTGATGGCTCCTTCAATCATCTATAACAATGCAGTCTAGGGTGGAGTTTTTCTCCCCGGACAGATTTTCATATTCGGAGGCTTCGCACTGCAGGCCAACTCGCTTGGCCATCTGGAGCAGATCGACAGCTACGCCCCTAGCCATCAGGTCAAGTTTGGAAGCTTGAACTACACCACCGACATCCGCGGAGACTTGATCTTTGACGGATCCGAGCCCATGACAGCCGCACCCTGATGCCATGATGAATATGACCAAAATCTATCATCAGACTATGTGCAGGAGATAGCGCTTGTAATCGTTTTGGCCCTAGATCTAGAACAGAGCGTGCCATTCAAGGTCGGGAAGCTCAACCTCGCCACGGAGGCCGCAGACTCAGCGGCGCTAGAGCCGAACACAGATCTGACCTCCAACGAGGCTTGTGTCATCGGAACCTCAAACTCGTCTCCGGCCATAGGCTCCGAACCGCATGTATCTGCACCCATCGACCACGCACCAATCTTAGAGTTCAGCTCCGTGAACATCTTCCAACACTCACCCCTAGGCGATGTGTTAAACTCATTAAAATCTCTCTCCTTGTCAGGACATTCTTGGCCGAACTATGTCCGGCTTGAGTGGGAAGCGGATGATGAAGAGCTTCGTTGCCCACCCACCACCCACCTGATAGCCACTGTCGATGATATGACCAACATGCTTGATTTCGACTCCGAAGACATCGACAGTATGGACGACGATGTCGGAGAAGAACAGGAACCACCGCCCACAGGGCACTGGACAGCCACCTCTTCATACGACATATACATGGTGGATACACCCAAAGAAGACAATGGCGATGACAAAAAGGATCAAGTTGAGGATAAACTTCTTGAGAAGTAGCCTAAGAGCCGACGTCATTGGCGCCGCTCTAAATCACGCCATGGTAAAAATAGCGATACCGCCACAAGAGAAAATGGCACTCCAGACGAGGCCAAAGACAACGAAGACCCCGCCAAGCCAAGTTTCGAACAGGCTGAATGGGAAGACGGGCGAGCTAGCCCCGATGAACAGGCCGTGAACGACGACTCGGAGGACAACAATTACATGCCTCTCTCCGAGGATGAGGTGAGCCTCGACGACGAAGAATTTATCGTACCAGAGGATCCCATCAAGTAGGAGCGTTTTAAGCGCCGGCTCATAGCTACGGCAAAGAGCCTGAAGAAGAAGCAGCAGCAGCTTCAAGCTGATCAAGATCTGCTCACTGATAGATGGACTGAGGTCCTGGCAGCCAAGGAATACGGACTCGAACGCCCAGCCAAAAGTTACCTGAAGCGTAAATTACTACCTCAATTCGATGACGAGGCACTGGAGCTAGCACTACCAGTGCATAATGTGGCTGACCGACCATCGCATGGCCGAGATAAAGCAGTTATTTAGCCCGAACACCAGTCGACACCACGTCATCGAACAAATAGAAACACAACAGCTCGGGGATACACACAGGACCTGCGGTACGACTTGGAGAATAGAGTAGGCCAGACCATATCGAACTATGGATCACGGGGGGGGGCACCCCAATGCGCAACGACGGCCACCACGCCAAATATAACAAATACACACCTATCCGGGCTGAGTACCGCAGACCGGCTCCATCCGAGCTGCGTCGCAACATAGCCCGACACAGAGGCGCCGCACACCCCTATGCTTCACCGATGAAGTAATGGAACATGAATTCCTGGAAGGGTTTAAACCCTAAACATTGAATCATATGATGGAACAACAGATCCCGCGGTATGGATCGAGGACTTCCTTCTCCATATACATATGGCCCGCGGTGATGATCTCCATGCCATCAAGTATCTCCCGCTAAAACTCAAGGGACCAGCTCGGCACTGGTTGAACAGTCTGCCCGAAAACTCCATTGGCAGTTGGGAGAGCCTGGAAGATGCATTCCTTGACAACTTCCAAGGTACTTATGTCCGACCACCAGATGCTGATGACTTAAGTCATATAATCCAACAACCCGGAGAGTCAGCCAGAAAATTCTGGACTCGGTTCTTAACTAAAAGGAACCAGATCGTCGACTGCTCGAATGCCGAAGCCCTAGCGGCCTTTAAGAATAACATCCGTGATGAGTGCCTTGCCTGACACCTCGGCCAAGAGAAGCCGAAGTCCATGGCAGCCCTTACGACGCTCATGACCCGCTTTTGCACGGGCGAGGATAGCTGGCTAGCTCATAGCAACAGCACCTCAAGTAAACCTGGCACTTCTGAAGCCAAAGATAGCAACGGCAAGCCCCGACCTAGTAGACACAAGCGTCGAAATAATGGTGATAACGCGAAGAGACGGCCGTCAATGCCGGATTCAGTGGCTCCAAGTCTGGTCAGCGGAAAAATCCATTTAAGAGAAATAATCTGGGCCCATCCAGTCTGGACCGCATACTCGATCGTCCATGTCAAATCCACGGCACCCGCGATAAACCAGCCAATCATACCAACAAAGAATGTTGGGTCTTTAAACAGGCCGACAAGTTAAACGCTGAAAACAAGGAAAAGGGATCACAAAGCGATGACGACAAGGAGCCCCGACCATCGAACACAGGGGGGCAAAAGAAGTTTCCTCCCCAAGTTAAAACAGTGAATATGATATATGCTACCCATATCCCCAACAGGGAGCGGAAGCGCGCACTAAGGGACGTCTACATGATGGAGCCATTCACCCCGAAATACAACATGTGGTCCTCCTGTTCGATCAATTTTGATTGAAGGGACCATCTGACTAGTATCCGTCATGGCGGTTCAGACGCACTGGTGCTAGACCCTATCATTGACGGATTCCACCTCACACGCGTCCTCATGGACGGTGGTAGCAGCTTGAACCTGGTCTATCAGGATACAGTGTGCAAATGGGTACTGATCCCTCAAGGATCAAGCCCACCAAAACCACCTTTAAAGGTGTCATACCAGGTGTAGAGGCCTGCTGTACGGGCTCAATCACACTGGAAGTGGTCTTCGGATCCCTAGATAATTTCCGAAGCAAAGAATTAATCTTCGATATCGTCCCCTTCCGCAGTGGTTATCACGCACTGCTCGGACGAACCGCATTTGCTTGTTTCAATGCGGTGCCGCACTATGCCTACCTTAAGCTCAAGATGCCCGGACCTTGCGGTGTTATATAAGTCAATGGAAACACGGAGCGCTCCCTCCGTATGGAGGAGCACACTGCGGCCCTTGCAGCAGAAGTACAGAGTAGCCTTCTTAGGCAAAACCTCAATTCGGCAATAAAGCCCTCAGACACCGTCAAGCGAGTCCGAGCTACTCTGCAACAGGACCGACCGGCTCGTCCAGAGCTCAGCTAGCAATTCGGCCTTCGTCCCAGCCCCAATAAAGTGGTGAAATTCGTGCCGCGCGTACACAACCACGTACTTAAAATACCATGGGCATGGACGGAGGCACAGCTATACCGCGGTCCATAATGCGGCTCAACCGCTCCTGGATCCGCATACCTTCACTTTTTCTCTTTCTTTCAGGTTTTTTCTCTTCTCGAGGCCTTTTCTGATAAACCTGCTCATCAGACCCATAGCAGGACGGATACACCAAGAAAGCTAGGGGCTCGGACGTACACGGGAATACCCAGGTGGTCTCTGCTAATAATCATCATACCTATTTTAAATACCCGCACGCATCTCGCTCTTGGTCGTGGCATGTTAAATAGCCTTATTCGCTTATTGCACTACTTGTACACATACGCCTTGACGTATTAATCAAATTACAATGAAAAATAATTTGCAGTGTCTGCTTATTACCTAATTTTTTTCCTTGTCTATTTATTTTCAATTGCACTCGTACATTCTGGTACACCTTAATTCGCCAGGGGCTTCATTGTACCCCATAAAACGGCAAGAAAGTCCGAACACTTTTACAGTATAGTTCGGCACCCCGAACTTATAGCATTATATGGATCGGCTCCGAATCATGTCTTTGGTAAATAGTTGGGTTGCTCGGCTCCTGTGCTTGCTACCTTACGTTCCGTTATATCGGCTAGGGTAGTAAAGGGAGAACTACTGTAATTGTGTCCCGGTTCTTCCGAACGAGCACCTCAGTAGAGAAAGCCGAAAATTGACTGTCATGATGCGGCGAGAGCTGGTCAGCTGTTCGAGAGGTTTTCAAATCGTTAGAGATTTTTTTCGCTTTATGCGAGGAACCGGACTTTATCCGATTAGGCGTGTATAGCGCCCCAACTTCGGCCTTCCGAATACCAGGGGCTACGCCAAAATTTAAAATTATAAAACTCCTATGGCTAAGTGAGGGTGATAAAGTTGTATAGTCCGATTTCCTTGCTCATTGCGCTAAACACCTTCTTAAAGGACCAAAAAATTGGATAAATTTTGTTAGATTTATCCCGAACACCCCTGTACTAGCTACGTGGGGGCAGAAGCCGACGACTGGCCAACTCTCAGATTTCATAAACGGCCACACAGGAGGTAAAATTTTAAATAACAAGCATTATATTACATAAATACCTTGTTCCATATTACAGGACAGGATAAAATAATGCTTTCAGGGGAAAATGATATCCTTGGCACATTGCTCTGCCACAAGGCGGGATCCCTCCATGACACTGTCATAGTACATCCCGGGCTTGCGATGCTCCTTGCCCACGGGTGGACCCTCGGTCATCAACTTCGTGGCATCCATCTTCGCCCAGTGCATCTTGGCGCGGGCGAAAGCCATCCGTGCACCTTCAATGCAGACCGGCCGCTTGACGACATCAAGCCGAGGGCAGGCACTGACCAGCTGCTTCACGAGTCTGAAGTAGCTATTGGGCATGGGCTCGACAGGCCATAGCCGGACTATTAGGTCCTTCATGGCCAGTTTGGCCGCCTTGTGCAGCTCGACCAACTGTTTTAGCTGGTCGCTAAAGGGCACCGGATGTTCTGGTCCAAGGTATTGAGACCAGAACAACTTCTTCGTAGAGCTCCCTTCTTCGGCTCGAAAGAACTCTACAGCATTTGATACGCTGCACGGCAGATCCGCAAACTTTCCTGGAGAACTCCAAATTCGGGTAAGTAAAAGGAATGTTTCCTTCACATACTTGCTTTGCATAATAAAAGCCTTACCCGCCATGATCTTCTTGGCTGCCTGGATTTCCTGGAGGGCGCTCTGGGCTTCGGCTCGGGCATCTTGCATGCTCTCGCGGGCCTTCGCAAGTTCGGACTCTTGAGTCTTAGAATCACGCTCCAAGGACTTGTACTTTTTGACGACGTCCTGGAGCTCTTGCTAGACCTCGCTGACCCGGGCCTCCTACTTCTCGCGCGCGGCGTGTTCCTTAGCCGCTTTATCCTCGGCCTCGGCCAACACCTTCTTGAGGGCCGCTACTTCGGTCGCAGCCCCTAATAAAGTTCATGACACTTTAGTCAGTACGAACTTTTCATCCTTCCTAAATATAAAGCACCGGTTAGTGCATACCTTGGCTGTCCTCTAGCTGCTTCTTCACGAGGCCAAGTTCTTCCTCGGCCCGCTCCAGATTCTGCTCCAAGCCAGAGACCTCCACAGTATGAGCGGTAGCAGCCAGCAGCAACGCCTGCTTATTCACATAGACATGTTATGTTAGACTCCTGTGAAAATTATTTTGATCCTCTGTTTGGTTTTTGTTTCCGAACACCGAACAGAGCATCAGGGGCTATTGTCTACAAGGTGATATTCTTTTACAACTACATTACTTACCTCAAAGCCTGTTAGAAGGCTAATGCAGGTTTTGGTTAGTCCATTTTTGGCGGATTGGACTTTCTCAATCACCGTACTCATAAGAGTACGGTGTTCTTCCACAATGGAAGCGCCTCGTAGTGCTTCCAGCAATCTATTCGGTGCCTCTAGATGGACAGAGGTAACCGGTGGAGGCGGCTTGCCCCCTTGTTCGGGAGAGGCTGCCAGCCTGAATCCGGAGCCACTTGGGTCTCCGGAGCTATATTCGGCTGAGGGTCGAACTGGATGTGGCCCCCATTGTCGGGGTCTGTAGGGGTCTTTCCCCCCATGTGTTCGGCAACCGGGGTTTTATCCTCCAGCATCATCGGAATGGTCTCCCCTTGGTCCGGTATCCTTCGAGACAACACCTCGGTGTTGTCCGCGGCCTTGGGAGAGGTGGTCGTCAGAAGGGACCCGCTTCTCATTGCCGATGGGTCCAGCGACCCCTCCGAAGAGGAGGATAGCTTGATGTTGGACCGGGTCTTCTCCTCCTCCTCCTCATCTTCGGCGGAGGAGTGTGTCTTGGCATATTCGAACATCACGTCCGAAGCACCCTTGCGTTGGAGACCATCTCTGGTCTCCTTTGCCTCCTTCTTGGCCTTCTTCTTCGGTGCCTTATAGGGCGCTGGGACCAGCATCTTCATCAGAAGTGGGTCGGCTTGTTCTTCAGGCAGCGGAGCCGGACAGTAGATCCACTCTGGCTTCTTCGTCCAGCCCTGGGAGAATCATTAGGTTAGTATTAGGTGCTTTCCCCAAGGTATACAAATAAGGGATACACCTTGAAAACATATAAAGTCTTACCAAACTTGTGGGGCGGGACAATCTGTGCCCGCAATCCTCGGCGGTGTCCGTCCATGACTTGTCGGGCTTGAATAGCACCTTCCAGATGTCTTCATGCGTCTTGTCGAAGAACTCTAGCAAAGTTTGGTGCTTGGCCGGATCAAACTCCCATAGATTGCAAGTCCGGCGTTGACAGGGAAGGGTCCGGCGAATTAGCATCACCTGGACCACATCGACAAGTTGGATATTCTTGTCCTCCATGCTCTTTATACGCACTTGGAGCATCGTCAGCTCGTCTGACGAAGACCAGTCTAGGCCCTTTTCGGGCCAGGACATGAGCCGCAGTGGGGCTCTAGATCGGAACTTGGGGGCGGCAGCCCATTTGGTGTCGCGTGGCTCAGTAACTAGAACCACTGTTGTTGCCAACCTTTGACGGACTCGTTGAATTTACCTGATGGCCATTTGATGTTGGGCATCTTGATCACCATGGCTCCTCCGCACTCGCCGTGTTCGCCGCCCACCACCTTTGGCTTCACGTTGAAAATCTTTAGCCACAGTCTGAAGTGTGGCGGGATGCAGAGGAAGGCCTCGCACATGATGATGAATATCGAAATGTTGAGGAAGGAATTGGGGGATAGGTCATGGAAATCTATCCCGTAGTACATAAGGCCACGAACAAATGGGTGGAGTGGAAGCCCTAGCCCGCGGACAAAGTGAGGGAGGAATACAACCCTCTCATGGGGTTTCGGAGTAGGGACAATCTGTCCTGCCGCCGGGAGACGGTGTGCGATCTTCTTGGGCCAGGTATCCGGACTCCCGGAGTTTCTTGATATCCTTCTCCTTGATGGAGGAGGCCATCCACTTGCCTTGCGCTCCGGATCCAAACATGGTTGGGGTGCCTTTGGGGGCATAAGAGGTGGGGGCTTGGGCGCTGCAGCTCGAGAATGAATGAGCAGAGGAAGAAGAAGGCGTGGGTGAAAGAAAGGAATCCTTATCCCTTTATAAAGGCAGTAAAAACCATGTGTCTCCCCACTCGCCCTAAATCTTGCTAATTTCCCAAGCGCCATGCTGATGGCACGGTTGGGTTACCCATGCCCGCATTGACAAGATGTGCCAATGAAACCATGCCTCGAAATATGGAGGGGCAGGATAAAAACGGTTTGAATAAAAACCGGGTCGTGGAGTGATGTCACGCTATGAGTTGTCAGTAGATTAGACTCATGGGATATTATACTCTCTACAGTGGTATGTGGAGTTTGTTTTGCAGAGCTGGACATGATTCTTATGTTCAAGATCTACTTTGGAGTATTCATAGAAGGAACCCGCCTTGCAATGCCGAAGACAATCTGCGCGCCGGACTCATCGTCATTGAAGTCTGGTTCAGGGGCTACTGAGGGAGTCCCGGATTATGGGGTCCTCGGACAGCCGGACTATATGCATATGCCGGACTGTTGGGCTATGAAGATACAAGATATAAGACTTCGTCTCGTGTCCGGATGGGACTCTCCTTTGCGTGGAAGGCAAGCTTGGCGGTTAAGATATGAAGATTCCTTTCTCTGTAACCGACTCTGTGTAACCCTAGCCCCCTCTGGTGTCTATATAAACCGGAGGGTTTAGTCTGTAGGACAAGAACAATCATAATCATAGGCTAGCTTCTAGGGTTTAGCCTCAATGATCTCGTGGTAGATCAACTCTTGTAATACTCATATCATCAAGATCAATCAAGCAGGAAGTAGGGTATTACTTCCATCGAGAGGGCCCGAACCTGGGTAAACATCATGTCCCCCGCCTCCTGTTACCATTAGCCTTAGACGCATAGTTCGGGACCCCCTACCCGAGATCTACCGGGTTTGACATCGACAGTATGTCTTTTTGCAGTGTGTTTGTTGGGATCCGATGAACTTTGAGTTTATGATCAGATATATGTCTTTATCCTTGAAAGTTATTTGAGTCTTCTTTGATCTCTTATATGCATGATTGATTATAGCCTCGTATTTCTTCTCCGGTATTTGGGTTTTGTTTGGCCAACTTGATCTATTTATCTTGCAATGGGAAGATGTGCTTTGTGATGGGTTCGATCTTACGGTGCTTGATCCTAGTGACAGAAGGGGAAATGACACGTATGTATCATTGCTATTAAGGATAACAAGATGGGGTCTATTTCTACATAAATAGATCTTGTCTACATCATGTCATCGTTCTTATTGCATTATTCCGTTTTTCCATGAACTTAATACACTAGATGCATGCTGGATAGCAGTCGATGTGTGGAGTAATAGTAGTAGATGCAGGCAGGAGTTGGCCTACTAATCTTGGATGTGATGCCTATATAATGATCATTGCTCGGATATCGTCATGATTATTTGAAGTTCTATCAATTGACCAACAGTAATTGTTCTCCCACCGTTTGCTATTTTTCTCGAGAGAAGCCACTAGTGAAACCTACGTCCCCGGGTCTCTTTTGATCATATTTGCCTTTGCGGTCTATTTTCCTTTGCTTTTATTTTCAGATCTATTAAACCAAAAATACAAAATACCTTGCTGCACTTTATTTTATTTGCAATCTATTTATCCTATCTATCACAACTTTATCACGTCTTCTGGCCAGTTCGAGGCACCGTTACCAGAAAGGGATTCACAACCCCTTTAACACGTCTGGTTGCGAGTATTTGTTATTTGTGTGCATGGGTTGTTTAGGTTGTGTTGCTTGGTTCTCCTACTGGTTCGATAACCTTTGTCTCATCACTGAGGGAAATACCTACCGTCGTTGTGTTGCATCATCCCTTCCTCTTTGGGGAAATACCGACGAAGTTCAAGCAGGCATCAGCGAGTTGAGCAGGGGGGACTCGAGGCGCCGGGGACTACTTATCCCCTCGTCATCGACGGCGAGGTGGTTGGGAACAAACCTGGCTCAGGCGCGTGCGGGACGGAGGAACAGAGGAGAGAGGCGACCGGGTGGGGTAGGTGGCCCGGGTGGACCGACCCAGGTGGGCTAGGTCCAAGGGGGTGAAGTGGTTCCCCCCTTTCTTTTCTTTTTGCATATTCTTTTCTTTTTCTTTTTATAGCTTATGTTTTCTTTTTAGTTTTATTTTATTTTTAGATTTATAAAATATGAACTTAGTCCCTAAATTAGTTTTATTAATTAGGCCACTGTCATGATTAATTGGGCACTTTAATTAAATAGTTTGTATTTGTTCATAATTTTAAAGCATTTAAATAATTGTTTACCCCCAGTTTCATATATTTTTGGGCATTTAAACACTTTATAATCGCCTTCTAATTGGAACTATCATTGAACCTGACACATGGAAGACATCGTGAACTCGAGAAAGGTTCGATGATAGTTCCAATTGACATGCCACTTTTCCATGCCTTTCGAGAATGGTTAAAGGACCAATATAGCGAGGAGCTAGCTTGCTCTTAATCCCAAAGCGGTGTGCACCTTTCATCAGTGTGACTTGCAAATAAGCCTTTTTGCCAGGTTGATAGACCATATCTTTGTGATGGCGGTCATACTGACTCTTCTGGTGAGATTGAGCAGTCTTCAGAATTTTGCGAATAATGCAGACTTGTTCTTCGGCATGTTGGATAATACCTGGACCGAAGAGTGACCGTTCCTTTGTTTCTGACCAATTAAGAGGAGTTTGGCACTTTCGTCCATATAACAGTTCAAAGGGGGCCATCTTCAGACTACCTTGATAGCTATTGGTATAAGAGAACTCAGCATACAGGAGAGATTCCTCCCATTTCTTGCTAAAGGAAATGACACAAGCTCGAAGCATGTCTTCGAGAACTTGCTTGACTCGTTCAACTTGTCCCTACGACTGAGGGTAGAAGGCGGTGCTGAAAGACAGATGAGTTCCCATAGCTTCTTGGAAACTTGCCCAGAATCTTGAAGTGAATAAGCTGCGATAGTCTAATAAGCTAATTACCAACGGGATACCTTGGAGTGAAACAATTCTGGACATATAGAGAGCTGCTAGCTGACTAGATCTGATCGTTTTTTTGACGGCCAAAAAATGTGCTACTTTGGAAAGTCGGTCAATGACGACAAGAATAGCATCATTACCTTTCTGTGATTTGGGAAAATCAGTGACAAAGTCCATTTCAACAAGGTCCCATTTCCATTCCGGAATAGTAATAGGTTGCAGAGTTCTAGCAGGCCTTTGATGTTCTACTTTGATTCAATGGCAGATGTCACACTCAGCAACATAGTGATCAATGGCTTGCTTCATATTTGGCCACCAGAATCTCTGACGATGTCTTGGTACATCTTGGTACTACCAGGATGAATAGACAGGGGTGTATCATGGGCTTCTTTCATCACCTTCTGAGTCATATCCAGGTTTTTCTCCTTACTTGGAACCACTAGGAGACCTTTAAAAAACAAAGCGCCAACATCATCAACAGTGAAGAATGAGGGCTTTCCTTCTGCAAGATAGTGTTTAATCTTCTCAACTTGAGAGTCATATCCCTGAATTGTCTCGATGGAGTCCAAGAGATCTGGTTTGACAGCCATGGTATTGAGGGAACCCTGGGAAACAACACAGAGGTTCATCTTTCAAAATTCATTAGGAGGTGGAGCGAGCGAACCCGGAGGAACAATATGGAGGTTCAACTTTCTGAATTATTCAGCAAGAAGGGGCTGAAATTTTCAAACCTTGAGGTGGTTGCAATATGACTTGCGATTAAGGCATCAACAATTACATTAGCCTTGTCTGGGGTATAGGAAATACCCAAGTCAAAATCTTCTACGGTCTCCATCCATCTTTGCTGACAAAGGTTCAAATCTGGCTGAGTAGACAAATACTTCGGACTTTGGTGGTCGGTGAAGATCTCGCAACGATTACCGAGAAGGTAATGTCGCCACTATTTTAGTGCATATATGACTGCAGCAAGCTCGAGGTCGTGAACTAGATAGTCCTCTTCATGAGGGTGTAGCTGATGAGAGGCATAAACAATCACTCTGCGCTCTTGCACTAGGACACATCCTAACCCTAGACATGAAGCGTCGCAGTAAATGATGAAATCCTTTTTGGAATCCGAAGGAGCAAGCACTAGGGCATAAGTCAGCTTGTCTTTGAGTGCCTGGAAACTTTCCTAACACTTTTCTGTCCATTCGAACTTGACGCCTTTATGAAGCAAGTTAGTCAGGGGCTTGGCGATCTTGGAGAAGTTCTCGATGAATCGATGGCAGTAGCTGGAGAGGCCGAGAAAACTTCTGACTTATTTGACATTCTTCAGAGGAGTCCAGTCAAGAATAGCCCAAACTCGCTTTGGGTTGATGCAATAGCATCCTTGGAGATTACATGACCAAGGTAGGTGACTTTGGGTAGACAAAATTCACACTTGGAATACTTGGCATATAGTTAGTGTTCCCAAAGCTTTTCCAGAACAAGACGAAGATGTTCAACATGTTCTTCTTTGTTCTTGGAATATACCAGGATATCATCCAGATAAACCACAACGAACTTGTCGAGGTATTCCATGAATATATAGTTCATCAGGCGAGAGAAAGTCGCTGGAGCATTGATTAAACCAAATGACATGACGGTGTACTCGTATGAACCATATCGAGTAACGAATGCGGACATTGGAATATCCTCTTTATGAACATGGAATTGGTGGTAACCCAACCTCAAGTCGAGTTTAGAGAATACCGATGAACCAGCCATTTGATCATACAGATCGTAAATCCGAGGAAGAGGATATTTGTTCTGAATTATAGCTTGATTGATAGGATGATAGTCTTGGACCAAACAATTCGTTCCATCCTTCTTATTCACAAAGAAATAAGGTGCTCCCCAAGTAGAGGAACTTGGACGAATGATTCCACTATGAAGAGATTTATCGATTTCCTCCTTAAGCTCAAGGAGTTCATGTGGCAACATCTTGTATGGTCGTTTGGCGATAGAAGTGGTGCCTGGTTTCAAGTCGATGATGAAATCGACAACTCGAATAGTGGGTATCCCTGGGAGTTCTTATGGAAAGACATCTTGGAAGTCATGAACGACTGGAATGTGTTCAATTCCCTCAAGTGGTGATGCATTCAAGGAATAAAGCCATGCCTAGGCATTTTGAACCAGACGAGTGTGGTAGCTTACTATCTCATCTGAAGGGTGTAAGAGGTGGATGATCTTAGTGGCGCAAACAATAGAAGCAGTATGCACTTTCAGCCAATCCATTCCCAGAATGAGGTTTATATTGGAAGACTCAACATAATTGGGGGCGTGAAATTTCAACCCTTCGATTTCAATGGTGACATTATGGCTAAACATGGTGGTTTGACATTGGCCCGCAGGGGTGTGTACCAATAGCAGAGTTCTCATCTCTTTGTATTTAATGCCATGCATGAATGCAAAATCTTGTGACATGAAAGAATGTGATGCTCCTGTATCAAATAGAACAGAAGCTGGTACTGAATTAACAAGGAGAGTACCCATCATAGTGGCAACCTGGTCTTGAGCTTCATTCAGATCAATGTTGTTAGCCAGACCATGACCATAAGGCATGGCATGCTATTGCGAGGCTATTTGTTACCACAGCTAGTTGAAGGAAGCACAAGCTGGTATTGATTCTAAGGGCATTCCCTGGCACGGTGACCTGGAAGGCCACACTTGAAGCAGAGCCCGTCATTGGGACGGGGAGTAAGAGCTTGAGGTGTTGCAGCTGGAAGTCTTCGCTGCCTAGGTGGTGGAGGAGGCGGACGCGATGCAGCATAAGACGGCCTTGGAGCAGGTGCAGTTGGACGATACATGCTGTTGGGGACCCATATCCGATGCTTCTACGAAGGCGATCCTGAAGATGGGCCAGCATCGTGGTTGCGCCTGAGGGATCCCTGGTGCTCCCGTAGACCAGTTTCGACCTAAATGGCCTTGTTGACCAAGGTGGCGAAATCAGCAAAGTCGTTCACAAGGAGCGCTAGCTTGATGTAAGCTTGAAGTCTGTCATGAAACTCTTCCTGTCTACGGGCATCAGTGGCAATGTCTTCTTCAGCATAGCGGGACAAGTCCATAAACTCACGCTGATAAGCATCGGCAGTCTTGTTGCCTTGGGTGAGGTTGCTGAAATCGTGCTTCCTCCTGTCCATGATTCCCTGAGGAATGAAGCGGGCACGAAAGGCAGCATGGAAATCCGGCAAAGAGATGGCTATTCCAGCAGGTAGAGAATGCGTGTGGTTGTCCCACCATTGAGCATCGGAACCCTTCAGATAATATGGCACGAAGGCGACATAGTTGGCAGGGGCTACATCAGTAGACTCTAGGTCGAAAGTGATATCACAAAGCCAGTCATCAGCATCAAGGGGCTGAGTGGAGCTGCAGCAGATGATAGGGTTGAGACGAGCAAAGTCCTCCAGTGTCACTGAGGCTGGCTGTTGATTCATATTGGGAATAGGAAACTGAGCCATCATTCCTTCCATGAACTGGTGATTTAGCTCAAACTGTTGGATCATTCCGGCCTTGTATTCGAGCGGTGGTGGAGCGTTGCCACCATGGCCACAACCAGCGGGTCTAACCATCCTGCTTAAACGCAACAAGGTCATTTAGCATTGAGCATTTGAAAAGGCAAAGAACCATTCATGATGTTAACATGCATAATGAAAGAAGCACGATGGATACAACATAGTAGTCAAACACGACATTCAGATCCATACGTAATTTCGGTTACAAGCCAAAAGTACAAGTTCTAAAATGGAAAGTGTAGTCTAGACCAACTAGGCGGTGCGTAGGAACGCGGTGGAAGGATACAACAACGAGACATAGTGATATGATATATCAACGTTGGGGGAAACCTCTGAAGTCCGGTAGCTGTCGGTGACGAAAAGCTAGACGACTCTAGATGGAAGGAGGCTTCGCTCCGTGGCAGATATGGTGCGGCAACTGGTCCCTGAGTGGAAGAAGAGGTCCACTCATAGGGGCATCACCCCCAACATCAGGATACAAAAGATCTGGTGGCATCTCCATCCTGCGCAGGTAAAGGACGTACCCTGGTTGAATCCCCGTGCTGACTGCTAGATGCATCTATGTTAGAGTGTCGTAGTGATGCTCACGAGTGGCATACAACTCGACATCAAGAGCTCGAACAGTGCGATTCAGAGCCTCAATGTACCGAACCATCACCTAAGGGTCGTCACGATGGCATGTAGGGGGTACAGATATCAGTGTAGTAACCAGTCTCATCCCCAACTGGGGGGTAAGGAGTGTATTTGGACCCAGTCTGCTCCAGGCGAGGATGGTCTCGACAAACCTGGGTGATAGCAACAAAGGCAACATCATGGACTGCCATCTTAATAGTCACTAAAACACCCCGGAAGGTGAACAACTTGTGGGTGGAGTTGTTCTGCTGGTCATAGATAACAACCAAAGTGTGGTACGTCTCCTGGTTAAACTCGTGGTAGTCCTTGTACACGGTGTACCGGGGATACCAGCGTTACCCCAGCTGGGTCAAGAGGCCGACCAGGATAGCCGGGAACCCAGTCGCCTCAACCGCCATGGTCTGGCACATGATATGCATTGCGGGAAGCATCTGAAACAATGGAGTTAAAAGATGTTAAATGATAGTGCGTGTAACATTCACTATACTTCAAAGGATTAATTGCAGATAATCCAGCTCTTTGGGTAGATGTGATCACGAGATCCTATTGTTAGAGTTAGCAAAATCGTTTAACCTGAATAGAAGAGAGATCAGAGTCCCAGAGTGTAGACGAGGAAGAAAAGATCCTAATACCACCCAATTGTGATGTGGGCCCGTAAGGCACACAACAATGTTAGTAAAAGTTTTGCAATGACTAAACTCAACTTTGGCCAAGGAGTTGAAAGGGGGTTCATATAGGTAGTCGGCTCTGATACCAAATTGTGACGCCCCTGATTCAATCATACACTAATCATACACACAAATGTGTACGATCAAATATGCTGTGGGGTTTTTCCCCATAGTTCACAGTCAAAAAAAATGTGTACGATCAAGATCAGGGACTCACGAGAAGATATCACAACACAACTCTAGACACAAATTTAAGTCATACAAGTTTTGTATTACAAGACAGGGGCCTCAAGGGTTTGAATACAAACGAGTCACTGGAAGCAACAATATCTAAGTACAGACATAAGTTTAAACAAGTTTGCCTTGAGAAGGCTAGCACAAAAGTAGCATTGACCGAAAAGGCAAGGCCTCCTGCCTGGTAGCCTCCTAACAACTCCTTGTTATCGGCGGCCTCCACGTAGTAGTAGGCACCCTCCGGGTAGTAGTAGTCGTTGGTGGTGGCATCTAGCTCCTGGACTCCGCCATCCGATCGCAGCAATCGGGTATAGGGGGGAAATTGGTTGCAAAGCAACCGTGGATACACATCCAAAGTACTCGCAAGACTTACATCAGAACTATACTAAGTATGCATCCGTATCACAGGAATGGGGCTATACCTTTGGACTGAACCACAGAAATGCTAGAAGAGAAGGGAAAGCCTAGCCTATCAAAGACTAGCATCTTGAAGCATCTTACAGCATTAGAAGATTGTAGATTAGCATATTATAAGTAGCAAGCATGTTGTGTTATTAAGGCCCAGAGATCCTTCCTCGACTCCCTAAGAGAAAGCAATCCTAGACCCATCATATCCAATTATCATCTCAGTATCTAGTTCTAGTTGTACAGATTGGGATACAACTCCAAGTCGTCCTATTACCATGGACACGACTATTCAAATAGATTAACTTCCCTGCAGGGATGCACCACATTACCCGATATGCTTAATCATCTCTGGATGGACACACTTTCCTGGGTAATGCCCGGCCTTGAAAGATCAACACGTCGTAGAACTACCTAGGCTCAACAAAGAGGCCAGCACACCAGTCTACATCCTAAATGCGAAGGGGTCATGGGCCATCGCCCTTTTAAATCCTGCACATTGCGAACGTAGTCGGTGTTAGTCCTGGCTACCTCCTTATACAAGGGATATGCTTACGTGGGCCACCCTAGCGCGCGCCACTAAACCAGTCATGTGTGTGAGCTTTCAAAAGAAACATACGATGTCGGTTGCCCATAAACTTGTCCCGCGTGGCGGTTAGTGTGTATAGGTCAAAACCAACTCAGATCAAATACCCAATCTCGTTAGTGACTTGGGAGCGCGCGATGGCGGTCAGTGCTCTTTTCGCCCCGCCTTGAGCACTTGCGGCAAGGGCCAGGCCCAGCCCACTCCAAGGCGGTCTGCCTGCCCGGCCGCGCCTGTAATTATCTTGCGGGTACCCTCCAGGTCAACCCGACTTCCATCACTCGCGGGTACCCCTCGGGGCCGACCCGATGTCATCATGGTCCTCTGGTAAAGTCAAGTAACCATGTGTCTATAAGACCAAAGGGGAATCCGAGGAATCAGCCTCAATGGAATCCACTTTATGTAATCATAAAGGTGAGCTAGGAGGAATCACCCTCGAGGTCCACTGTTGATGTGTTGCATGACAGAGTCTTGTCGGGAGTGGTGAAGGAGGAAACACCCTCGAATACCATGACCGATTAGCTACACCACAAAGTTATCATCATGAGTGCATTATGAGGTATCATCCTTGGCACTCGATAGTAGCTCTTCAGAGTCGTACAACTAAGGGGGTGAAGTGATGTGTCGGGCCCTGGACATCGATCACATTGATCGAGTCATCTGGTAATCGAGCGAGGGCAACAGGTACAAGGTGAGGGGTCATCGATGGATCACTAACCAACCTTTAGTAAGCAATTTAGGATAAGCAGGTAAGGTAACAATTGGAGGTTAGAAAATCAAGCTATGCATCAGAATAGGATCATTTGAAAGCAGTAGCAGTTCTAATGCAGGTATAAGAGGGAAGGGAATGGGTGATATCGGAAAGATCAAGGGGCTTTGCTTGCCTAGAAGCTCTGCGGCGATTGGCTGGACGTCAGAGGCATAGTTGTACCCGGTAGTAGCATCGTTCTCGGTGTCTACCAGAGAGAAGAGGGGGAAGAAACAATGGATATAAAGCAAACAAGTGCAACACTATGCATGACATGACAGTAAGCAGAGCTAGGGTGACCTAACGCAGTGCTAAGTGATACAAATGAAGAGGTAAAACATCTAGAGGGGTTTTCCCTTGGCATTTTCTGCACAAATGAAGAGAGGGGGATGGTTCCATGTTCAGCGTGCTAGGGGCATGTGACAGATGAACGGATTGCATATTCGGATTCGTTGGATTTTTTTGAGCAACTTTCATATATAAATTATTTCATCAGAATTACAGATTATTTTATATTAATTTTCAAAGTTTTAATTGATTTCCCTAATTTTCAGGATTTAATTTAATTCCAAAATAAATTAATATTTAATTGCTAAGTGTACACAACAATGGGACTTGGAGGCTGACAATGGGTCCCAATTAGCTGAGTCAGTAGCTGACTGGTCAACCCTTATCCACCGGAACAATGAAAGGGCCCCACCTCTCATAGGTTGTGTGTTAAACAAAGTTTTATTTTACTGGGGTCAATTAGAGGTGTGGGCCCGAGGTGCCAGTGACTATTAATTTTAACAGAATTATACTAACAATTATTTAGACTAACTAATCATGGGGCCCCACATGTCAGTGACTAACTATGGGGGCAATTAGCATTAATGATAGGGCCGATATGTAGGACCCGCCAGGCAGCGACACACCAGCATCTAAATGCGGTGGTGTGCCGGCGGCGATCACCCGAGGCGGCGGAGACGCTTGGAAACGGCGCTCCTGCATCCTTTTGACGCGCAGCCAGTGGCGTTCGGATGCGCGCAACATCACACGTCGGTGTATGGCACTGGTTCGAGCGGGGGAGGTCTACAGCGACGACGGTGACATCAATGGCGGCGACCGGAGCACGAGGTGATCGTAAGTGAGCACTAAGGTCAGGAGGGGAGGAGCTGGCGAGCGCGTTGGTTGCCTGGGAGCTCCATGAGCTTGTCTGTGTGCACGGGCGAGAGCTCTGCAGGCAGTGGCCGCGACGTCGAGGCGAGCGGCGATGACAAGCTTCGGCTACGGTTGCACGGCGGCTAGGGGCGCGAGATCGAGTGCGGGAGAGAGGGGAGGAGTGGCACTCATCGAGAAGGCGCAAGAAGGCTCGACGAGTGATGGGAGCGCAGAGGTGGTGGCCGGAGTCGAAGAAGGCGGCGGGGACCCGAGGAAGAAGACGACCCGGGGCGGTGGCGTAGGCAGTCCCCAGGCGTCTTGAGGCTCGTCGAGGAGGTGTAGCCAATGCCGGCAGAGCGGGTGGACATGATGACGCAGTGCAGGGACGACGGTTGCGGTGAGGGTGCGAGTGGACGCCGACGATGGCGCTCGGTGAGAGGGGAAAAGAGGATCTAGGGCGGGAGGGAGAGAGAGCAGTATGGGCGAGGTGAGCGGAGCAGGAGGGAAGAGTCGAGGCGCCGGGGGTCCTTATCCCCTCGTCATCAAGGACGAGGTGGTTGGGGACGAACTCGGCTTGGGCGCGCGCCGGTTGGAGGAACAGAGGAGGGAGGCGACCAGGTGGGGTAGGTGGGCTGGCTGGGCGGGCCCAGGTGTGCTAGGTCCAGGGGTGCAGGGGTTTCCCCCTTTTCTTTTCTTTTTGCATTTTATTTCCTTTTTATTTTTATAGCTTCTATTTTCTTTTTCTTTTATTTTATTTTTAGTTTTATAAAATATGAACTTAGTCCGTAAATTAGTTTTGTTAATTGGGCCACTGTCATAATTAATTTGGCACTTTAATTATATAGTTTGTATTTCTTTATTATATTAAAAGCATTTAAATAATTGTTTAGCCCAACTTTATTTATTTTTGTGCATTTAAATACTTCATAAAACATGGGTTTCAACACGACAAACATCCAGGAATTATTTGCCACGCTTTGAACATTTCTATTTTCATGTTTGAGATACTTAAATTTTGACCTTAATTTGAATTTGAAATTTGAATTGTGTTTGAATGCATGTGAGGATTAAGAATAGTAAGAGTGATGACATGGCACCATTAACTTGGGATTACTGTAGCTTAACAAATAGGTTCTTGCATATCATCCAGTGAAAAGGCCAACGGCTAGACACATTGCTGGATGCGTTTCACACGAGCTCCATTACACATTGAAGACATGCGTTACTTGGCATCTTCATTATAGATTTATTACAGCCATTACCACCTCGTAATGTCTAGAAATAGCTGACAATTAATGACCTACTATACTTAGCAATCATATCGGCCTTTGTGGCTCCTGGTCATGGCGCGCTCTATATAAGCGATATCAGGGGCACCTGGCTGAGGGTTAGCTTCACTTGCAATCATAGTTTCAAATAGCGGAGATAGCATCTGCTATTGCGTCCGCAATAACGCTATTTGAAACCATGCTTGCAATCTATCATATACGCATGAGAGAGAAAAACCAACAGAAAGCGCGATACTACCTCCACCGTTGAGAGCCTAAACCTGTATAATTCCTTGTGTGTACTGTCATTTGCATCATTGATAGCCATTTACAGCACTGCGTAAACACCCCTATATGCATTGTTAGGATTATATCCATGATAAGTCATCACCTCAAATGGAAGGGCTAATGAGTACACATTCATTAGAACATTTTATTGAGACGATATAAACATAACATAAAATGGCTGACGACAATGGGACCATAATGAGAAACATTGGTATTTTGTGAAAAGGATAGTTTTCTCTCTTTAGATGCTTAAGAAACATCTTGAATTGTACACATTGTATCCAACTTCTTGTCCCAGTCTGGTAAAATCATCGCATCCAAATGGGTTTTACGACTTCACTGGTTGTAATGTGCTTTGGTTGAAATGATATAAATGGAAAATAAATGGGTAAATACAATGGTTCTAATGAAAATTATGTGAACATAAAGTTTTGGTGGCAACAAAAGTTTTTGCCTTTTCAATGCTCATGTAGAAGTATTTTGCATTGTGTGTCATATCCAGCTTCCCATATGTGGCACAACCATCTCATATGGAAGGGTAAGTGAGTGCATTGATTATTACATCTTTAGTTGATATGGCATGAAAGAAACATGAAACGGCAAACAACAAGGACACGGACTATCTGACCCCGAGCTTAAATGTTCCCTGAAGAACGGTAAAATAAAAAGGTAAATAAATAAAAATATGAATTTTTTGTGGCAAACTTCGACAAATGTTTTTGTTTTATAAAATCCTATCATGAAATGACATTCATGAAAAAATGATGCTTCAAAAATGCTATTTCGAAAGCATTTTGTAGTGCTGATTTTTTTGCCATGACTTCCACGAATGTAATCTCATGATTAAAAAATTTAAGCACTCAAAATATTTGTCGAAGCTTCTGCAAAAAAAAAGAATTTTTTTAATTTCCTTTCATTTTTTCCAAAGTTTACTGTTCACCCCAAGATCTTTTGAGCTCGGCAACAGAAGTGGACTTTCGAAACAATAATAGTCATAATGATGTTTAGGTGTTTGTTACACACTTCAGATGGAAATAAATGTTTTCTCTCTCAAAAAGCTCATCTATTGCAGTGTGCACATGACATCCAAGTTCTTGGTCTCTTCTAACACAAATATCCCATATGGAAGGGTAAATGAGTACATCGATTGAAACGCCTTTAGTTGAGATGATACACAACAAACATTAGACAATGATAATAATGATGTTTTGGCAAACTCTACAAAATTTTGGTTCAACTATAAATGTTTTCTTCCTTTAAAGAGTCATCAAGAAGCATTTTGCATTGTACACATGTTATC